>NC_069659.1:219580681-219883712 GCF_027244095.1 Hemicordylus capensis | reverse complement strand
CAGTTGTGCAACTGCTTAAAATTGCACACCCACAATTGTGCAGCATCAACCCCGTTGTTATCAACTATCTTGCTAGCGTTTTTGGAGCAGCAGACCATCTCATCATCCTATTCCCAACGACAGACAGAGGATGCCCTGGGGAGATCTGACGGAAACCGGGATTATGGAAGGCCAATCTGCAGCACAGGTGCCACAATTGCCAGCAGGCGTTTGCACTTTGCAGCATTTCTGCCCAGGAACAGAAGAGCCCTGTGAGCCTGGCTATGGCACTGAGTCAAGACTAAGCATCTTCCCGCGTCTTTGCTGCTAGACTGCCGCCTGCTAGAGAGAGGCAAATCCACTCCAAGGCAAACGTTGGCTGCATATGTATGGTATGGTGTGTTAGATTAGCACTCTTGACACACTTGATGCAAAGTATAGCCACTACTGACTAGGACCAGCTCTGAGGGGGATTACTGTGCATCCCCCCTCAGAGGGACATAGTTACCATATCATGATAGGATCTTGGCAGCGGCAACTCCTCTTTCTGCTCATCATGGGTCCTCTGGAGGAAACCCATTTGTGGATGGAGAAGGCAGGAGAAGGCAGTGACAGGATGACTTCCAGACAACAGAGCCACTCTGTTGCCCTCTCCTCCTCGTACCCTCCTCCTGTAAGGGGGAATATCCCTCAGAGGCTCCCACAATGATGCACAGCCTCTAGAGGACACACTTCTTTGCAGGTGAAGGTGCCAGGAGAAGGTGGTAAAGCAACTCTCAGAAGAGAGCATTATGCTGCTGCTGCTGCACAAATATCCTCAGGGATCAGCTGTGGTGGACCTTCTGCTAAGCCTGGGCTCCTGGCAAGTGCCAGATTTGGCCATCCCCTGATGCAGGACCTGCTACTGACCTTGACAGGCAGGCATACTTTCAAGATTCAGTATGCCTGAATCCTGAACCAGGCACATGGGCACATTTCTAACAAATGGCTTTGCTACTATAATTGTAGGGAGATGGGGCAAGAAGCTCAGTTCTTTATTTATATCTTGAGGTTAACAGATTCTGATCTCTCAATGTGAGCTTGGAATGATAGCAGCCAAGGTGTGTCGGCTACTCTAAGCACTTCAGAAGCTATTAGCTCAAATGCTCAGTCATGGTGATTTAGATGTCAACACGGCTAACTACCCCATTCATCATGCAGTGAAGATAAACAAGGATCACCAAGCAGTTTGATTTACAACTCATAATACATGGGTACAAGTGAAATCTCTATTTGTAGCCCTGATGCAACTACGTATGTGTTGCACACACATTGTCCATGCAGTCATAATCAGCACTGTGTGTCTATGTTGAAGTGCTGAGGGAGGGACCATAGATCAGTGCTAGAGCACATGCTGTGCATTTACATCTTCTCCAGTTCAATTTACATTGACAATTTACAGTGCATTTACAACTTCTCCTGTTCAATCTCCAGTTAAAAGATCTCATATAGCAAGTCTGTGGTAGACCACCTTTGCATGCAGAAGCTCCCAGGTTGACTCCCTGGCATACCCAAGTGGGGCTGGGGGAGATTCCTGCCTGAAACTTGGAGAAGGTGCTACCAGTCTGTATAGACAATACAGAACCAGAGTTCTGACTCGGTATAAGACAGCTTCCTATGTTCCTAATACCAATGAGAATCAAAGAACTGTAGAATTGGAGGGGAGCTTGGAATTTTTCTAGTACAGTCATCCCTCGCCAACTGTGGGGGTTCCATTCTGGGAAAACCTCGCAGTTGGCGAATTGGCGGTTGGAGAGCAATACATTGGAATACATTGGAATACAATACATTGGAAACAGGGGGTTCGGGGAATTGCGGTCGGTGGGAAACAGAAAAATACAGTTTTTCTGTATTTGTGGGGGGGGGATCACCCATTTTCTGTATTAGTATGGGGGGATCACCCCCTGACCCCTGAAAATCACCCCTGAGCCACTGGAAATTGAAATGAAACCCCCAAATTGCTCCCAAATCTCACCAAACCATGAATACTCGGGTCGTTGGCAAGATACTTAAAATGATGGTTGGGAAATCCGTGGTTGGCGAGGGATAACTGACAGCACACCCACCCTGCTCAGTGAAGGAATTTGCTACAGCATCCTTGATAGACAGACATCCAGTCTCTGTTTGAAAGCCTCTAGAAAAGGATAGTCCACCACTGTAGGAGACAGACTGATCCACTGTTGTGCAGCTTGGTTACAAAGTTATTCCTAATGTCTAGCATAAGTCCGAAAGTGGGCTTAGCCCGCTTTCCCCACTTAGCTGCACAAACCGGGTCTCACTGATCGTGTTACCCGACTCAGTGTGTCATGAGAAAGTACTTCACTGAGACTTTAAGAGAAGAAAGTTCTCATGATATTTTTGGTTACACCAAGTGCCAAACATATGTATTGCAGCTTTTAGGCACAAGCTGTTTCCAACTGTTCGTGTCTACAACACTGCATGGATTTTAACCTTTGTGGTAACTGGCAGGTCTTGGGCAGCCATTTTAGCAGAGGCGTATCTAGGGAAAATAGCGCCTAAGGCAAGCACTGAAATTGTGCCCCCTGTCCAAACATCTGGTACTCATCTTTCAGATAACTTTACCATAATATTAGTTAAAAAATACAAGTCAAGCTCGTTAATCTTCTAATATTTCAAAAACTATTTAGCAGTGGATGTAGTCAGACCAAAAAATGCTGGAAAACTACACATTTCAGTATGCTGAGGCTCATGAAATACCCAAATACTATGTGGAGGTGTACCTGGAAAACTAAACAGAGGTGCCTGTCTAATTCTCTACTATGCATTGTAGCATCACTATTACATAAGTTTTAAAAATCAATGGAGAATTTGACTTTTCCCAGATGCTCTGAAAATAATTGAAGGATATGCAGAGTAAACTGTGTCACTGCTTGGAATATATTCTAGTCTTTCAGAAAGACAGTTAAAATGAGAGAAAGAGAGCAAGAAACTCCCAGTGGGCCTTAATACTAAGGATTTCACACTGATTCAAAGACAAACTCATCATTAATAGCCATATTATTAAGACATCACATTTAACTCACTTATCACAAGAACCAAAGTAAGAGCAAATGAATACAATCTTAGCTCATAAGCAATAGCAATAGCAATAGCACTTACATTTATATACCGCTCTATAGCCAGAGCTCTCTAAGCGGTTTACAATGATTTAGCATATTGCCCCCAACATTCTGGGTACTCAGTTTACCGACCTCGGAAGGATGGAAGGCTGAGTCAACCTTGAGCCTTCCATCAGGATTGAACTTGTAACCTTCTGGTTACAGGGCGGCAGTTTTACCACTGCGCCACCAAGGAATAAGCTTCAGCTCAGTATTCACAAGCCCTGAGTCTCTGTACATAGTGCAAATCTGAATATGTGTACAGTGACTTATATTGCATTTGTTTAAAAAAAAAAATATTCACCTGTAGCCTCTTTGGGGGGTTTCCTAAAGGCTGTGGGGGGGGGGTTCTGCAAAGGTTCCCCTTCCCCCCCACTGGCCTCTAGGGCCCCACAGGGACCGTTTGAGTGTGTGCAGTGGCCATTTTTAAAAATAATTTTTTATTTAAAAAATGACCGCTCAAAACAAAATGGCCACCGCGCATGCTCAAATGGCCTCTGTGAAGCCTGGCATGGCCTAGGGCCTCACAGAGGCCATTTAAGCATGTGCAGTGGCCATTTTGTTTTTGGTGGCCATTAAAATTTTTTTTTAAAAAAAATGGCACACACACCCTTCAAGTGGCACCCGGGGCACATTCCCTGCCAGGCCTACACTAGATACGCCCCTGCATTTTAGAACTGGAAAAGACACACAATTCACGTCTCCTCAGCTCTCTTGCATAAAGCCAGGCAATCTCTTGCTTCTATGTTGTCTAATGACAGTTCATCCTCATCAGCTATTATATGTAACTCCTCCGACACTGTTACTACTATATCATGATATAGTTGTATATATAACTACTATATCATGTCCTTTAGGTTGAGGTTTCCTCTCTCTTTCACTGCCTATGAAAGCTTCCTTCTTTTCAAGCCACAGGCCCAGCTTTATAATATAGCTCTAGAAGAGCAACCAGATTAAATATTCAGCCAGAAACTAGGGCCACCACCAAAAAGCTGCAAAGTGGAAGTGGGGAGGTGCAATTTGCAAGGGAAAGATGATGAACTGGAGTAGGATGCTTAATCATTCCCCTGCCTGCCATTTTCATCTATTATGTACTATATCTTTTAGGGAAGTTTGCGGTCCTGGGTATAGCTAAAAAATCTTTTGGATTAATTATTGCTTGTGTTTACAACCTATGTTGAGCTTTTCATTAGTAAAGCGAATCCTGAGTCTTTTAATAAGTTTGGATAAGCTTAAATGCATTGAAATTTTACTTTATATTTTGTGAGTGTTTTTTGGATTCAGTTTTTCATACTTCACAGTGTGTTATATATTGTTTTATGTTTTCATTTCATTGTTCCAGCCTGTACTAATGGGAACCAGCCCCTGATGAAGCTTTGGGCGAAACAGCTCCTTATCCCGGGGTGGCTGTCGTGGTTTTTTCCTGGTGTGTTTTGTCTTCCATCACCAATTATTATCAATCATTACAGAGCATGTTGCTTGCTTTCTTCGAATGAAGGATTCATGCCTTGAACTACATGCATTCACAACATCTTACTGAGTACATCGTTTCCTTCTTTTGGATTTGAGGAATTATTACCTGTACCGTATGTACGCTTAAATTTCTCATTTTAAAGACATCTCGGACTCTGTTTGGACACCTGTATATACTGGTTTCTCATTCTTATCATTGCATGTTGTAATTCTACTGGGTATTATGCTATTGTATTTTTATATGTGTTATACAGATGTGTTAAATTATTTTCACGTGTACTGAGAGCTGGTCATCTATCTATTCATTATTTATTATTTTTCATTCATTACTCACTTCTGTTTTTTTGTTCACGGGTTTTGCATTTTTCCCCTCCTCCATTCTGTGGACCCCGGTTTTTTCCTCAGTTTTCTGTTTTGTTGGGGATTTAGTCATGCCATTTTCATCCTGCAAGCCCTCCCTCTCCAGCTGCTTTCTCCCCACTTGTCGCTCTCCCCCTGCAATCCCCACCCCTCTCCCTCTAGTTGCTTCCCTTCTAGTTGCAGTGTTTTGGATATATTTGCAATCTCATGGCAAAAAGTGGCTCCTCCTCTCTGGGGAGGGGAGAAGAGGTTGCAGGGGATAGGCAGAAGAGATAACCCCTTCTTCATTGTTGTTTTTCTGCTGCAAATCACTCATTTCCCCTGGTGCTTTGTAGCTGTTTGATGCTGTCCTGGGCTCTAGGAGTCTCATGCTCCTTGTCTGTTCTGATAACTAGTTCAAGCAGCATGGATTATGCACATAATGAAAATTAGGCAGATTCACAGCTTAAATAATCGATATGTTTATGGCCCAGGATTGATCTGGGATTGCCACTTTGGTGCAGTTTCACACAATCACTCCAATGTTGGTTAACAGCACTGATCCTAGATTAACATGATTGTGTGAGCCGGCCCATTATGTATGAACCCAGTCAAGATCCTCTTGTTTTTAGGAGGGTCAGCAAATCAAGAAAACAAAAGGCTCTGTTTTCGCACAACTCAGCCTGTAGGCTGCTCAGAATTGAGCATTCAGATAAATTGAATTGAGACTTTCAGAGCAAAGGAGCAATGCTTTAGCACAAAACTGTCAATGCAAGGAACTGGGTTGCTGATGCTGTTGCTAACCCAGGCATAGCTCTGCAGCAAGAGGCACCACTATTAAAAATGCATCAAGCTTTCTACCACATTTTTTTGTGGTAGCTTTCTACCACAAAAGCTTTCTACCACATCACTTAAGGACCTATTTCCATGCCCTGGACATATCTGAAATGGCTTGCTTTCAGAATCTTTGAAAATAATATGCATCTGCACAGTTTAACTTCCCCTGCTTTTTCTGCATATGAAGAAGAAGCCACCATAATAAGCAAGTACCTGTTGTTCTTGGGAAGGAGGGTGTTCTGTTGTTGCTGCCCCAGTTTTTCAGCCACTGTCTTTAACCTCCCCATGAACTTCAAGAGCCTAGCTCAAAGGAAGCTTACCAACTCTCTAAGAGTGGACCAGACTGCCTCCAGGAATTGACACCTATCTCCAGATGACTACTGAAAGCAATCCTGGAGATTTTCATGGCTTGATATTGTGAAGAGGATTGGGGAAAATATTGGGAGGCATTGGGGGAGGAGCAGGGGCAGGCGAAAATATCCAGGAATAGCTTTGATCAGAGTTGGCAGCCTTAATTTAAGTCCTGTCCTAGCTCAATCAGTCTAGTCTCAGGTAGAAATGGACAGTGGGAATAACAATGACTGCCCTCACAGGATTGTTTGGAGGATAAGTAAATGGCCAGAACAAGAGGTTTCTTGCAGGCATTGGTCCCATGTGTATGTGCATACTCTCTCATATCCAAAAGGGGTTGGGGATCCCTTAAGATGGGGTCCCCAACCTTGAGCCCTAAGATGTTCTTGGTCTTCAGTTCCCATCATCCCCAGTCATCATGGCTGGCCATTGTGGCTGGGGATTGTGGGAGCTGTAGTTCAACAACGGGGAGCCCATGCCTTAAGTGGAGCGGATAGCTCTTAGTACATGACAAGGGATTCGTTCACTGAGTTATTTCCTTCACTAAAGAGTGTGGAGAAGTCTGTCCATACACATGTCAAATCTTGGCTGGAACTCTGGTTAGGAAGTAAGGGCTGTCCAGTGCCTAAAAGATAATCTCTCTGAGCTGGGTTGAGCCTCTCTGAGTTGGGACTGTGTGGGTCAGTCTTGGACTGGTCATGGTCCTACCTGGATGGTCAAGTCCAGAAGGTGTTACTGGGGGACTGTTGCTCAATCCCAAGGTCACTGGCCTGTAGAGTCCGACAGGGATCAATATTGTTCTCTTTGTGGTTTAACTTCTGCATGAAACCACTGGGGCAGATCACTGGGAGATCTGGGCTTCAGTGACAACAATATGCAGATGATACCCAGCTCCGTCTCACTATGTCATCTGATCCCAGGGAGCCAGAGAAAGTTCTGAGCCTGGTGAGCCATGGTTTAGAAGCCATGATGAGCTATATCAGGGCTAACAAGCAGGCTCCGACTGGCCCACAGGGCAACAGGGCATATTCTCGGTGCGCCCCACCTGCAGGACACCCCACCGCACTCGGCAGCAGTGAATACTCTCGCCCTTAAGTACCCATTCTGCTCAAAACCAAGCAGCTTCCCCACATACATTCCACCGCCCTCTCAGTGCCCCCAGTCCAGCCCTGCTAACAAGCTGAAACTTAATCCTGACAAGACAAGAGGCGATGCTGGTTAGTAGAAGGCCTGATCAGAGTATGAATGGGTTTCTGGATGGGGTTGCATTCCCTCTGAAGATGCAAGTTTACAGCTTGGGGGTTCCCCTGGACCCAGCACTGCTCCTGGGATATCAGGAGGAGGCAGTGGCCAGGAGCGCCTTTGCTCAACTTCGGTTGTTGAGCCAGCTGCAACCCTTCCTTGAGTCACAGCTGATTTGGCATCTGTCGCCCATGCTTTAGTCATATCACGTTTGGATTATTGCAATGCAGACTACATGGGCTGCCCTTGAAAAGGATTCAGCAACTACAAGTGGTGCAGAATGCAGAGGCCAGATTGATCTCTGGGACTGCTTGCAGTGCACATATTACTCCAGTCTTGAGTACTGGAGTCTGTCTCCAGGTACATTCCAATATGCTAGTTATTACCTTTAAAGCCCTAAATGGCTTGGGGCTTGGGTATCGTAAGGACCACCTGCTCCCAGCTAAATCTGCCCACTTGACTAGATCAGCTGGGAGGGCTCTACTCATGCCGACACCTGCTGAGGCCTGTTTGTCAAGTACACAGGACAGGGCCTTCTCAGTTGTTGCCCCCAGGCTGTGGAACTTGCTCACAGATTAGAACTGCATGGCTCCCTCTCTCCCAGCCTTCAGGAGGAGAGTGAAGACTGCTCTTTTTATCCAGCCTTTTGGCCAATGAGCTCTTTAAAAACTTTTTAGCTATGTTTTGTTCTATTATTTATTTTTATTGTTTTATCTCATTTTATGTTTTATTGCATTGTATTGTTTTATCTTGTTAACTGCCCTGGGGTCTTAGGAAGGAGGGCAGTATATAAATATGAATGAATGAATGAATGAATGATTTATGGCATATTTGCCATCCAGCAAGAAGTATCACTACCAATGAAGTCTCTAACCATATAAAGGGCATGATCTAGCCAAAATGAGGCATTGTTTAAGTCCCACTGATTTCAATGGGAAGGTTAATAAGCGCTTTAGTTCCATTCACTGAAATCAATGAGACACAGAAGTGCTTTGCCCAGGCTGGATCATGCTCTATATTTCCAGATTCCTTAAATATTACAAATAATAACCAAAGCAAGCAATTCAAACTATCAGATTGGGTTTTTTTTCTTTTACTAAAACTAGATTCATATTTGTTACTGTTCAATATGTTTGCAAAAGTTAGGTCAAGTTATTGAACAGCAAGTAGTCACACAGATCCATTTCACCATGCATACGCATCTATTTGCTTTCAATTTCTGTAGGATTTTAACATTATTTTTTTAAAAGAAGGTAAATAAGGACTCATGTGCTTATCTTAAGGCTGCAGAAGACAATAATGTGCTAGAATAAACAGCAACCCTCACACACACAAACACACACACCCCCCAAAGAAAACCATCTGTAATCCCTGATTGGATTAACTCTTTTAGAGTTAATTCCAGAATAACTTTAGGGTAGAAAAGCATTTGTGAGTTCTGTGTGCAGTCCCAGTTCTTAGACACTGATACATGGCAAATGTCCTTTAACCAGTAAATATGAATGGTCAGTACTTACTCATTTCTGGGTTGCTGGCTTCCAGCTTCATAATCATCTGTGTCAGTAAGAATGTCAGAAACTTGGTTCAGGGCTTCCTCTTTCATGAGCTCTCTTCCCCAGTGTTCCTCAGGCGGAGAAGACAACTGTGAACTTGTTGATAACCTCTGAGCTTGGGGCCTTTGCTCATGATCATGAGAGCCAGGGTGCCTCGAATGCGCGCTTGACAGCACCAGTCCTATTGTTCCACAAAGGAGTAAAATCTTCGCTATCATTGTGGGTTCCTTTTAGCTTCTTACACCTCCTAGAACTTCAAATCAAATCACTCCTGGTATCCTGCTTGTACTATTCTTTAAGTTAAAACTTGGAAGGAGGAATGAGTCTGTTAACAAAGAGCGGAAGTTAAGCTTCCAACCCTCTTAGCTACTGTGGAAATGTCAGAGGCCATTAGACAATGTGGAGTGGGTTCCTGTGTGAGGCCCAGAGACCTCAATGGGGGAGATGGTTTTTAAAAATGTATTAGCAATAGGGTCGTGCTTTTTTCCAGGGAGGAAAAAAAAGCCTTCTAGTTTTTGACTGGCTTCTGAACTTATCAACAGACAGGAACTGGATCTCTTATCAGCTGCCTTCTTGCTGGGGTACAGGAAAAGGATGTTAGCTTTAATAAGAAGCCAAGGAAAGAAAATATTGAGTGATGGAGTAGCTTCCCAAGTATGTCACAATAAGCTGCTTGATTCAGACATAGAATATGCTAACACTTGATTATGGTAACTTAGGCAGGGTTGTGTGCAGTCCACACGATAAATATGAAAGTTCCTGCACCCAGTATGTCCAAATTCTGCACCAAAATAATAAAAAAGTTGAATTCTGTGACCTTTGTAAACTATGCAATTTAAATAGATTTGCATAATGTTGCATAATATTTGCACAATTGCATCCTTTATTCCTTTTCTATGTAGCTGCTTAGATAGCATTTTAATTGAAAAACTACTACTACTACTACTACTAATAATAATAATAATAATCCCAGTAGTAATTGGCGCCCTAGGTGCAATTCCAAAACACCTTGAAGAGCACCTCAACACCATAAGGGCCACAGAAATCACCATCAGCCAAATACAAAAAGCAACTTTACTGGGAACAGCCTATATTCTGCAACGATATCTATAATAATAACAACAATATTGATAATAAAATTCAGCCATCCCAGGCCCTTGGGAAGGACTCGCTGTCTGGATAAAACAAACCAGTCAATAACACCTGCCTGTCTGTGTAAACAAGAAAGAATAATATTCTGGTTGCACTAATAACTGAGCTATGCAGGCCACGCAATCTTCACCAGCAACCACTGAAAATCTTAATCTGCCATCGCTCTAGCTTCAGATATTTCCACAGGCATTGCCCACCATAGACTTTCAGTCACAAGGGCTAGACACTTGCTTTCTTAGAAATGAAAGTAGAGATTATCAGAAACCTGAATTCTGCATCCAATGCCATGCATTATTCTTTTTTTCTGTACTCACATGGAATTGTGACCTATTCAAAACCTTGCTCAGAATTTGGGTAGCTTCAGCTTGTCAAGTCAGGCGGCTTCTCAAAAGCCATTACTAAACTCCGGAAATCTTTACCAATGCAGAAGGCCTTTCTACAAGTTCATCTCCTATTTTCCATCATTACACAGATGAAACCAGGGACACTCCTGAGTTCTTGAATCATGTGCCACACCAAAGATCACTGCCTGAGTCTTCCACCACTAACACTGATGTACCACCCCAAATGCAGTTCTTTTCCGGGTCAGCAAGCCAAAGACTTCCCAGATGAGAAAGGTTTCAAAAGGCTTTTTTTATTTGCTCCATGGTAGCAAAGGTTCTGGTCTGCTAATGCTCAAACTCCAGAACGCCTACTCTGTGACGCGGCAGCGTATTTATAGAGCAAAGATAAGAATTAAGTTTCATTTCTCAAGAAAAGATGAGCTCAGTCTCCCAACAGTGTAAATAAGACAGAAGAAATAGATTTCACTTTCCCCCCAATCATCTTCACAGTCAGTACTCCTCCACTGACCATCTAAGTGCATGCCCAAGCTTTCCTGCTTGCATGGCCGTTACAGAAAAAAAGATAACAGCACCTAATCAAATAATACTCCGCAGCCCCACCCTGCTCTTTGTGTGCTACATGCATGATCCTAAAAGCATATGGCATTACTGTGGCTCAGGCTATACATCAACATCACCACCAGGCCATTCCTGGCTTTCTGTATGCAGTATTAATTTACTCTGCAGTAGCCAGTCTTGAGCTGATACAAAAGCTAGAGGGTGCTTTTTCAAAAAGGGAAGATCTACTAGAAAATTGATTTGTTATTATATTTAACATTTCACAATGAACCTCAGCAGCAGCACCACATGAAAAGGAATGTTGTGCACTTCATAGTCATGTTCTTGCCACTGTTGCACAGGTATGCATTAGAATCTGTTTGTAGCTTCCTCAGTTTCCAGACTTTCTAGAGCCTGGAGTGGGGAGCTGAAACCCACTGGAGTGGGGAGAATGACAACTCACACTAGAGACTGAGAGAGCTCCAGGTTCATTATTAAAATATTTATATACCGCTTTTCAACAAGAAGTGCACAAAGCAGTTTACATAGCAAATGGAAGGAGAAAAGGAATAAGAACATTGTTCTGTGTCTTAAAGAGTCTCACAGCCAAGAAAAGAAAGCAAAGGGAGATCATCAACAGCCACTGGAGGGATGCTATTGGGCTGGATAGAGATAGCTTCTCTGCTCCTACCAAGTATAAGGCGTACTAAGTATAAGGCAATCACTGCTTTAAAAGATATCTTTTTACCCAGTTAGCAGGAGTAAGGGCCCTCAGCAGAATGCCTGTTGGAGGGCTCCACCTACATAGTTGGGCCTCTTGGTTTCTGGGGCAGTGCTTTGGTATACTGACCCTTGTTTCTAACATTCTTCTAGACCCTCATGGCTTTTAAAATGTGGTTCTGTTGCCACCTGGCAGCACAGAAAGCAGCATTTTTGGAGGCTTCTGGCTGCCATCTTGGTTTTCCCAGAATGCCCCAGCTTGTTGCCATGTTGGGTGCATTGCCAGATGTCAGCTGTGAGCTGCTAAGAGCTCTGTTTCCTTCACTGGCAGCAATGGGTGGCAATGGAACTTTTTATAAGCCATACAGAACTGAGAGGAGCCCTTGAAGAAAGGGGAGGTGTCGCAGTGGAAGGGGAGCTCTTAGTAGCTGCCCTCTTGGTTTCCTGATCATTCCTCCAACACAGAATCATCTTGAGATATTGTAGGGAAACCAAGACAGCAACCAGAGGCTGATGGGGGCTCTGCTTCCACCACTGTTGCCATAGACAGTAATGGAAACTTATTTAAAAGCCACTCTGTGCCAAAAGAGTATGGAAAACAACATGGTAGATCCAGAGCAGGAATCAGCAGTGCACTCTTGGAACTCTGTACAAAGGTGTGATATGCTGATGCTAAGCCTGCAAACTAACTTTTTTTTTGAAAGGCATCTCCCACTTTCTCAAAAGGTAAATAAGGACATGATTTACCAGGGCCAGGTGGACAGACACTGGAGCCAATGTCATTTGGAGGTATGGCACTGCCATGGGAAATTTCGCATGTAGTGGTCTCAGCCTGTGACTAGTTAGCTGTGTGCACCCCCACCATCCCCATAGTTTGCAGTAGGCTGGCCAAAACTCCTTGGTGGCAGCTCACCAGGTGGAGGCATCTCCACATGGCAGTGAAGCTGCCAGTGCTTCTGATGACTATAGCATTGATGGCATGAAAATAGGCAGGGGGTCTACATCACTAAAGGGTGATGTTTAAGCACATGCTTAAATCTGGCATCTCTTTTTAAACAAAAGCAGCTGTGGAGACCCTGATCCAGATCAGGACCACCATGACACACAGCGCCAGGGTCCCTTTTCCTATTATGCCATTTTCGAACTGTAAGCATTTGCAGCAAATAGCCATTATTTTTTGTTGCGGGGGGTGATTTCTGATGTGGAAATGATGCAGGGGTTGTGTGCTGAAGTCCCAGTCCAGATCAGGGGGCCCATGGCTATTTTGTTTTTGTTTCTTTTTAAATTTAGAAAGAGACATTACTGGACTTCAGCACATCTTAATAAGTGTAATGTGTAGTTTGGCCCTCAGTCCTCAAATATCAGGTACATCAGTCAAGACATGGAACAGATATTAGCAAGCAGCTTAGTAACAATCGAATGGAAACATTTAGTGAGTGAGGTTATGGGCCTCGGATAGTGAGGCTTGGCCTCTTTTTCCTCACCGTGTGCTGCCAGTGCCTTCTCATCGCTCCTGTTCTGGAACCAATTATTAGCTGAGGAACAATCCTGGCTCTCCTTGATAACCATTGTTAACAGCATTGTTTATACGGAAGGACACAATTAAAATGTTATTAATAAACACTGATCTCATCTTTATCTCACATATGTCGTATGTAGTGTTGAGATGCGTAACTATGGTATTTTCTTGAGTAATCATTTCCCCTGCTTTGCTATTTCCATTTTTGCCATTCAGGATAGTATGTGCACATTCATGAATTCACAGAGGAAGAGAGAAGGGAGAAAGTGAAAGCTTAAATATAAAAACTACCAATCAATCTTTTTAGCAAAAAATATTTGGTGGCAATTGCCTCTGAATCACAAGTTCACTTCACAAAGTTTGAATAATTTAGGAGGAGTTTATGTCCATAGAACTGGAGTAAAGATTCTGCTATAGTCTGAGAATAAAGTATGCTAAAGTAAAGAAAGAATAAAGTATCATCTAGTATGGATTCCCCCCACCCCCTGGTCAAGCTTAGAAAGTGCTGTCTCATCCTACCCCTCACACATATACACACACACACACACACTGCATGCACATCCCCCATCTTGCACTCTTGGTGAAATGACCCCTGGGAATCACCACCATGCTTAACTTTGCTTGTGAGAGAGGAGATAAAACAATACTGGGGCTGTAGAGCTTCCCTCTGTGCTCATAATCTTCTTGGGAATCTTTGCTAGGCAAGAAAACAGGGCATTCTGGAACAGGCATAGTTCAGTGGAAAGAGCCATAACTCAGCATATTCTTTGCATACAGAAGGTTTCAGGTCCAATTCCTGGCTTTCTCAGCTAAAAAGATCTCAGATAGCAAGGCTAGGAAAGATCTTTGGCTGAGATCTTACCTTGCAGCACAGTATTTACAGAGTGTAGTGGTTATGGGACTGAGTCATGAAGAAGATGTTACATGTAATAGTGGAACTTTTGGAGAATGAGGGAACAAGCAGATTCCAAAGCAGTTGTCTGAGCGCTCTGAGTGGAAGCAGTCATCTGTATTCTTGCAATAAAAGTTTGGTTTTCTTGAATCTCCTTGGACTGGGGTGTAACACTGACATTGGTCCAAATTTCACCTCAGCTATGGCTTCACTGGGTGACTTTAAGCCATCCACTGTCTCTCACCCTCAGACCTACATATGGCAATGATAATTCTGGCCTCCTTCCAGATTTATTTTAAGGATGATTCATTTAGTATGCATGGTGCTCTTTGAGCACTTAAGGAAACTGCTCAACTTCGTATATCTGATGAAGAGCCAAACCCTTTGAATTTAACTTGTATTCCCCTTCTCTGTGAATTCATGAATGTGGATGTCTCATGAGCTGCACAGAATAAAATAAGGAGAACCTGGCATGAGTAACTCCAAGTGCCATTAGTGATGGAAAGTGAGCCATCTCCCCCCCGCACGGCACACCCCCACAGCACTCTATATGACCTTTCTTCATTTCTATCCAACTGACAATTGCTTGCTGACAATCATTAGGTATGCAATGCATCTCAAAGGCACAACCACCTTTGCTTAGCATAGAAAGGTCTGCTGGACCTGTCTTGGGAACCATAGCAATGCCATCTGCTTTTCTTTCAAACGGCACGAGGGAGTACAAAACGAGTGTGACTAGTGCAAGAGGAAGTTTGCAACAGAGCATAGACACTCTCGGCAGCAAGATGAGAGGGGGCAGCTGGGAATCCAAGAGGAGACCAACTTGGCACTTTCTTTCGCCCCAGTAGTGATGCTAGCACTAGCAAAGCAGAAGACACTATAGGCTTCCCCATTTCTGCCTTTATATTTTCCTTTATGGGGTAAATATCTTATAACAGCCAGCATGGTGTAGTGGTTAGAGTGCTGGACGAGGACCGGGGAGACCCAAGTTCAAATCCCCATTCAGCCATGATACGTGCTGGGTGACTCTGGGCCAGTCACTTCTCTCTCAGCCTAGCCTACTTCACAGGGTTGTTGTGAAAGAGAAACCTAAATATGTAGTACACCGCTCTGGGCTCCTTGGAGGAAGAGCGGAATATAAATGTAATAATAATAATAATAATAATAATAATAATACTATGTTCCTATAAACCCCTGGCACAATTCCACCATGACCTTCATCCAGTGCCAATATACAGATAAATGATGGGCACTGCAGGCAACTTTTCATTCTCTTTGGCTTGACCTCTTCTGGCTCCACGCATAATGTTTCTGTTGCTGGTTGCATTTCCCACATCTCTGTTCCCCACCCCCTGGCAACTGCTCATACTTCCCTAGGAAGGCCTGCCTCACCCTCTGAAAACCATCAGTCCAGTCTGCTCCTATATGCAGGGCTGCTGATTTGGGATAACATCCCCCAGTTCCTTCAGTTACCTAGAATTTGAGACACATTTGAAATCCTTTGTTGGAAATCCTTTGTTGCCAGGACTGTCTGCATGCTGAAATTTGGCAGGAGCATTGAAGCATTACACTACACAGTATCAGGCTCAGAATCCAGTTTCCTGACAATCTCAGGTTTCAGGGTTTGTTTTAATAACAACAAAAAGCAAGTGCTTAGCCTTGGGTTTTTTGTTTTGTTTTTTACTACAAACATGTCTGAAGTAAGCAAAACCTGCTCACATCTCAGAAGCCAGTGGGGGGGGGGGGATGTCACTCAGCTCAGTAGCAGAGCATCTGCTTTGCAGACAGAAGATCCCTGGCAGCATCTCCAGATAGGGCTGGGAGAAACTTCTGCCTGAAACTTTGGAGAGCCGCTGCTGGTCAGAGTAGACAATACTGACTGAGATGGGCCAGTGGCTTGACTCAGTACGAAGCAGTTTCCTGTGTGCCTGTGAGGGACTAAATAAGCTTTCCATGGGTTCAGGTGAGGGCGTCAGTGAGGTCTCCATAGCTTCTGAATCTCCTCTCTCCTGATTACTTGCAAAACCAGAATACATTATAGAAAGAGTAAGCTACAGATGGATCATATGATCCATACAAATGGATCACAGAACAAATCAGTCCAGAATTTACACTCGAGGCACAAATGACAAGGCTCAAACTATCATACTTCTTCAGACACTTTATGCGAAGACCCAGCTCCCTTGAGAAGTCCATAATGCTGGGGTAAGTTGAAGGAAAGAGAAGAAGAGGATGACCAGCAGCAAGGTGGGTGGACTCGATTATGACAGCAATGAATGCACCACGGAGAAACCTTAAAGGCCAAGCTGAAGACAGATCATCCTGGAGAGAATCTATCTATGTGGTCGCTAAGAGTCGACACCGACTTGACAGCACTTAAGCAAGCAAGCAAGCAAGCAAGCAAGCACTACAGAATAAGACTGAGAGCATGTGATGCAGCCACCTTGTTGAAGTTAAGCAGATGCAGGTCTAGTCAGTGCCTAGGAAACCCGTATTGTTGCCTTCCTGCTGTGAAAGAATGGCAGGGTATAAAAGCAATAAATAAAAAAGTAAAACAAATTGTGTATGTTTTGCATCATTTATATTGAGCACAGAGTTCAATGACTGAGCCATCACATTAGATATGAAGCTGCCAGTCAGAGCACTGGCCCACCTAGCTCAGCATTGGCTGCACTGACAGACAGCAGTTCTCCAGCCTTCCAGATGTGGGTTTTCCCCAGCCTGACCTTGAAATGCCAGGGATTGAACCCGAGTAACCGCCCCTCCCAGGTGCAGCAGGGCAAGTTTTCTTTAAAACCCCTTGCTCAGGTTTGTGTATCAATCAAATTACAGGAAAACCCAAGCATAACATTCTATCTTTAGTCTTTATAGCAAATCCAATGTAGGCTGCATTTGGCAAGAGTCCCACTGTAGCCATCTTCAAAAGTAAATAATTCAGGTGTAGAAGCATTCCGGGCTCAAGTGCTCAGGTAGCGAGGGCCCTGTTGGTGGGCTGAAGAACTGGACCAATGTGAGAACCTGGATGGTCTAGGATATGAGCCCAAAAGATCTGGGGTGGACAGAGGCACTCTTATCCCAAAGTCCAGAGCCTCTACACCCCCTGGGTGCCCCCAAATCCTCTTTAGTCTGTTCTGGGTGATGTGGTCGCTGTGCCGTGCCGGACAGTCAGGCATGACTGTGACTTGCACCTCTGCTTTAGAGATAGAGGGGAGAGTGGGAAAAGAAATGTGTGGGATGGGAATATGTGTGGGATGAGCTTCCGAAGCACTAATAGCATCAGGATCAAACCCTTTTGGATGGAGTCCAATAAGAACAAAAGACCTTTTTGTTGAACTAATTTGAGTCTCAAATAATAAGATTTGGCAGTCTCAGCCAAAATCACATTGATCAGATTTGCTGCAAGATCTGCTTGGAAAAATATACTGCTCCATTTCCAGACTTGTCTATTTGCACATGAGGAGTCCACATTATAAGATAATCCCCAAATAACTATTTCTGGAAGACCTGTTTGTTGGGCTAATAGTTATATATTTTATCCTATCCCAATTAATATCCTCTGCTTCTGTTTTTAAATAATTTCATCTTATACAACATAAATATGGTCTAAAATTGGATGGTGCATGGCAATGTAGTCAGTTAAGACACAGCACATCCAAAAGGGTTTGATCCTGATGCTATTAGTGCTTCGGAAGCTCCGAATATTATCAAATTCTGTCATCATATTGGTGAATTTAATTGAGCTCATAATATGTTTTATAATTTTATCCAAGCCCAGGTAGCACCTCCACTCAATACTGAAAGAATTAAATAGAGCTTGGAATTGAATGTTCCGATTGCACAGCATCAATGGGATGTGATTTTGGCTGAAACTGCCAAAGTATCTTATGATTTGAGACTCAAGTTAGTTCAACAAAAAATAGTCTTTTGTTCTTATTGGACTCTGATTAGACTCCATGAATTTTGGGCTGAGCAAATGCTCATATCTTAGTGTCTCTTCCTCGGTGCACCTCCCAAAGTGGAATCCCCCAAAGTGCCTTTTGACACTCCAGAGATTGCCAAGACACCTTGGTCACTTGGCTGGTTCTTATATGGAGGAGGTAAAAATTCCCATCCAGAAGTAGGATGCTGGCGTACCAGTCCTCCAAGACTGGGGCAAGAACTTGCCAGTTCTGCAGGGGCTGGTGATGGCCGAGAGGGCAGTAAGTCTCCACCTGTTTGCTGGCTGGAAATGTCAGAAATATGGGGAAGGATATGCGGTGGGACTCTTACATCTGTTTCTTAATTGTAAGGTTATATCTCCACTCTTGAAAAAGATAAGTGACTATATCAATTTAGTTCCAGCGAGGAAATAGCCTCTAGACCCAGTTTCAGTTGGGATTGCCTCCTGATGTTGAAGGAATAACCCCTAATCAATAGAGATGGCTCACTATGGCCATTCTGGGGGGTAAACACATTATTTTACAAAATTGGAAATGTAAATATCCTCAAGATATTGACAAATGGTGTCTTGATTTAGTTTCTCTGGCAGCCCACGAATGTTCCTTATTTAATACTAGATCTTGTTATTTCAAGTATGAGGGGATCTGGTCTGAGTTTTTGGAACTATTTGCACTGTAAGTGTAATATATGGATGAATGTACTCTTCTAAATAAAATTAAAAAATAAAATAAAATATGAGCATCGAGAGTCAAGCTTGGAGCTTTGATGGTTAATGGCAGGATTTTAAGGGAAGGATATTGGCAAAAAAGTAAACTGAGTAGAACTATCAATGCTTGGTTAAGAACAGAATACACTGCGACAGTGGTTTGAACTGAGTGGAAAGGCTATAACATTAAGGAATGAATTCACTACCTTAAGTAAAGCTGCCTAGAAATTCTTAAAGATTTGGAGGGAGATCATTTATTTACCACACATGCAGCGGAAGTGCACAAGTAAGGAGAGCACTGCTAATTAGCATTGTCTGGAGACATGGAGTTAAAGTTCTAAGTAAAGTAGTTTATTTAGAAAACTAGTAATTTTCAGCCCGTTTAAATAACGGGCTCTAGTGGGGGGGGTGCTAGTTTCTTCCTCCTCCCTTCTCCTCCCGAGACCCTCAGCAGCAGCCGCAGGAGCAGCAGCCAGATAGGCGGCTGCAAGTTGGTGTTGGGCTGGAGGGGCTTCTCTTCGTCCGGGCCTTGCGCCTGGCGGCAGCCGCTTCTCTTCTTCTTCTCATGCCAGCCTACATGCCGGGCCCCAAAGTTCCCCCCCCCCGCCCAGCAAGCGGGCCCAGTCCTCCGCGGCTACCGCCACCTCTTGCTGAGGCCGCAGCCGCCATCGGGGCCAGTGTGACATGTGTAGCATTAATAGAAAGCTGCTTTGTAATTGCTTTGTAGAAAGTGTGTTTGAAATTCAGTCCCTCTGTGAGATGGAGAAGTACAGGCCAGAGAAAGTGATAAGTTGGCTATCTGCCCAGAGCAGAACAAGTGGGGGTTTGCAGCAGCGGGGAGAGATAGGCTCCCCTGAATAGTAACTGCATTGTTCTAGGAATGTGAAGGCTTCTCCTATTAATTAATTATCTCTCTGCTGTGAAATAGAAACTTAGAAACTTAGAGCGCAAAGTCCAGCCTCTATGCAAGCATATGTACGAATGTAATGAACTGATTGGTTCTTTGGGGCTGAATGTTGATGCCTAGGGGTGGAGGAAAATCTTTATAAACTCTTGTTAGTCTGTAAGAGGTACGCTCCTTGGGCTTTTGCCAAAAGGCACCAGGGGTCGTCCTCAGCGCTGAGAAATAAACCTTTGTCTCTTTCACTATCCGTGTCAATGGTCATTTGCTCAGGTAACATTCTGGTGCCGTGACTTGGATGGTCAAGCTGGTCAGTTGGCCTACCCGAAGTGGACTCGAAGTCTGTCTTCCCGCCCCGCGAGGAGCGACCCCTCGGCGCCACTTCCTCTATCTGGAAGGAGAGGCTTGAAACTCGCGGGGCCTCAGCCAGACTCGACTTCCTGACTGGGTGCGGAACGAGACACAACACAACGCAGGAGTGTCCGGACAGGTAAGGGCTTTTCGGACACAGGGGTTGAAGTCCCGGCTGGGTCCGAGAGGGGAGGGTTTCACCATCTGAAGTCCCTCTGGTTGAAGTCCCCCTTGGGGTAGAACGTCGTCCAGTCTACCCGAGCCACCGTGAGGGGCGACGGACAACGTCTCGCTAACGGCAACGGCTCGCCCTGGGAGAAGGGCGTATCTGGGAGGTCGAGGGTGGAAAGTTGATGAATGTTGAGTGATTGTGGAGAGAGTTTGCGTGGGGACCCACTAGGGGAAACCTAAACTGAGTGTGGACCTTGTCACTGGCAAGGCGGGACGCCCTATTAGGTTCATAAACCCGGCGACGGGAGTGAACTGAAACAGGCGGCGCGAATCTGGTGTCGGTGTCTTCCTACAAACGTCTAGACTAATTGGACCCCTTACCAATTGGTCGAACTCCTTTTCCCTTTTGTGTCTGTGTTTGAGAGTGGTGAGAAGAGGAAAAAGGGTTGAAAATGGGTGGGGGAGGTTCGAAACTCACCCCGCTGAAATGCATGTTAGAAAACTTCAGTAAAGGCTTTGACAGAGATTATGGAGATCCCCGCCCCACTCCAGGGTGGTTAAAAATACATTGTACTGAGGACTGGCCAGCCCAAGAGCCTGAATGGCCAGCTGAGGGATCATTTGATTTAAAGTTAATTATGAAAGTCCATAAGACCGTGACAGACTACCATCCAGATCAGTATCCATATATTGATCAGTGGATGTTAAATGTCATAGAATAACCGTCTTGGCTTAAGAAATGTAAAGGATGTGCAGGAGGAGAAGCGGTAGGGACATATGTAGTGAACCGATCTAAGAAAAGAAATAGGCAAAGACAAAATGCAGCACCCAGGGGAACCGTTGTCCCACCATCGGCTCCCCCATTGCCTCAGAAGAAGAAGGAAGTAAACCCAGAACCCTGTGAGGAGGAGGAGATGCCTCCGCCCTACAGACCCCTTTACCCAGAAGTTAAACAAAAGCCAGTTGAGCCTACTCAAATGGGGCTGAGAGATCTGCCCGCGCGCCAAGCCGAAAAAGTAGAGAAGGCGAAGCAGGCAGGAGAGATAAGAGGGGAGAGTTCAGGGGAAGACCCGGAAGAGGGACTCTCAGCTTTTCCTGTAAGGGTGACCAGAATACTGGAAGGAAAGGTTGACCAGAAGCAATACCAGTATGTCCCTTTTACCTCAAGCGACTTGATTAATTGGAAAAGAACAACTAAGTCATTGAGTGAAGAGCCAGGAGAGATGATTAGTCTGTTTGAAACCCTGTTTGCTACTCATCGGCCCACATGGGGAGATGTGCAAACCCTTTTCAAGGCCCTGCTATCCCCAGACGAGAGAAGCCAGGTTTTGGAGAACTATAGAAAGGCGCAAGAGACTTATGCCGAGACAGAGCAGATGAACCTGGAACAGGTTCAGAAATTATACCCATGGTGTACTGATCCAAAGTGGGAATTGAAAAACGAAGAGGCTCACGGAAATTATTATAAGATGGTGATGACAGCTTTGAAGATGGCAGGGAGGAAGACTATTAATCTGACCAAAGTGGCCGAAGTCATACAGGGACAAGATGAGACCCCTGGGGATTACATGGAACGCCTGAAAGCCGCCTACCGGCAATGGACTACTATAGACCCAGATGACGAGGCCAATAGGAGACAGATTAATATGACCTTCATTGCCCAAGCACAGAAAGACATTAGGAAGAAGTTGCAGAAGAGAGAGGAAGCGGAGGACATGGACGAGTCAATGCTTCTGGGTTTGGCCCGGAAAGTCTATGCCAACCGCGATCCTCCGGAAGAAAGAACGGCTACCGCAATGGCTGTGGCATTGAGAGGAGGTTTTGGAGGGTTTGGAAGTAGAGGACGGGGACGGGGACAAGAAAGAGGACAGTGGCAAGGACGAGAATGCGGAATGCCACTGTCACAAGATCAGTGTGCATTTTGTAAGGAATTTGGGCATTGGCAGAGGGAATGCCCAAAGAAGGGACGCACTCCACGATATGGAGAAGAGGAGGGGATAAGAGGAGCTCGAAGATGGGAGGACAGGCAAAGGGCAGCAGCCGTGTTGCACACCAGAGGCCAATTAGACTGAGGGGGGCCGGGATCGGGACCTTTGAGCCTTTCCCCCGAGCCCATGGTACAGATGAAGGTTAATGGAAAGGCTACACCAATTATGTTGGACAGTGGAGCTACAGTGTCAATAATCCAGAATCCCTTGGGCTGTGAGACTGGCTTAAAGTTACCCATTCAAGGAGCCACGGGGGTGTCAAGTCCGTGGCCGATTTTCCGGATAGATGACTGCAAAATAGAAGGGGAAACATTCCATCATGAGTTTATTTGGCTTCCGGACTGTCCAATGAATTTATTGGGAAGAGACATTCTGTGCAAATTACAAGCAACATTAACTTTTCAGAAAGATGGCACCTGTAATTTAAAATTGCCCCCTAAGTGTAATATACAAATGCCAAAGGAAAAAGCATGGAGGTGGAAAGCCTGGTGGGACAAAGGGAGAGATCCCGAACTAGCAACACCTGGGACCCAAATAATGATGGTACAGGCCTCAGAGTTCCTGCCAGATCATGAGGTATGGGCAGAGAACGGAGGGATCGGAATGGCCCGGAACCACCCACCAGTATGGATCCAAGTTAAGCCAGGAGTAGAGCCTATAAATATTCCCCAATATCCCATCCCAGCAGAAAAGAGAAGGGGAATTAAAAATACATTAGAGGAATTCTTAGACCTTGGGGTCTTAACAGAATGCCGGAGCCCGTGGAATACCCCACTGTATCCAGTGGAGAAGATTACCCCAGGACAATATCGCCCGGTGCAAGACTTAAGGGCAGATAAAGCGGCAAAGGAAGCAGCCAGGAACAAGACTTTCATCATGACTGTTCTGTTCCCACCCCTCTCAGAGTTGGAGGAAGAATGGGAATATGAACCGGAAGACCAGAGAACAGCAGAGGCAATGGGAGGAAATAAGAGTGAAGGGGCCTGGGTGCTGCAAGGGGGAAAGCTGTTAATTCCAAAGAAACACATATTAGGGATGGTAAAAGCATTACATGAGGGGTCACACATGGGGGCAGAAGCTATGTATGAACTGTTGAGGAAGAAATATTATGCACCCAACCTGTCTCTGTACACCAAGCAGGTTGCGAGGAAATGCACAACATGTGCAAAGGTTAACCCGCGAGCGCAAGGCTCCCGGGAACAAGGGAATGTGGCAGTAGAAATAGGACCCATGGAAATAATTCAGGTAGATTTTACTGAAATGAGTAAATGTGGACAGTATAAATATTTGTTGGTGATAGTCTGCACTTTAACCGGGTGGGTGGAAGCAAAGCCGTGCAAGGCTGAGAGTGCACAAGCGGTGGTAAAGTACTTGTTGAATGACCACCTACCTTTGTATGGGTTGCCGATTCAAATCAATTCAGACAATGGGAGTACTTTTGTGTCAAAGGTTGTACAAATGGTGTCCTAAGTTGATTGAACTCACCCAACTGAATTGGGTGACGCTGTTACCTTATGTGTTGTTTAAAATGAGAAACACGCCGATGGGGAGAGACAAACTTACCCCGTTTGAAGCAATGTATGGGAGGGCCTCGCCAGTACTAAAGGGGGAAAGGGACCTATATGAGACAAAAACAGCTGAGTGGGCAGCAATGCTCTCTCACATGCGCAAGCACTTGCTGGAAAGGGTTCCCATCCCAATCATAGATCTAATTCATGACTTTGAGGTCGGGGAATGGGTCTGGGTGAAAAGGTGGAAGAAGGAACCCCTTAGGCCCCGTTGGGAAGGCCCTCACCAGATACTGCTGGTAACACCAACTGTTTTAAAATGTGCAGGTGTCAAAACCTGGATTCACCATACCAGGGCGAAAAGAGCTGACCTCCCGGAGAACTGGGAGATTGAACCTAAGGGGGGCCTCAGGTTTAGAATTATTAGGGTCCAGAAGACACCGTGAAGTAAAGAAGAACCCCCTGCTACACCCTACCGGTAACGGGTGCACGTCATCGCACGGGGCAAGATACCCTTGCTACCTCTGACTAGATAAACAGAGGCACGTCATCGCACAGGTCAACGAGCATCGCCATGAGAATTATCCTGTTTTGCTATCTCCCCCCCTTTAAATCGCACGATTGAAGATGAGCTTACTCACCTAAAATCCCTTATTGCAAATAACAAGTTGGGCACCTCGAACCCTTTTTCTGGGTTTTGGAACTGGTTACCAGGAACTGATTGGGTTAAGGGACTTTTGACGAGTCTGTTAGGTCCCCTAATAATTGTATTGCTGTGCATTCGTTGTGCTCCTTTCCTGTTGCAATGCACCACTAATCACCTTCAGCGCACGATGCATGGTATAGCCCAAACGCATGCCAAAGTGATGTATATGAAAATTGCCACTGAAGAATTAAGGAGGCTTGAGGAAGAACCTTGAATTTTATAATTAGAAGGTTCTTAAGGGGGGAGATGTGACATGTGTAGCATTAATAGAAAGCTGCTTTGTAATTGCTTTGTAGAAAGTGTGTTTGAAATTCAGTGCCTCTGTGAGATGGAGAAGTACAGGCCAGAGAAAGTGATAAGTTGGCTATCTGCCCAGAGCAGAACAAGTGGGGGTTTGCAGCAGCGGGGAGAGATAGGCTCCCCTGAATAGTAACTGCATTGTTCTAGGAATGTGAAGGCTTCTCCTATTAATTAATTATCTCTCTGCTGTGAAATAGAAACTTAGAAACTTAGAGCGCAAAGTCCAGCCTCTATGCAAGCATATGTACGAATGTAATGAACTGATTGGTTCTTTGGGGCTGAATGTTGATGCCTAGGGGTGGAGGAAAATCTTTATAAACTCTTGTTAGTCTGTAAGAGGTACGCTCCTTGGACTTTTGCCAAAAGGCACCAGGGGTTGTCCTCAGCGCTGAGAAATAAACCTTTGTCTCTTTCACTATCCGTGTCAATGGTCATTTGCTCAGGTAACACCAGTCGCCCCGCCGCGGCCGCCACCGCCTCACCCGCACTCTCTCCAGTTGCCCTGCCGCGGCCACCGCCACCTTTGGCCGAGGCCGCGGCTCCGCCGCCGCCTCGGCCGCGGCTCCGCCGCCGCCTCGGCCGCACTCTCCTCCTGGCATTGGCGGCGGCCGCTTCTCCTCAGCCCGCTGCTTCTCCTCGGCTCGCCGCTTCTGCTCCTCCTGGCCTTCTCGCCGTGGCGGCGGCGGCTGCCTTCGGGGCCAGTCGCCCCGCCATGGCCACCGCCGCCTCGCCAGCACTCTTCTCCCGTTGGCGGCGGACTGGTCCAACATGGCCGCCCGTCTCTGGGCGGCCATATCTTTTTGGGCCGATCTGGGCATGCACTCCACGCATGCCCAGAACAGCCCAAAAAGACACGGGCCCAAAAAGACACGGGCAGCATGGCCGCACGCTGTAGGCTTTTATAGTATAGGATACATCAGAGAGATAAGAAAGGCCGACATGCCTGGCAGGGGTGTGCTTGAACCACAGTTCGAGTCTTGGTTGGGAGCAGGAGCTTTAAGAAAAAGGAGAGCAGGTCCTTACCTGGTCTCTGCTGCCCCATGCAGCTTCCTGCTGGGCAGCACTAGGCCCAAGTACCCCAGTGCATGTGCAGGCACCATTTGCGTGGTCAGGAACACCATGCTAACCACACAATTGGCACCTGTGCGTGAGCAGATGCCATGTGAAAGCTGGCCCTTCACGGGGGTTCTTGGACTGAGTGCTGCCCCAGCAGGAAGCTGCATGAGGCAGCAGAGACCTGCTCTCCTCTTTCTTAAAGCTCCCGCTCGCAACCAGGGCTCAAACTGGTGCTCTAACCATGGTTCAAGCACATCCCTAACCTGGCTGCATCAAGAAGGGAAAGGAGGAAGAGGAAGTCGGTCTCTCAGGTAAGAGAATAAAAGCTGAGACTAACAAAGGGGAAGTAGAGTAGAGAAAGCGCAGCCAGCAAGGGAATTCCCTTGCTCACTCTCTCAAACCCTAGTGGTCAATAGAGTTGCTGGTGCCAAGAGTCTACTGTATGCCATCAGGACCTGCCTCACCAACAGAGATCACTGGATTAAATTGTGCAGATTCATAAGAATTCATTGTGATTATTGTCTATGAGAGGAATTAAGGATAACTAGCTTAACCTGCACAGAGCATCTGTGTGCCAGGACGTGATTGCTTCCCTCACCCCCTGCCACAGCCCCCCTCACCTCAGAGATCTCTCCACCCTCATTTGAGCCACACTCCTGCTCCTCCACTTCCATCTGGTTGCTCCCATCCCCCTCACCCCTCTTGGTCGTGGCTGCAGTATTGTTGGCGCGCACTGGCCAAGCTGCAGCCCTCTACCCCCAGAGACCTCTCCACCCTCACCTGAGCCCTGCTCCTACTCGTCCCCACAGCAGCAGCAGCAGCAGCAGTAGCTGACTGAGCCCTTCCTTGCTGCTGCCACTGGCATGGCCGCTCGTTCCCCTCAGGCTGCTGACATGCCCGGGCCCGTCCCTCACCTGCCTGCCTGCCTCCCTCCACCAATGGCCTCAGTAGCCCCAAACAGCAGCAGTGGTTGACTGGGCTATTCCTTGCTGCCAATAGGCATCGCCAGGGCTACTCATTCCCCTCTGGCCGCTGAAAGGCTCAGGCCCATCCCTCACCCTTCCTCTTTTTTTCTCTTCTTCCCCTCCCTTCTTTTTCTCTTGTTCTCTCTCCTCCACTCACTCTTCCCCTGTCTTTCCTCCCTCACAACTTGTCTCTTCGCAGACCCCTGCCCACTGTCCTTTCATATATAAAGATTCCTGTCCTCTACAATCAAGAACATCTTCCAACCAGTAACAGTTGCATTCCGACTGTCCTTAACCATCACAGGCTCCTCCTCCCTATCTGCATATGGAATCTCCACTGCCCAATCACCATGGTGCTTCTGCTTGTGAACTCTCACGAGAGCTGCCATGCATGGGATTAGCCACGAGTATGCCTTAGAGAATTGTATATATAGATTCTGCATATAACTATACCAAAATAAATTTAGGCTTTATGGTAAATCAATTAAGGACTGAAAGATTAAAGTGAAATTTACTAACACGTGCAAGGTGTAAATTAAAAGGTGGTTTGTGTGAACCCATGCAGGAGTTTAAACCATGGTTTGGATCCTAAAGCATTTCCACTTGCATGGAGAGTGCAATTCCCCCCTTTCCACTGCAGCTCCATGCCTCATTTCATACTGTTCCAGCAGGTCCCCAACCCTTCAAGCGTAGATTTAGGGGGTCGGGGGCTGTAGAGGGAAGAGGGAAGCAGCTCTTAGTGTCAGCCCCACTAGCAGACACGAGAGTTCAAGCCAATGTGTACAAGGGCTAAACTGGAACATATGCAAAAGCTAAACTGCAATTTTCTGATTCGGTCAAAAAAAAAGCACCATACACACACATATACACACAAGCCTCACTGAAGAGCTTTGAGTTTAACTATGTTTAAAATTAAAGATAATTATGATACAGAAACCATAAAGGAGTAAACATAATCAGAATTACTGAAAATCAAAAGACACTAAATCAGTGTATAAATAAAATGGAAACTACAGGATCTAAAAACAAGACACACAAAATACTGAAGTAAAAGGTATCAAGCCAGAGGACTTTAGTTTTTCAGAGAGAAGTTGACATTTTAAAATAATGAGATATATAAAGGGTTACCAGGAGTGGAGCAAAGAATAGAAAATAAGACTGGAGAACTTGAAAGGAAAATTAAGCAAGCATTTGAAGAACAGAGACAAAAATACTGATATATATATAAAATAACTAACCATAAAAATACCATAATAGAGGAGACTGAAGGACATAGAGAAAAATGACTATGGAAAAAGTCTTAGATGTAAATGAATGGGTTTTTTGGTTTTTTTAGATGGAATGCTTTTAGAATGCCAGTTTATGATCAGTGTGGCAGCTAAATTCAAAAGTAGCAACTCATTTACAAGAAGCTAGAGATTGATAAAATTCTTAAATTTCAGAACAAGAAACCTAGTTTTAAACACAATGCCGTCAGATCTATTAATAAGGGGGAGATAAAATAATTACAATATAAAGGAATTAAATATAGATGGGGTTTCCCAACAAAATTACTTGTGTACCCTAGGCATAAGTCTAGTGTGAAATATTCAGGTGTCTAAATCATGCATTAAAATAAAATTTGAGGACTATTCAAGAGAATGCGGCGGGGGTGGTGGTGGATAATAACATAATAAAGATGTATTTTTATACTTTGTTTTTGTGCAGAATGTGAACTGTCTGCATGGTTTTCAGAACAAACACATCTCCCCCGCTTAAACCAGAAGCAAGGTTTAAAACAACTTTACTTGTGAAACAAACACTTAGAGGTCAGTACAGAACTGGCTGACTCACACACACACGAGAACAGGAACAGGAAGGAGAATAGAAACTCCTAGCTAGCCCAACCAGTACTGAGGAAACTACAGTGCCCCCTCTGGCTTCATAGCAGATTACATGCAAACTATACACAGTAAGTTAGGCTGCAGCTGTTGCATACCCCAACAGTTTTTAATATACGACTTGGTTTAGTCACTCACACCATATTGTTACTGTTTCAGCTAAAGCTTTTAAGTGTTGCCTTAACAATGAGACCGGGTACACTCAACCCCCATGTAGAATTGTTTTAATAAATAACAAACCCCAGAATGGACTTTGACATTTGGATATTTGATAAAATAAAGGTAGTAGAACAATCAATCCAGAATTTTCACTTGAGGCACAAATGACCAGGCTCAAACTATCATACTCTGGACACATTATGCAAAGACCCAGCTCCCTTGAGGAGTCCATAATGCTGGGAAAAGTTGAAGGACAGAGAAGAAGAAGATGACCAGCAGCAAGGTGGATGGACTCGATTCTGACAGCAATGAATGCACCACTGAGAGACCTTAAAGGCCAAGTTGAAGACAGATCATCCTGAAGAGAATCTATCTATGTGGTCGCTAAGAGTCAACACCGACTTGATGGCACTTAATCAATCAATCAAAGGTAGTGGATTATCTCAGTGTTCTTGAAGATGCAGAAAAAGAATGGCCAACATGATACACCGTAAGAAATAAGCAGGAGAAAGATTGTGCACTTGCACAGTCTTCAGTTTCCTTGCGCTATAGACTTCTTAGGCAGCTGAGTGGGTGCAGAGAAGAATGGAGAAGGGATTTTTGCATCCCTCCCCTCACTTCAGAACACCTTTCCACTTGCATAAATATGTACCTAAGGGCCACATAGCCCTCAAGCACATATTTATGCTAGCAGAAAGGTCTTTTGCAGCAAAGGGGGAGAGGGGCAAATAGCTGCCCTCTCTCCCTCCCTTGGCTGTGCAAGAAACCTTCAGCGCAGGGACACTGAAAGCTCTTTGCTAACATGTAGCCATTCTCCTGAGGATGACTTACTGCTTCGTATTATCTCTAGCAGTAGCAGACCATGGAGGAGCCAGTAAAACTTTTTAATCTTCAGCAGAGCTGTCACAAAAGCTGTAATTATTATTTGGATTTTAACCCTAATGGGCTTTTAGGAAAATGTGATTTATGTAAGAAACATACATTTTCTAAGCGCACAAGATCCAAGGCAGAACAGTGTTGCTTTATGCTAAATATTATAAAGAAGAAGAAATCCTCAACACAGAAGAATGGGAGAATAAATATATAACATATTAGATCAGAAATAAAGAGGATAAAAATGTAGATGTTTTAATACAAACTAATGATACTTTATTACTATGAAATTATCATTTGTCATTTGTAAAGCAATTGATTATTACTATTTATCATCATCATCATCATCATCATCATCATCATCATCATCATCAATTATTAGAACAACAAAGCACGCACACAGTTCTTGTTAATGATGTTTTTAATCTGCTCCAGTATGTTGGCAATATGAATCACAGTGAAAAAGGGTGTGTAGGTGTATATTAAAATAAAACTCTCTACAATTATAAAAACAAGTGGGGAGTGGGCTAGGCTAGAACCTGCCTCCTTGATGTGCTACTATTTTGTTTTGTTTACATGCAAGGAGAGTCATTTGTATTTCTAAATCCACACTTCTAATGTAATATTTAAAGCAGAAATAACACTTTGGGTACACAGATCTCACTTCATGAAAGACCTTTGTGCTGATTCACACAAACCACCTTGGCATGTTGTTCTTTACATCAGCAAGAAGCTTTACAGACAGGGCTTTTAATTCGAATCCATTCCGGATTGGAGTGTGCCAGTCCACATATTAGTTTTGTTTACCCCAATTTCCTTGCGGGCTATCAGGGATGAGTACGCACCCAACTCTGCTTTCCCTGGGATTACTGTTAAGAATTACTGCACATTCTTGCTTGGCCCAAATTATGTGCAGGGTAAAAAAAAAAATCCTCTATTTGTAGCAGCTTTTTTTTTTTTTTTTTTAAGCTGAGCTTTCTGGTATTCCCCGCCGCTTCTCCCGAGATGTGTGGAGTGGCCATTGGCAGTAATTCGGCTTTTTTCAAAACGCAATGAAGGGGAGTTTGACATCTGTGTTGTCTGTTTTGAGTGATTTGCAATTGCAAGCGCAGGGGGCGGGGAGGGGCACAGAGTTCATTTCAGGTGCCAGCTAGCATTACTTCCCATCTCCCAAGCACTGAGCAAAACGCCATCTGAATCCAACCGAAAGCCAAGTGAGGGGGCTGGTAAGGTGGGAAAACACACACCCTCTCAGAGGATCCGCTGCCACCACGGCAAAACAAGAGGAGGAGGGGAGGAGCATGCATGATGCTGGTTCTGCAGCACTAGGCAGTGTGTGATCACTGGCAGGAGGGGGGAGGCAGGTTGAGCTGGAGACACCAGGGATGGGCACTACGCCCATTGGATAAACAGGGACAAATGTCCCTGGGCCCACAGGGTGAGAGCCCCCCCCCAAGGGGCCCCAAGGCAGGCTACACCTGCCTTGCCGCCACCACTGCTACTTGTGTTGGCCTCCGGGGGTGGAGGTGAGCTGGGGGGGAGGGGTAAGCTGAGCAGTGGTGGCGGACTCTGTGGCTGGCCAATGTCTCTGCTGGCCTCTCCGGCCAAAATGTGTGCCTGCCGCTCATCTCCCCACTGCCGCCCCTGCCCTGCCCCTCTGCCACTGCCCCACTGCTGCTGCCCTGCTGCTTCCGCCCCGCCATCACTATTTGTGTTGACCTGAGAGATTGGCAGGGGGTGAGTGGCGGCAGTGGGTGCTGTGGCCAGCCAGCCAGCTTCTCCGCCGGCCTCTCCGTCCAGTTCAATATAGACGTCGCATGCCCATGACATCACGGGCATGCAACTCCATATCAAACTGCACAGGTGCGCAGTTCGGACAGAGAGGCTGGCAGAGAAGCCAGCTGGCCGGCCTCAAACGCTGCCACTGCCACTTGGCTCACCCCCCACCCACACCAGGCCAACACAAATAGCGGCGGGGGGGGGGCAACAGCAGCAGGGCAGCAGCAGTGGGGCAGTGGCAGAGGGGCAGGGCAGGGCAGGGGCGGCAGTGGGGAGATTTGTTGTCCCGCCCCCTCTGTCTGACATCAAATGCAGGGGGTGTGCCTTAGGGGGCTGGGGGCATGTGCTTTGTGTGCAATGGGGAGGCCCCAAAGAAGATTTTGGCCCCTGGCCCTTGGGGGTCTCACTACGCCCTGGGGGAAACACAAGTTTTCTGCAAAAGATTCCGTGAGGGAGCACTGGGAGTCTCTGAGCTCTAAATAATAGATCTTTGTCTAGCCATGATGCTCACCTATGCCTGCTTCTCAGCTCACAAGCAGAAAGTTCCTTCATGAAGCTTCCTCCTCCTCCTCTCTCCAGCCTCTCTCCAGCCTCATTCTGCTCCCCTTGCAGTAGCACAGGTAGAGAGAGGCAGAAAGAGAGTAAGTGGCGCAAAAGCTTCAGTTAATTTCAGCAGCCCCTTCTCTCCATGACAAGCCACCTGGGATGACTGCTTCCTAACCCACCGATGCCCGCTCTTCTGGCAAGAAGGTGCTGTGGTTCATTCCCACAGGGAGGGGGGTGGCTCAGAAGCTGCAGCAGCAGCAGCAGCAGTAACAAACAGGTGCCTAGCTAAGCGTCACATCACCTCCCATTCCCCACTCTCGAGGGACACATTAGAGACATCTGACACCAATTTCGCTCTGCACACTCTCCCTCTTGCTCCCTCTGTCAAACTAACTAACAACAAAAAGATCTCTCACTTGTGACTGGTTGAGGGGGGGAACCTGGAGCAAAACCCGTAGGAACACACACAGGAAAAGATCACTGGGATTGCGGAGAGGAGCTGACCCCATGTGAAATGTCCCATTAAGTCCCCAAATTAAACATCTTACGAATCTGCTGCGAAGCAGATTCACTCTTCAGCTACCCCGGGGCATGAAGGCATGCGTAAATAACTCCCAGGAAGATGTTTTTACAGCCCTTTAACTCGCATGTCCTCTGGAATGGAGGGGGTGCATTCACATATCTGCCAGAATTACCCTGGAGTCTCTGCGAGTTATCGAGGAGCACACACACACAATTCGGGTTTTTCACTGCACATTAGAGTGTAGCCTGATTTATATCCAGGGGTAAAAAACCCCACTATTTGCATTGGTTTTTTGGGACAATTTCGTGTTCGCAGTAAAGCCTCCCAGTAAACTTGCAGTAAAACCTGCTGTGTGTAAAAGTCCCAGGAGGAGTGATGTGAGAAGCAACCAGGTATAATGGGATTTCTGAGTCTAGGAACTACATTTTCCAAAAGCCCCTGCTGTGACCTGTGTGTCTGACCTGGAAAGAGCAGGAGAGGCCCTTCCTGGAGGAAGGAGAGGCTGGGAAAAGAAGGTTATCAAGGAGAGACAGTGAGAAGATGAAAGAGGAGGGGATCAAGGAGGACAGAGACTGAGAGAAGGCCTGTGAAGGCTGGTAAAAGAAGGTCTAGAGACAGAGTGGAAGATCCTTAGCAGCAGATCTGAACCAATGGTCACTGTGGGACTAACTGTACTGAAAAGGCCCTGGAAAAGACAGACCGAATATATTGCAGAACAGTGCAAGCCTATTGCCAAACTGGGAGCCACAGAAACCTGGTTAAAGTCTTGAGAATATATTCTGAATCCATGGAGCTCTACTAAGGACATTGTATAGACTTTTATTTCACCGACTGGGAACCAGGGGAAAAATATTATCTGGATTCTTTTAAGAGACTGTGTTTATATACTTTTTATTATAGATGTGTGTTTTTAAGATGTGTGTAATTGGAATAATTCTAGTATTGGGGTTCTATATTAAGATAATCTGGAGAGGTCTGGTTACAGCTACCACCGACTCGTTTGGTGGTGACTCAGGTCCAGGCCTTCTCTGTGGCTCCCCCGGGGCTTGGGAATGCACTCCCTGCTGAAATAAGAGCATCTCCTTCTGTTTGCTTTTAGGAGGACCCTTTTTTGCTTTTAGGAGGACCCTGAAGATGTACCTGTTTTCCCAGGCTTTTTAACCACCAGCCTTGTAGGGGTGTTGGACTGATTAAGATGGTCCCTCTGAGAAGGCTGCTGGATCCAGTCAGATTCCAAAAAGCCTTGGAGGGTTCCAGTGTTGGTGCTGCCAGTGATTCTGTCAATGCCCTGGTGGGAACCTGGAATGGAGAACGCACCAGGGCAGTGCACACGATCACTCCGACCTGCTTTAAAAGTGGCCCCTTGGTATACAAAGGAGTTGCGGGGTTTGAAGTGGTAAGGTAGGCGACTGGAATGCAAGTGGAGGAGAACTCAGCTCGAACTTAACAGGACACAGCATAGAGCCCATTTGAAGGTTTATGCTGAAGCAGTGTGTGCAGCATTAAAAAAAAACCAATTCTGGTCTGCGCCCATTGCTTCTGCAGGTTTATGTTCAGCAGAGTTGTCCCAGGTTGTGAGGAGTTTGATTCAGGCTCCTTCCATTTCAAACCAGTCCCCAGAGACTATGTTCTGCTGTAATGTCTTTAATGGGTTCTTTGTGGACAAAATATCTTGTATTTGGGCCGACTTGGACTCCACTGTTTTGCAGAGTCTATTAAGGTGGTGTCCAGGAATCCCTCTTGCCGTATTAGATTGGATCAGTTTCAATCTGTGATGAGGACATGGACGCGGACAAGCTGCTTGGGGTGGTGTGGCCTACCACTTGTTCTCTGGATCCTTGCCTGACTTAGCTGCTTCTATCTAGTAGGAAAATTGTTGATGGCCCAGTTAATATTATTAACTCATTACTGAGGAAGGGTAGAATGCCTCCTTGTTTGAAGAAGGCAACGATTAGACCACTTCTTAAGACCCCTCAGCAATGGATAGTTATGGGCTGGTCTCCAATCTCCCAGGGTTGGGCAAGGTGATTGAGAGAGTGGTGACTAAACAGCTCCAGGCAGTTTTGGAGGAAACCGATTATCTAGACCCATTTCAAACTGTCTTTAGAGCAGGCTATGGGGTTCAGATGGCCTTAGTTGGCCTGATGGAGGCCTTTAACAGGGAATAGACCAAGAAAGTGTGGCTACATTGGCTACTTTCCATTCCACTGGTACAGAGCCCGATTGTAGGGACATGTTATATATTTTTGTAGGAGACTGGCAATTTCATGTTTGAGTTCCGTCAGAACTTCATGAGTTCTCCCTCCTAGCAAAAATATATAACTTGTCCCAACAATCGGGCTCTATACCAGAGGAATGGAAAGTAGCCAATGTGACTCCGATTTTCAAAAAGGGATCCAGGGGGGATCCGGGAAATTACAGGCCTGTCAGCTTAACTTTGGTGCCGGGTAAATTGATGGAAAGCATACTTAAGGACAAAATTGTTAAGCATATAGAAGAAAAGGCCTTGTTGAAAGAGAACCAGCATGGCTTCTGCAAGGGAAAGTCTTGCCTCACTAACCTTCTGGAGTTCTTTGAGAATGTCAACAGGCATGTGGATAAAGATGATCCGGTTGACATAGTATACTTGGACTTCCAAAAAGCTTTTGACAAAGTTCCCCACCAAAGGCTCTTGAGTAAACTTAGTAGTCATGGGACAAGGGGACAGGTTCATGTGTGGATCAGTAACTGGTTGAAGGACAGGAAACAGGGAGTAGGAATAGTTTTCACAATGGAGGTAGGTAGGAAGTGGGGTCCTCCAGGGATCAGTACTGGGACCAGTGCTCTTTAACTTGTTCATAAATGATCTAGAAGTTGGGGTGACCAGCAAAGTGGCCAAATTTGCAGATGACACTAAGCTATTTAGGGCAGTGAAATCCACAACGGATTTTGAGGAGCTCCAAAAAGGAGGGAGTGGGTGACAAAATGGCAAATGTGGTTCAATGTAAGCAAGTGTAAAGTGATGCATGCACATTGAGGCAAAAAAACACCAACTTCACATATATGCTGATGGGATCTGAGCTGTCAGTGACTGACCAGGAGAGAGATCTTGGGGTCATGGTGGACAGCTCATGGAAAGTGCCGTCTTAGTGTGCAGCAGCTGTGAAAAAGGCTAATTCCATGCTAGGAATCATTAGGAAAGGGATTGAAAATAAAAATGCTAATATTATAATGCCCTTATTCAAAACTATGGTGTGGCCACACTTGGAGTACTGCGTACAAATCTATGGTGAGCCCACATCTGGAGTACTGTGTACAGCTTTGATCACTGTATATCTTAAGAAGGATATTGTAGAACTAGAAAAGGTGCAGAAGAGGGCAACCAAAATGATCAGGGGCCTGGAGCACCTTCCTTATGAGGCTAAGCTACAGCATTGGGGCTCTTTTCCTTGGAAAAGAGGCAACTAAGGGGAGACATGATCGAGGTGTATAAAATTATGCATGGAGTGGAGAGGGTAGACAGAGAGAAATTTTTCTCCCTCTTTCACAATATTAGAACCAGAGATCACCCCATGAAACTGAAGGTTGGGAAATTTAGGACAGACAAGAGGAAGAACTTTTTAACACAGTGCGTAATTAGTCTATGGAATTCCTTGCCATGGGATGTGGTGATGGCCATCAGCTTAGATGGCTTTAAAAGGGGCTTAGACAGATTGATGGTGGACAGGTCTATCAATGGCTACTAGTCTGGTGGCTGTGGGCCATCTCCAGCCTCAAAGGCACGATGACTCTCAATACCAGTTGCAGGGGAGCAACATCAGGAGAGAGGGCATGCACATACCTCTTGCCTGTGGGCTCCCCAGAGGCATCTGGTGGGCCACTGTGTGAAACAGGATGCTGGACTAGATGGGCCTTGTGCCTGATCCAGCAGGGCTGTTCTTCTGTTCTTAAGTGACTTGAGCCCATGAGCATTCTTTCAGCAACCTTCTGGACCAACTAAAGCTTCCAAACTGTCTTCAAGGGCAGTCCCACATAGAGTTCATTGCAGTAGTCCAATCTGGTTTTAGTCTTCACTGATCTGTCCAATCATTAGTCCAAATTTGTTTTTATATTGTCTTAACCTGTTTGTATTAAATGGTGTTTGTTTTTGTATTTTACTTGTGCACTGCCCAGAGCCTTTGGATGGGGTGGTATAGAAATGTAATAAAATAAAATATAATAAAATATAGGAACTAATGAAATGTTCATATTTATTTTGCAAATTTAATTAAAGTGGGATACCTTGCGATTTAAGTTGTTTATATATTAAGATTGAGATTTTCATTTGAGATTCTTTTATATACCACTTCCAATATGCTTTCCTCAGGTGGCTGCAAGCTTCCTTATTCTGTTACTGTTACATCATCTGTTGTTGTTAGCCATCTGTCAGTGGGCTGGCCCTCCTTTCTTTATATGAGGACACATGCACACCCTGAGCATGCATGTCCTTCTCTCCCCCTCTGGGGCTCCATCCCTTCATTGCATGAGGGAGACAATGTCCTCTACATGCCCTACAGGTACTACTGACAGGTTCAGATAAACCATGCTGCCCTGGAATTAAACAACAGTGGCATTAAAGAACTGGAATTAAAGAACTGGGATGATGGGAGGAGGGACATGTGTACTCATGGCACACATGTTATCATGTGAGGAAGGCTGCTCAATACTTTGTCAGCTGGCCCAGTGTGACCGCTGGAACCTACACAGGGACCACTGATACTAGGGAATGCCTTTAGCACTTGCCTTCAAGCCCTAGCTGCTGGCAAGGAAACTGTGCTTGTGTTACCCAGGCAAACTGACTTTCCTGCACGGTTCCTGGACATGACCACTTTGATGTGCAAACCCAATAAGGCAGCAGCAGCAGCATCTGCACTTGGCACTTCCTATAAGCTGGCCTGTATGTCTCTGCTTTGGACATAACAGTCATAGTGGAAATTCAGCACTGACTTTCAGAAGTGACTTCTGGAATCCTCGTTTTGATTTATTGTAAGCCCAGTTTGGCTTTCAACCAGCTTCTAGAAGAACTGCACCCCATCTTGGAAAACTCATTACTTCTCTGAGATCCCAGCAAAGGTCAATGGGAGGAGAATGTAAAGAAAGGAAGATCCTCTTACTCTAATTGAGATCTAGTCAATAGCAATATGCCGATTACTGAGCTGCAACTCTGATCCCAGCATGGATTAATATTTTATTTACTCAGCTTGTCACTCATCACAGAGGACTCCTTGCCTGGAGCCAAGAAACAGAATACACTACTCAGCACATTGCCTCTGTGATTTATTTTTTTAAATCAGGGTTTTCAAAAGCAAAAGTGCATATATTGACAACTGAATTTCAAAATCATATTTTGAGTTTTGGAAACCTCAGAATGTGGTCACCTTTGAAAAAAGTGTTTATGGCTGGAAGTGACAATTATGGGCCATACTATAACATTCCTGTGGGCTGGCATGGACCTACATTCCAGAGAACCTAGTTAGTCTACACAGGTTAGCCTCTTGGTAGAAGACAGGCTGGAATGGTCACATCTAAAAGGTGAAGGGGAGGCATGATGTGGTGGAAAGAAATAATGGTGGGTGCTTAACCCTCCTCCATCCATTGGTTGTCTACTTTATCCCCTTTCACTAGTCATGTTTCCCTGACTGGAATTCCCAAAAGTGTGTTTGTGATTGCCATCTTTTGTGGAAACTGGTTTTCTGTTCCAGCCCATTTTCAGTTCCACATCTGAAAGAAATTTGTATCCATATTCATTTTAAGTTTTAGAGGTGCAGGTATTAATTAAAGACCAGTGGCGCTTTGTGGTAACTACATGTTCATGCAACAGCGTTCCAGTGTCATTCCATTCTTACATGATTTGCTGTGCTCTCCCGCATAACTTCATTCAGTGGCATTCAGTCACATATTATGCACTTAATTCATTCTCACACATCAGTGTTCTGTTTCTTACATACTATTACATTGGCTGCACTGAGCCATATCATCTTATTGACAGAAGACACGACCGTAACAGTCAGCAGCAAGAAACTGTGAAGAGCAGTGACAAGGGAAAGTATCTGGTTACACCCTTAAATTGCACGAGTTCTTGGATACAATGCCATGAAAAGAGGAGATGGTGCCACAGAATGTTGCTTAGTTTGGATCCTCTGCATGATGGGAATTATTGTGTTACAAACATATGTTGTGCTTCCATCATTTGGAACATAGGAACCTGCCTATGTTCATTTGGAACACTGGAAACTGAGTCAGACCATTGGTCTATCTAGGTCAGTACTGTCTACACAGACTGGCAGCAGCTTCTCCAAGGGTGCTGGCAGGAGTCTCTCATTCAGCCCTATCTTGCAGGTGCCAGGGAGGGCACTTGGAACCTTCTGCATGCAAGCATGCAGATGTTCTTCCCAGAGCAGCCCCATCCCCTAAAGGGAATATCTGACAGTGCTCACATGTTGTCTCCCCTTCAAAGGCAAGCCAGGGCAGGCCCTGCTTAGCAAAGGGGACAATTCATGCTCACTACCACAAGACCAGCTCTCCCACCATAGGAACATAGGATGCTGCCATATACTGAGTCAGACCACTGGTCCATCCAGCTCAATATTGTCTACCCAGACTGGCAGCGACTTCTCCAAGGTTGCAGGAATCTCTCTCAGCCCTATCTTGGAGATGCCAGGGAGGAAACTTGGAACCTTCTGCTCTTCCCAGAGTGGCTCCATTCCCTAAAGGGGAATATCTTAAAGTGCTCACACATCTAGTCTCCCATTAAAATGCAAACCAGGGTGGACCCTGCTTAGCAAAGGTGACAATTCATGCTTGCTACCACGAGTCTGGGTGTCATTTGGTTGGTGACACCCAGATTATGAAATTGCCTCCTCATAAATGTTCACCTTGCACCTTCTTTGCTGTTTTAAATGGCACATGAAGTCCATGCTGTTCTCTCATGTCTTTAATGGTACTGAAGAACCTTGTAATTATCGTTAATGCCATCTTTAATTGGGCTTTTAATTGCTGGCTCATTGTCTTATCTGTTGCAGTTTGTTTTGGTTCCCCCCCGCCCGCCCCCCCGCTCTGTTTCTTCGTATTGTTATGTTTCAGTGTTTTATATAGTAAGCTGCCTTGAAGCCATTTGGCAAAAGGTAGCACAGAAATACTATACATACAAATCTATGTATGTACAAAATACATGCATGCACACATACAAGGTCCTTGAAAATGTTTTCATTGCAAAAATTGCACACTGAGAACATTGGGTGCAGTAGCAGATTTAACCCAGACTGACTTCCCCTATTAGCATGTGGCCTAGTTCATACTCTTACTGAGTCAGCAATCTTCTTGATTGCTGAAGAAGCAAATGTGCAGCCCTCCCCTCCACAATGAGTATAATGTGTGAGATCCATATGGAGCTGTGGGTGGGGGATGATGAATTGGCTTGAGGAGAAACCCACACAAACCGGGTCTCTGCATGGAGCTCTCCCCTCATCCGTCATGTTGCTTACATGGGATGAGGGAGTGTCCAGCCTCAACTTGGGATGTGCCTGGAACCGTGGCGGGGAGGCTCGAAGGCGGCGGGAGTGCTGCTTTAAGAGCAGGGGAGGATGCACTTACCCCTCCCACCGCTTTCCCCCCCGCTGGCGTCCATTTTTTAAAAAAGCCCATGAGGGGCAATGGGGTGGCAGGGAGGTATGCTGCCACCCCGATGGGCTTTTTAAAAAATGGACACCAGCGGGGCAGGGGGGAAAGCAGCGGGAGGGATAAGTGCACTCTTCCCTGCTCTTAAAGCTAGACACCCCCCACCGTCGAACCAGTTCGGAGGCCCATAAAGGGCCTTCGAACCAGTTCTGTGCACATCCTAGCCCCAACCCATCATGTAAAGAGGTTCGCTGCTCCCACAACAAACACACGAGGCACATCTACATTATGCAAAAGTCCTGCTTCCTTAGAAATGCTCCCATTGCGACGCTCACCCCAGGACTTTGCTTTCAAACTTCTGAAGGCCAAAAGAAAAGGAGTCATAAGCTATTTGTCACTGTAATACTCCACTGACAAGTATCTTCTGCAACCTCTTCATAAAAGGGGTGGGTGGGTTGGGGGTATGGATATAACGCACTTCAGCCATAACAAAGAATCATCTGCATATGCATCATTTTTCATTTGGACTCCTGTCAAGATACAGCAATAGACTGAATTCGGCGCTATCCAGTAACTAATACTCTTGTTGTGTGTTTATCACCCTAGTGATTTATGAGCCATTATTCTTCATGATACTGCAGCATATTATTTTTCCCTGAACAGTATGGCCTCTCTTAACACTTCCAACTTTGAAAAGCTGCCAGCCAGAAAACTCCACATTTTCAGGGTCTAGTGATTTATTTTGCTTCTAAGGAAGTATAATAAAAAGAGTAATTCTTTCTTATAACTCCCTATGGCTCCATGCTTCTGCTGGGAACTAGCAAACTGAATGCTATTCACCTTGATAGTGTGTTTTTTTATTTTTTGAAAATTGAGAGAGTTTCCCTAATGGATAAGGCACTTGAGAAGTGGGATTCAGACAAAGGTGTGCAATTTAAAGACATCGTGGGCAGCTGTGCTCAATCAGCAGCTACTCATGTCAATGGATCAACCTCCCTCCACTACCTAGGACTTCTCTGTGGAGAGCAGTGCAGCTATACAGCATCATCTGTGGAAGTACACTTATTAGCACACTGGAACTTGTAGCTTAGAATCTCTTGATTAGACCATGGCAGCCATCTTAAGGGCAAAAGGGAAAGCTGTAAATTTCAATTATGGGCATTGGTTTTGACTGTAGGGATTCTTTTCCATAGGATGGTAGGCAGCAGCACACTGCACTAGAAAAGCCACAACGGACTTTTACCGCCATGGCTCAAGTAGCTGAATTAAATGGCTTCGGGAAGCCTGTAGACGAGGTTTGATTCCTATGACTACAAGCGGTGCAAAACCTCACCTCACACAACAGTTTGAGCTAATTTGGTGGTTCCACTGTGGGCAAAACATCGGGCAGATTTTGAAGGCACTAAATTTCCCAGTGGGCCCACATATCCCAGCCACCTTAAGTGGTGCAGTGGGGAAATGCTTGACTAACAAGTAGAAGGTTGCCGGTTTGAATCCCCACTGCTACTATATCGGGCATTTGCGATATAGAAAGATGCTGAAAGGCATCATCTCATACTGTAGGGGATGGGGCAATGGTGAACTCCTCCTCTATTCTACCAAAGAAAACCAGAGGGCTCTGTGGGGACCAGGAATCGAAATCGACTTGACGGCACACTTTACCTTTACCACACATCCCAAAGTTTCCCCTGGATTTCAAATAGAGCAAAATGAGAAGCACATGTGGAGGTTCCTCCTCAGGTGAACTATCTGCATTTTACAATCCTTATGTGGTTACTGTTGTACTCTGCATTTGAGCTCAGCCACAGAATCTGTTTTCAGTACCAGAACCCAGCCTTGAAATAGGTTCCTATTCCACATGTGCTCCAACTCCACGTCACTAGGCAAGAATATGTAAGATAAGCTATCATGACTAGGACTAGTCGTCATCCAGAGAAATGTAATACAATTTCCTCCTGATAGGTGAATAGGCTAAGTTACTTTCACAGTCTTTTTGGTGCTTAGATTTAACTGCACTTCACTGAGTCTGGAATCTTCTTCAAGAGCCCAAGGCCCATGTCTTCTAATGCCGCACATTTGACAAACAGGGCTAAGAAAAAGCCTATTTGTGCATGATTTAATGGTCCAGATAATGTTAGACAAGAATACTCACCTGTTCTTGGCTAAGAGCCACACTCAGTTTCTAAATTGAGAGGGGCTGAGATTAAGCTCTCTGTGAACTCTTCACTACTACTACTACTACTACTACTACTACTACTACTACACTGCTTTCCAACAGAAGTTCTCAAAAGCAATTTACATTGAAAAATAAGTAGATAAATAAGATGGTTCCCCATCCCCAAAGGGCTCACAGTCTATAAAGAAACATAAGGTAGGCAGCAGCAACAGCCACTAGAAGAATGTTCTGCTGGGGTTAGATGCGGCCAGTTGCTCTCCCCCTGCTTAATGTAAGAGACCCACCACTTTAAAAAGGTGCCTCTTTGTCCAGTTAGCAGGGGTCACTCCTGCTAGTAGAACTTCACTCCTAATAGTTATAATAGCAGCAGAATGAGCAGGGGTGTGTGTGGAGCCCATAGCTTTGTGAGGAGCACACGGTACATATGCAGCAAGTCCCAGATTGAGTCCCTGCTGTCTTCAGGAAATCCCTGCCTGAAATCCTGGAGATGCTGCCACTTAGGATAGACCAGGGGTGTAGCTATAATTAAAACAGTGGGGAGGGGACAAATATCCTTGGGCCCCTGAGGGAGATGGCAGCCAGCTTTTTGCTCTGCACTCCTGACTCTCCAAAAAAGGGAGGAGAATTGGTCTTGTGGTAGCAAGCATGCCTTGTCCCCTAAACTAAGCAGGGTCCACCCTGGTTGCAAATGAATGGGAGACTTGATGTGTGAGCACTGCAAGATATTCCCCTCAGGGGATGAAGCCGCTCTGGGAAGAGCAGAAGGTTTCAAATTCCCTCCCTGGCATCTCCAAGATAGGGCTGAGAGAGATTCCTGCCTGCAACCAAGGGGCGTAGCTAGGGGAGAGGGGGCCCATGTTCAGCACTCTCTCTGGCAGCCCTCCAGAGTGAGGGAGATAATGCAAACAATAGGGAGGGGTGGACCTGGGGGGCCCTCAGGAGCTGGGGGCTGTGTTCTTTGAACCCTTTTGCTCAATTATAGCTACGCCCCTGCACAACCTTGGAGGAGCCGCTGCCAGTCTGTGAAGACAATACTGAGCTAGAGAGACCAATGGCCTGACTCAGTATATGGCAGCTTCCTATGTAAGGAGGTGGGAAGGTAGGGGGCCAACCTCCCGTTTTGCTCAACCTTGCCATGCCCCTGGTATAGACAGCTCTTAGCTAGATAGATCAGTGGACTGACCCTGGATCCGATAAGACTGCTTGATATGATCATACGGTGATCTACTAGAGGTTTTCAGTGGTGATGGAAAGGCATTCTCTCACATGGGGCATTAGATCACTTCACTAGCCTCAAAGTCTGCAGTTAAAAGCCTGGCCTCAGATTAAACCCTGATCAGAGAGGAGCTTCTGTCAGTGCCAAGAACCGGAAAGCAAGATTTCTTGCTGTGCTTCCAGGCACCCCCTGCCTCTCCTGTGAGCTGCCCACACCCAGCTTGTGGGCTTTGAAAGGCCCCCAGTTCCCTGGAGCAGGGCTGCTCAAATCGCCCTCTCTAGCTGAAAGCCTCCACAGAGTGTCCTTGAGTGAGCACTGCAGCAGATCTTTAAAGGCTGCCATCTGGACGCTTTCCAAAAAGTCTCTCACGTACCTCTCCAGCCTCCCTCTTGCTCTCAAACCTTACCAGGCAGATCCATATCATTAATATTTCAGCACCAGCTCCTTGCAGGCATTGGCCACACTGCAACGCACCTCATCAATAAGAGCTGGCGCGGACGGAACACTCCACCACACGCTGCTTTCATTTAGCAGAGGAATACGAGACTCAGAGAGGGACAGTGAGCATCCTCAGCAGGGGGGGACTCTGCAGAGAACAAGCCGCATCCCTGGAGGAGCTTTCGACAGAGAGCCCTGCTGCAGGTAACACCAGAGCAAACCAGCATGGATGTCTTTAAGAAGGGGTTTTCCATCGCAAAAGAAGGTGTGGTGGCTGCTGCTGAAAAGACCAAGCAGGGAGTGACTGAAGCTGCAGAGAAGACCAAGGAAGGGGTGATGTATGTAGGTAAGAGGATTCCTCCTAACGGGCCTTTGAACCTGCTGCAATACAGCACCGGCGGGGGGGGGGGGAATCCAGTGGGGGGGGGGCAGTGAAGGGACTGGTGTTACCACTCCCTACTTGAGTGTGGAAACAGAGACATATTGTAACCTGGCAAGGCTGGGGTGGGTCCCATGTATGACACGGTGTTAACTGTAAACTGGAAAGGGGACACTGATGGCAGGCGTGACCCTAGCCACGACACACTGAAATAAGGGCTGCAGTCCTAAGTGCACTTTCTTGGAGGAGGTCCCATTGGACCCAGAGGGGCTAGTTTCTGCATAAGCATTCACAGGCCTGGGCTGCATGTAGGTAATGCTTTTCCTGTCCTTTTATCTGTGTGCTGGGGAAAAGCTTTGCCTGCTACATTTCTGCTGTTAAAGGCACAGGAGCAGAGATTAGAAAACAGGGGGCAACCCTAGGTATGATGGCTGTTTGTTGGGTTTCAATGTGGATTTCGAACACTGTAGTTTCCAACCTATAATGTGTCCGTTTCCTGGCACATCTGCTTCAATATAATGATCAATGATCAACTGTGTCATATTCATGTGTGTGTCATATGACACATCCAGCTTCACAGAAGTTTAATTTGGGGATCTGCTGTGTTTCTCAGTCCTATCTCATTTTGTATCCAGTTGCCTATCCCTTTCCCAGCAAAATGAAAAGTAAAATCTCTGTTGACCAATCACCAAACATTGGATTATATCATCAGTGAAGAGTTGGACCGTTTAAGTCTTGTTCTTTCTTAAAACACAATGGTGTCCATTTCCACCTACCCTGCTGGGAAAATGTCTAAAGTGCCCTTGAAGCCTGGTGGAAATAATATCTGGTGGGAAAGCATTTATGAAAATTGACAGCAATCTGAGACTAATAGAACATTTTTGGTAATTGCTTAAATTCCTGTATTACCTTCTATCCAGAAAGGAGATTGCTATTTTTATGCTTTTTAGCTGGGTATGAGCTGTGATTTTTAAACAGAGGCATTCACACATACACCCTTGACTGTCATTAGCACAGCATTATCTGATGATTTTCACTGTCTGAAAGCTCACAGGAACAGTTTGCTCTGCAGAAAAGGGCAATCAAAACAATCAATGGACTAGAACACCTCCCTCATGAAGAAAAGCTCAAGTCTTTAAGGGCTTTTACATTTGGTGGGGGGGGAGAAAGACAACTAAGCGCAGGGAAGAGAGACACAATAGGTTTATAAAATCAGTCACGGTGTAGAAAAAGTGGATAGAAATGACGTGGACTGCAGGAGAGTCAAGACAGAGAGGGGAAATCCTTCACACAATTAACAGATGATCCACGAGCTCAGATGACTTCAAAGGGGGATTTGACTGAGCTATAGTCCTGGGAATGGGTCCATAGCTTGGAGATGCTAAGCATCTGTTTTGCATGCAGAAGGTCCCAGGTTCCATCTCTGGCACTGCCAGGTAAGGCTGGGAAAGCCTCCTACCTGAACCTTGGAAAGCTGTTGCCAATTAGTGTAGACAATACTAATGGACCAAGAGTCTGCCTCTGTATAAGACAGTTTCCTAAGTTCCTGATGGAGGATAATTCTGCCAATGGTTACTAGTCGTGAAGATAGCTAAATGGAACCTCCATGTTTAGAGGCAGTATGCCACAGAATAAGAATCGCTGGGGAGCAATAGCAAAGGAGGGTTATTGCTCTCCTGCCCAGCTTTCCAGAGGCTTCTGGCTGGCCAGTGACTGTGCAAAGCAGGATGCTGGACTATACAAACCTTCAGTCTTATTACCCAGCAAGGCTTGTGTTCTTAGGGATCTTGAAGCAGCAGTAACGATTAGAAGCTATTTGTATCAGGTCTGCCAGGAACTCTTCCCTTCCCATCAGGGTTAAAAACAAAACAGTAATTAACATAGCGAAGCTGTCTTCTCTCTTCAAAAGCATATTTAATTAATCGGATTTATAAGCAAAACATTACGGTTGTAGTATCTTTTTTGAAGTCTTCACAAAACAGGTATTAATAACTGAAAGTTCCTTCCAAAGCCACATTACTCTTAACTGGCAAACATGGGTTTGGGAGCCTCGTGTTTACTTTGTAACAAGTGCTCCCATTAGTAGAGAGAGAAGGAAAGCAAGAAGGTATCTAGCCCAAGTCAAAGCATGGCCAAACTGAAGGCCAGCATCCTAGCACAAGTCCCTGTCTAGTAGGGTTGCCATATTCTGGCTTTCCAAATCCGGGTGCCTAATTTGCATATTATGTAAATTGGCTTGAACATTATTTTTGAGCAGAATAGCGACTGCACATTTTGCTTCATATCTCCGCTTCTACAAGGGCTAGAGCTTAGCTTGTTGTCTTTCAATGAAAGCTGAAATCCAGGTGAATCTGGGTGGGCTAAGCATTGTGAAATGTTTAAAATCTGGGTGCAACCTGACATTTCAGGGTGCATTGTGCAGGGCAACTCTACTGTCTAGCTGTGCAGCATCAGGCTTTAGCCACGGCAGATGGAAGATGCTTTCCTCACGTTTCCTGGCCTCCTGATGTTTTGCATCTCTGCCTCGCCCGACACTCCTGATCTGAAAAGAACCCAATCGGACCTTTAGAGCAAAACCTCTGCAGCACATGGTGGGTGGTGCACCGTCAAGGAAATGGGGTATTAACAAATCATAACTAACACATGACACTTTTCAAGACTGACATAGCAGAAAGAGTGTGAAGGGCTGTAAGAGAGACTGAAACTGCATCAGAAAGTTAATCAAGAGTGGTAGCGCAGTCATCAATTGGTAAGTTAGCAAGCATTTGCTAGGCACACTTGCTCTCTCTCTCTCATTTATGCACAGTAGGTTGCTCTTCTGATCACAGGCACAGAGTCTACAGGCACAGAGTCTGCATTCTTCCCAATCAGCCATGTTGATCACATCTGAGTGAGATTGATCACAACCATTTAAGCATTTGACCAGTGGGGGACAAATACAGAAGCTGCCATATACCGAGTCAGACCATTGGTCCACCTAGTTCAGTATTGTCTACACAGACTGGCAGCGGCTTCTCCAAGGTTGCAGGCAGGAATCTCTCTCAGCCCTAGCTTGGAGATGCCAGGGAGGGAACTTGGAGCCTAGACGCTCTTCCCAGAGTGGCTCCATCCCCTAAGGGGAATATCTTACAGTGCTCACATGTAGTCTCCCATTCATATGCAACCAGGCTGGACCCTTCTTAGCTAAGGGGACAAGTCATGCTTGCTACCACAAGACCAGCTCTCCCTCCCTTCCCCCCCCTCCCGCCCCATGATTTGGCTGAACAAATGCATCTCTGAGAGCCAGATTCTGCCACCAAGCTATTTGTCCCTATCCCCTTTGTCCTTAGCTATATGTGCAGGTCCAGGAAGACTGAGCAAAATGCATGACAAAGGCTTGTCCCTCAATCACTTAGTCACCCTTATGGTGGTCAGAAATGAAGACAGGAAGGATCCCTATATTTTTAAGAGCTGTATACCAGTGGGAACTTTAGCAGGTACTGCTCTTCTCACCCCTGCATGACAGGCTGCACCAGCCAAAATGCCTTCTTCTACACAACCATTTAAGATCTGGCCTCTTTTGCATATGGCCATCCTATCCACAGGCACATCTCCTCTCCCCGCTTCCTCCCCTCCATTATTTTGTTTTTTTTACAACCCATGCAAAATCCTGTGATTAGACCAAGGCTATTGTTTAGGGAAGTCACCTTAAGTGGCGCAGTGGGGAAATGCTTGACTAACAAGCAGACGGTTGCCAGTTCGAATCCCCACTGCTACTATATTGGGCAGCAGTGATATAGGAAGATGCTGAAGGCATTATCTCATACTGCATGGGAGGAGGCAATGGTAAACCCCTGCTGTATTCAGAGGCATATCTAGGGAAAATAGTGCCCAGGGCAAGCACTGAAATTGCACCCCCTGTCCAAACATCTGACACCCATCTGATTCTCTGTACATAGTGCCAAACTGAATATGTGTACAGTGACTTATATTATATTAATTTTTTTAAAAAAAATTACCTGTAGCCCCTTCGGGAGGATTCCTAAAGGCCGTGGGGGGGTGTCTGCAAAGGTTTCCCCTCCCCCCTCTGGCCTCTAGGGCCTAGCAGGGACCATTTCAGCATGTGTGGTGGCCATTTTTAAATATATATATATATATATATATATATATATATATATATATATATATATATAAAATGGTGGCCACCGCGCATGCTCAAATGGCCTCTGCGAGGCCTGCCATGGCCTAGGGCCTCACAGAGGCCATTTGAGCATGCATGGTGGCCATTTTGTTTTCAGTAGCCATTTTAATTTTTTTTAATTTTAGAAAAATGGCGCCCCCCCTTCAAGTGGCGCCCAGAGCACGTGCCCTGCCTGCCCTACCCTAGATACGCCCCTGCCTGTATTCTACCAAAGAAAACCACAGGGTTCTGTGGGTGCCAGGAATCAAAATCAACTTGATGGCACACTTTACCTTACCTTTACTGTTTAGGGAAGATAGGGGTTATCTCCTCCCTCTCTGTCCCCTTCTGTGTGCCCAATCACATATTATTCCTCAGGACAACATATATAACTGCTCAGTGGCATTTCCACCCCATAGCCCAGACATCAGCTACAGTGCTTGAAGTCTCCCACCAAAGCCAAATGAGAACCAGCGTGGTGTAGTGGTTAGAATGCTGGACTAGGACTGGAAAGACCCGAGTTCAAATCCCCATTCAGCCATGATACTTGCTGGATGACTCTGGGCCAGTCACTTCTCTCTCAGCCTAACCTACTTCACAGGGTTGTTGTGAGGAGAAATTTAAGTATGTAGTACACCGCTCTAGGCTCCTTGGTGGAAGAGCAGGATATAAAATGTTAAAAATAAAAATAAAATAATAAATAAAGCAGGCAACAGGATCGCCACAGTTCTTCCATTCTCCTTTTGGGGTCCTGCTCTTGCAAGCAAGACTTCAGGGGGCTCTGCAGAGCAAGTGAAGGAAGGGGTGGATGGAGAGGGGAGGGGAGCTGCAGCTGCCTCATCTTCCAATTTGACATTGGGGGCCAGCCCTACTGACCCCCTCTCTGATTCTTCACACTGTGTAATCCATAAAATGGGCCCATCTCTTAGCTATGCATACCAAAAGTGCAATTCCATTTCTGTAGAATAAAGAAGCGACATAAACCATTTATATACTGCTTTTCTACAGAAAGTTCTCAAAGCAGTTTACATGGGGAAAGGGATGGATCTCTATCTCAAAGGGGCTCACAATCTAAACAAAACACACAAATGACAGAGGAGACACCAACAGCAGCTGCTGGAGAGATGCTGTGCTTGTCTGAATAGGGACAATTGCTCTTCCGCCTGCTCTTCTCAAAAGAGACTTTTAAAAGGAGCTTCTTTGCCGCAGCCTAACCATCACTGCAGGAGTGAACTTGTATTGATAACATTCCTAAAGTATCAGAAAGCAACCAGAAAACAAACACTTTTAGAATAACCTGCAATTTAACCTTAAACAACAAAATGCTGATATATGAACTTTTCAGTGAAACTCCTCCTGTGACCATGCACAACTGCCTCCCCTGGTTTGGACTTTTGGAGCTTGAATAAACACAAACGTGGTGGGGTGGGTTGCAGCTTAGAGCTCTTCAATCTGTCTTTCCGGGACATTAGCAAAAGGCTGAGAGACCAGTGCTTTGCCTGGGAAGTATATTCCAGCCTGTCTTCTGATTGAATTTGACGTTGGAATTGTGCAGTGAATTCACAGCTCTCTTTAATGTCCCCCAAGGCTCCGGTATACACAAGCAGCAATACTGATGAGTCATTGCAGGCAGGGAGCTGCTAATTTTGCAAAAGCTACTGCAGCTCTCTCTAATATAGTATGCCACTAGAGCTCATACTTAGCTAGATGGTTTTTGCTCCGCATGGTTAACATCGATTTGACTGCACTGTTCAATATGTGCTTCTGTTCAACATGTGGTGCTCTCAATAAGACCTTGGCCTTTTTGCGGAGTCATTCAGGTATTCTTCAACCAAATGATGATAGGCGACTAATTAGAGTGGGGCGGTGGGCTCTCTGCAGTTTTCATTAGGAACAGTCCAGAATAACATGGCTAGTATCCCTGCTCAGTGGTAGTGTGTGGTTGCTGCCACGTAACAGTCAGTGACAAATTCACTCCCAGTATTCCTAATGGTGAATTGAAAAGCCAAATATTAGTATATGCAATTTTAATACAATAAAAGCACCATGAACACCTCAGGGAAGCAAGTTGCCAGGAACCCCAAAATGGTTTCAATGGCAAATTCTCTCTTGTTTTTTGCAGCATTCCATATCTTCCCAAGCTCCCTACAGTCCTCAATAGCGTCTCAGCCAGCCAGCCACTCTTCTTTTAATGCTTTTTGTTCCCCGAACATCCCTTTCCTACACAATTATAGTACTTAGCCTTCTAGGGTAGATGCTGGCAGCTATTAGTAGACCTTTAACACTACAGAAAGGAGTAGCTCAGCAATGTAAGGGTTCTCCCATCACATCTGCTGAATGTGGTCACAGAATGCGCCCGTGAAAGGAAAGGCACAGACAGCAGCACTGTTACCATTTCTGTGTTCAGGGCAGGTTCCCAGTTTACCCATACGCATCCTAGAACTAGCAACAGAGTGAGTTAATGTTTGTGACCCTTTAAAGTTTTTGGGTTTTTAAAATTTGTATACCACCTTTCATTAAAACAATCCCGAGGTGGTTTACAGAAAAATTAAGAACACGACTATAAAAATGACACAATTAAAATATTAAGCTAAAATATAAAACAAAGCTGACTGAAAAGATTTAAAATACAAACATAAAAACTGTACAGAATACACAGAATCAGCAGTAGAGACAATCATATTAAAGCCTGGGTAAAAAGCCAAGATTTAACACGCTTTCTAAAAACGGTGATGGAGATCAAGGAGCAAATAGCCACCAGGAGAGCATTCCAGTGTCTGGGGGCAGCAACAGAGAAGGCCCTGTCCCACGTGCATGACAACTGAGCCTCCCTCATTGTCAGCACCCGGAGCACACCCCTTCAGATGACCTTGTCAAGCAGGCAGCAACCCTTGGGAGCAGCCAGTCCCCAGGTATCCCAAGCCCAGACCATTAAGGACTTGAAAGGTCAAAACCAGCACCTTTAATTGGACCCAGAAACAAACTCTTAACCAGTGCAGCTCTTTCAAAATGGGTGTGATGTGATCCCAACGGGCAGCTCCAGATAAAACCCTAGCTGCTGCATTTTGCACTAGCTGCAGTTTCCGGATATTCTTCAAGGGCAGTCCCACGTAGAGCACGTGACAGTAATCTAGCCGTGACGTGACTAAGGCATGGGTAACTGTGGCCAGATCTGCCTTCTCGAGAAAGGGATGCAGCTGGTGCACTAGCTGAAGGCACCCCTGGCCACTGCCTCCACCTGAGCTTCCAAAAGCAGAGCCAGGTCCAGTAATAGCTGCAAGCTACATACTTGCTCCTTCAAGGGGAGTGCAACCCCATCCAGAACTGGTAAAATCTCCTCATCCTGATTGGTTCGCCTACTGACCAACATTACCTCTGTCTTGTCTGGATTCACTCTCAGTTTATTAGCCCACATCCAACCCATCACAGCCTCCAGCCCCCAATTCAGGATATCCACTGCCTCCCTAGGATCAGGTGACAAGGAGAGATAGAGATGAGTGTCATCTGCATATTGCTGAAAACTCAGTCCAAGTCCCAGGATGACCTCTCCCAGTGGTTTCATGTAGATGTTAAACAGCATGGGGAACAAAACTGAACCCTGCGGGACCCACAGACCAATGGCCATGGAGCCGAGCAATAGTCCCCCAGCACCATCTTCTGGACCCTCCCCCCAAGAAAGGACTGGAGCCACTCCAATGCAGTACCTCCAATTCCCATACTCAAGAGACAGTCCAGAAGGATACCATGGTCGATGGTATCGAACGCTGCTGAGAGGTCCAGCAGAACCAACAGAGACGCACTCCCCCTGTCTAGTTCCCGGCATAGGTCATCCACTAGAGCAACCAAGGCAGTTTCAGTCCCATATCCAGGGCAGAAGCCAGTTTGAGATGGGTCCAGATAATCTGTATCATCCAAGACCCTCTGCACCTGGGACGCCACCACACGCTCTATCATCTTGCCCAAAAAGGGAAGGTTAGAGACAGGTCTATATTTGTCCAGGTTGGAGGGATCAAGGGTGGACTTTTAAAATAATGGTCTTACCACCGCCTCCTTAAGACACAGTGGCATCCTGCCCTCCCTTAATGAATCCTGCCCTCCCTTAATAATCATCTCCAACCATCTACCTGTACCCTCCCTGGCAGCTTTTATTAGCCATGAAGGGCAAGTGTCAAGAGCACACGAAGTCGCCCGCATACTGCCCAGGATCTTGTCCAGATCCTCAGGCCGCACCAACTGAAAAGAATCCAACACGATAGGACCAGATGGTATCAGAGGCACCTCTGCCAGAACTGCCAGAACTCTGGAGTCCAAATCAGCACATTGTGAGCAACTTTATCTGCAAAGTGACACACAAACTGATCACAATGGGCTGTAGATGATTCCTCCCCCATTACCTAGTGGGATGTGTGGAGCAATGTCTTTGCTACATTAAACAGCTCCACTGGTCTGCACGGAGCAGATGCAATGGACGTGGAGAAAAAACATTTCTTCGCTGCCCCCACCACCACAGAGTAGTCCCTAAAATGAGCTCTAGCCCATGTTCAGTTGGATTCGTCATGACTCTTCTTCCAGCATCGTTCCAGCTGTCGCCTGAGTTGTTTCATTGCCCTAAGCTCCGAGGAACGGGCTCCACCAGAACAGTCTCCACCAAGCTGGAGAGTTGTGTTTAGGAGCAACCGCGTCAACAGCCTGGGCTGTCTCTCCATTCCAGAGATTCACCAGGGCCTTGACAGGGTCACCAGCTCTGGCAGTGGCGTATCGGGAGGAAACGGCGCCCAGGGCAAGCTCTGGCCCTGAAATGGCACCCCTCCGCCCCCCCGCCCCCGGCCCCTACATACCTGTGTTGGCGGCGCGGCAGCGCCCCAGGTGGCAGGTCGCCGGCGGTGGCGGTGATTCGGCGGTGGCGGGCGAGTCGCCCGCCGAGTGCGGCGGCGGTGGCAGCGATTCGGCGGTGGCGGGCGGCAGCGACGGCGAGTCGCCCTCCGAGTGAGGCGGTGGCTGGTGGCTGGCAGCGATTGGCTGTAGCGGCCCGAGCGGTGGCAGATCGCCCGCCGAGGAGTGCAGGCAGAGCAACGCCGAGGCCTGCCGTCTGGCCCGGCGTCGCTTCCCAACTGCGCAGACGGCAGGCCTCAGCGTCGCTCTGCCTGCACTCCTCGGCGGGTGATCCGCCGCTGCTCGGGCCGCTACAGCCAATCGCCGCCAGCCACCGCCGCACTCAGCGGGCGACCCGCCACTGCTGCTGCCCGCTGCCACCGAATCGCCACCACACGCCCGCCGCAACACTCGGAGGGTGATCCGGGGGGGCAGGGATGCCACTTTTTGGCACCCCCCACGTGACCCGCCGGGGTGGCACCCAGGGCACGTGCCCTGCCTGCTTCCCCTATCGTTACGCCCCTGAGCTCTGGACACTGGAAACTCCTCGAGGACCATCTGGAAACCAAGTGGATCCATAAGCCTCCCGAGGTGGACCATTCTAATCAGTCCACCACCCCTGCAAAGTGCAGACGGAGCAGTCAAACTAAACCCCACCAGATCATGATCTGTCCATGACAAGGGAGTGGTCTCAAATTCCCCACCTCCAGATCATTTATTTCCCGGTCAGCAAAAAACAGATCCAGAGTATGTCCTGCCATGTGGGTAGGGCCTGATACCAGCAGAGACAGGCCTATGGTTGCCATGGAGGCCATGAAATCCTGAGCTGCACCTACTAGGGGGGCCTCAGCGTGGACATTGAAAACCCCCAAGACAATAAGTTTGGGAGAATCCAAGGCCACCTCCGAGACCACCCCTGCCAGCTCAGGTAGGGAGACTGAAGTGCAGCGGGGTGGTTGGTATATCAGCAGAATCCCCAGCCTATCTCGGAGGCCCATCCTCAAAGACAAACACTCGAAATTCTGAGATTTGCCTGACCGGGCAGCTGGAAATGGGGAGGATCGCCCAAAAAATGACTGCAACGCCCCTTCCCCGACCCTCCAGGCAGGGCTGCTGCATGATCAGGAACCTGGAGGACAGAGCTGAGAGAGACCAACCCTGCCCAGCTCATCCAACCAGGTCTCCGTCACATAGACCCGGTCAGCATGCTCATCTACAATCAAACTGTGCAGGGGTGTAGCAAGCCCTGAAAGGGCCTGTGTTCAAAAATTGAAGATGCCCCCTCCCCCCACTTTTTTTTTTGGTGGCACCATATAAAGAGAGAGAATGGGGGGTAGAGGGAAAAGAAGCTTTAGCCTCCTCCTGCTATAGTGGTAAGAGGCAGCAAGCATCAGTCTGACCAGCTAGCTGGTAGTGGGTTCCATAGCTTACCTTTTAAATTTTTTTAAGAACGAAAATATCTTCTTCTCCTTCTGCTTCCAGGCTGGCTAAGTTGTCCTCCTCCAGGCCAGGCCATCTCTCACACCAGCGGTGTTGACTTGATTCCTGATTCTACTGCTACAGTATACACAGCATGTGATTAAACTAGGAATTCGCTGCCACAGGATGTGTTGGTAGTCACCGAGCTAGACAGTTTTTAAGAGAGATTAGAGACCAATCCACAGAGAACAAGGTGGTCGATGACTATTAGCCTGGACAGCTGTATATTTATTTATTTTTATTTATTTATGTATTCAGTTTTTATCCCACCCTTCAAGAAAGTCTCAGGGTGGTTTACATTAAAACTATATAAGGAATGAATACTTAACTTACTTGGGGGGGGGACACCCTGGCACCCTGATTGTTTAAAGCTCCAAAAGTTTTGCTCTGTGTGTGTTTTTTTTTCTTTTAACCACTTCATAGGAAAGGATTGGGTTGCATAAAGCCCAGGAACTACATTAACATTATTCACAACAGGCAAGCAATTGACCAGTTTATTGGAAGGCGCCCATGCCAAATGTTTCTTCCTCCCTGCAGTAGCCTCTCTAGGAACCTGAACTTGCAGGCTGAGTCAGGTTGCTGGATATCCTCTTTGCAATCAGTCTCCTCTCCTGAAGGGACTGCAGGCAGGCAGGCAGGCAGTGGCGGGGGTGGGGTGGGGTGGGGCAGGGGTGGTGGCAGCAGCAGCAGTGGGTGGAGACTGGGGGTGGAAGTGCCTGCCTTTGAAGGGGGGGGGAGCGGCAGTGGCGGTGGTTCCTTGGGGGGAAAGGCCCGGGTTCTTTGAACCCTTTTGCACAATGGTAGCTCCGCCCCTGAAATCATGGATGAAAGATGTTTTAGTGTTGACTGACCTGGCATTCAACAGCAGTACCCTAATCCTTGAAGGAGTGTTCTCAGAGCTCCCTGGGGTCACAGAGCTGGGAAAAGAGCTGGAAAAAGGAAAAGGCCTCAATTGCCTGGATCGGTTTCCCCTGTAACGGCTTGCCCAACTCCCACCGCCATACCTCCCTCTGCTGCTGGGCACTTTCCAGATTAGACCCTGCAACGGGCTCATGATGAAGCTCTGAAGTGTGCTTCCACACTTCCTGTGTTGTGACTCCGCAGGCCCTATGCTGACAGCAGGGTGCCGTCCAGATTTCCAATACCTTGTTTCAAATGTAATTGCTGCGATATAGTGCTATAACGTTGTATAGCTGGCGTTAAAAAGTTGCTGGTTTTTTGGGTTGTTAGTTTTCACGAGACTGCTCCTCCTGCTGGGCACTTTGCTATTGACATTTTGAATGTGATTTGCCTGAACCGGAAGCATTTTGCTGCTGTTGAGCGGCTATTCTGGAAAGCGCCCCGGAAAGGCCAAGTTCTGCTCCAAAGCAGTTGTGCATAAAACCCTGCTGGCGGCGACTGCTGCTGCTCCCCTGTGTCACAACAAGCCTCACGAAGCTGCCCTTTACTGAGTTGGACCATTGGTCCATTGGGCTCAATACTGCCTATCCTGACCGGCAAGCACTTCCTGGGACTTCACATAGGGATATTCTTACCCCTACCTGCAGATGCTGAGGATGTGCTCCGGGACTGAGCTCCAGCCTCTGGTTTCCTTCAACTGCTCCTGGCCCCAGCAGTCTTCAATGGCTGGAGGTCCTTGACCATATGATGCTGCAGGCACAAAGCCAATAAGAAGCTGGGGGTGGTGCTTTCTTCCGGGTCTGGTGCCCTTGCTAACTCTCTCAGCAAACTACCATCCTGAAACATGCTCAAGGAGTCCATAAAAAAATAAAATTAAAATAAAACACAACCATAGAGTAGCACAAATAAATATTAATCCTAAAAACTAAGGAGAGAGCAGACGACTGTGTAATCTGGCCAGCAGCCAAGTGTACTAAGTCACAGGAAAAGATCAAAACCAGAAATGCTTGCCTAAACAAAACAATAAAAACACACCTTCATCAAATGAGGAAAAATGAAGGGGTGAAACATACATTTCTGGGCTGGGAGTTCCATAGTCTTGGTGCCATTTGCTTGCATCCTTTTCTCATATTCTTCCCAAGCATGCTACAGCTCAGAAGGGCCTCCTCAGCTGATCATAGGGAACAGGCTGGATTATTCAGGTGGAAGTAGTCCTTTAGGTATCCTGATCCCAAACCATTTAGGCTTTACAGGTAATAACCAGAATTTTAACTTGAGCTCAGAAACTAACTTACTGCCAGCAAAGCTGGCAGAAAAGTGTGATAACATGGTCTACTAGCCCAGCTTTCATAACAAGCTCACCGTGGTTTTCTGAGAAAGAGAAGTTTCCAAACACTTTTTAAGGGCAGACTCACATAAGATGTACTACGAGAAGTTCCTGTTCTGAATGGGGCTCCTGACCTTTGAGGAGGGAGACATCAGAGATCGAGCCAAGGCTTGGAGAAACGTACTTCAGCTGCATTTCTCTTTCACAGCAACTCAAGGACTGGCCAAAACAAAAAACAAACAAACAAACAAACAAAAAACCACCACCCAAGGCTAGGCTTGCCAGGAAGGAATGCTGCTTCAAGCAGCTGACTAAGAACACTGAGTCAAGCTGCTTCAGGCAGCTGACTCTAAAGGAGACACCATTGTCTTACTTCTCCTCTCCATCCTCCACACCAAGGATTCTCAACGTTGGGCCCCCAGATGTTCTTGGACTTCAGCTCTCATAATCCCCAGCCCCAGTGGCCTTTGGTTGGGGATGATGGGAGTTGAAGTCCAATAACATCTGGGGATCCAACGTTGAGAATCCCTGCTCCACACAATCTCTTAAAATAGGAGTTCCATTCCAACGCAAGGGACCCTCTGGTGCAAAACTGTCTACAGCCAGATCTGACTAACTTGGCAAGTGGCAGAAATACGGAGATGAAAGACCAAACTAGGTGGAAAAGATTGTACAGTAGATAGAATAGGTTCCTACATTTCTGTGCTTGGGGCAAATCTGAAGAGGAAGCAGGGCATCCTTCCTGAATATTTAAGGAGAGAGGCTTAGGAAGGAAAAACAGTAGGAATCATACAGTCCAAGACGTCAACAAAAAAGCTACCTCAAACACTTATGTCCTCCTCCCCACCACATTGACCAAACACTCATAACGTTGACTTTTTCAGATCTCCTTATGCAGGGATAAGTAGCCCCACATTCTATGTTATTTCTTATTTCTTGCATTCCTGACCACCATGGCATTTCCAGAGAGAGGGGGTTTGCAAATGAAGAGGAAGCATGTGGCAGGGAAAGGTTGAACCTGTAACCTGATCTATCCAGACAAAGGTTAGGCTGTAATAATCCGTTTTGTTTTGTTTTCTACAGTACAACAGCTGCCATTTGCTGGCAACGGTTTGTGCTGGCAGCTCAGATTTCATGGCATGCATCAGGCAAACATTCACCCTGAGTCATTGGGTGTGGTCTTTAGAGAGCACAGAAAAAGACAAGCTCACGGTCAGGAGCCTACGGGGAGCTCCTCTTCTGGCTGCTCTCTCCACTCAGAAATGGTTTGTGGATGCTTATTGATGACTCATCTTTTTCAGTTAAACTGAAGGGGATGCACTATCCTTTGTAACTGGACTTGCCATTCCCCCCTGGGACCCTCTGCTTTTAAAAGCCGCTGCACAATAGATAGAAATTCAGCAGGGGAAGCTTTTCAGGAAAAGCTTCTTACAGAAATGGGGTGTGTGTACCAAGTCAAAAGGAGAGCAAAAGAAAGATGAGCTTTCTCAAAATGTCATTATTTGGGGCATAATAAAATAGTGGCACTTTTGAGAAAACACCTTCCCTCTTTTATTGTTCTTTTCAGGAAAAGCCTCACCTGCTGAACTTCTGCTTGTTGTGTGGCTGCCAAAGGCACACGAGCCCTAAGCAAGCTGCTAACCCAGCAGCAGCCAGACGCACAAACACTAAGCAGTCAGAGCGCTTCCCACCAGTTCTGTTAATTGCAGGAAAAGCATTAACTGCTGCATTTCTGCATGTTGGGTTGCTGTTCAAAGCAGAGGAGCAAAGCTAGTAAAAAAAGGTGGCAACCCTGTTTTTGTGTGTTTAAAGAACGTGCAAAACAAAACAAATTACATTTTTCAGTTCAACAATCATCTCTCATAGCAACATAAGCTCAAGCAACATAGCAACAATTAATAATGAATGCTAATTAAATTACCTTTTATTCTCTTTAGCAAAGTTTTAGCAATTTTTTTCCCCCTGCTCCTATGCATTCAATAACCAGTAACAGTAGCCTGATGCACTGATTTTCAGCAGGTGAAGCTTTTCCTGGCCTGAAAATTAGTGAGAGGAAAATCTTCAGATTGCTATTACAGGCACAGGAACAGGGCTAGGTGGGAAAATGTGGCAATTCTTCAGCAAACATGTTCTGTATTGTCATTAAAATGCAGAACTAAAATTTGAAGGAAACCAGGTAGGCATCCAAATCAGGACTCTTATGTAAACAGTAAGGGTGGTTGTTATTTTGAATATGTGATTTTTAAGAAAGGGCAAATAACAGGATGAGGCAGGAAAACTGCTGGGTTCACATACCAGGTCTCTAACTCACTTGTGGCACTTACACAATGCCTTGTTTTGCATTGTTTGCAGCTCTGTGATTGATCTGTGTATTGTTACAGGCAGAGTTAAATAATCCCTTCGCCTGGACACTTTAAAAGACTACACATTCCACTGTTTATCAGACCGGTGGCAAGAGTTTCGTCTCCCGTGGGTGGCAGTGGATGGGTGTAGTGTTATCCTTTAGGTGACCTTTGCAGCCTTCAAACAGAATCCAAGGATGCACTGTTGGATCACAATACCGTTTTCAATCAATCAGACAGGCAAAGACTTGGTTTGTTTCTTTGTTATTCCAGCAGTGTACTCTCCTTTACCTCCAGGCCTATAATAAGCACTGGGTGTGGTGAGTGATTCATTTCTCCCTGGCCCAGTCAGCATTACACACACCACCTGGCCACATTAGCGCATCTGCTGCTGAGAGCATCAGTGCATCTATCTGGGAAGTCATGTTGCCAGCTGGTGGCCTACCCAGCCCTTTTGCTTTGGTACCTGGAGGCTTTACACACAGGGCTTCTACCCCAAATCTACTTCAGAGGAGAGTGTGTGCATTCACACACCAGCCAAACGTACTCTGAAGACCCTTCGAGATCCTTGGACCCACTCCACACACATACCAGGCTTTGGGATGCGAATTCGAGCTTATCTCAGCGTATTTCTGGATTTTTAAAATGCTGGTTTTAAGCTACCTTTTCTGAAAATGCTGGAGCAAATAGGGAGAGGCACTGATGTAGAATCATTAGCATGATAAGAGGGATGTTATCTTTAGAAATGCAGATATCGCTCTTTAGGAAACTTTCTCCACCCATCCCCCATTGGCTAGAAGGAAAACACGGAGGTATGCCATGTTAACTTGTTTCAAAACGAAATTAGAGAGCAGAGGGAGGGGCTGCTTCCCTCAATGCCGTGAGTGTAATTTGAAGTGGCTTTGCTCAACATTTATCCTGAAGCATGAAGCCATGTGTGGACAACTCCCTGGTGTCAGAAGAGCAAGGGGCAAGGGCACACTCCCCTCTGGCGTTTTTAACCCACCCACCTACCCAAACAAGGCCACCTGTGACTGATGATCCTGACACTGTGAATAATATAAGCAATATGACAATGGGGCTATTCCCACGATCAGGCAAAATCGGGCTAGGGGAGCCTTGCTCGATTTTGCATGGTTGTGGGAGCCACCAGGCTCGCAGGTGAGCCCGGTGGCTCCCAGGCAGTTAACCCGCCTAAGTATCCCTCCCCTTAAACAATTGCTCCGCAATTGCTCCGCAAACCCGGTTTTCAAGCTCATCAGTAGCCGCAGCGCAGCTCCACACTATGGCTACTCATGAGTAGACCCCCGGAGGGGAGGCGAAAAGTCGCCTCCCGGCTCCTGGGGTCTCCCCAGTATGCCCTGCCGCTCACGCAGGGCATACTGGACCTTCCGGGGGCCGTGTGGCCCCCCGAACTCCCCGGCCCCACCGGCAATCGTGTGGGTGGCCGACTGAGCCAGCAATTGTGTGGGTGGCCAATCCGGCCGCCCAGGGCTCCCGCTTGCTCGTGTGCAGGGAGAGAGGGCTTAGCCCGCTCTCCTCGCTCTGCTGCACAAACCGGGTCTCACTGATTGTGAGACCCGGCTCAATGTTTTTAAACATCTGTACAATGCGTTAGCACTTTCACAGTCTGAAGATCTCTTTTGCTTATTTGTGGATAAACTCTGAGATGCAGCATTTAAGTGCACACTCATACACACACATCAAAAGATACATTTTAAATGTATATTGGTTTTAGTCTCAGCCTTTCAGAGATACGTGGAAAATCGATATTCTTCCAAATCTTAAAGAATTAGATTTTTGGCCAGGACCCAAAGAGCTACTTTGGGTGCGGAAGTATGTTGACTTCCTCATGAACTGTATTTGCAACCCCACCCCACCCCAGTTTCAAAAGGAGTTTTTCAAGGTGGCAATTTGAGAAACACAAGCCCAAAATTGCCCCTGGGAGCCTGATCCCTTGGATGTGAAAAAGATAAAATGCAACATCATGTTGTTCCTTTCTTTTTGAATTTGTCCACTTATTTACCATCTGAAACTTCCTAAATAAAATTAAGTCCCGTTCAAGTTTACAAGGTAGTGGATTACAGCTGATGCAGTGGAGGCCAACTGTTTATGCAAGTCTGCACAAGTCAAGAACAGATCATGCTCTAATGCCATTCTTGTATGTACTGTCGTGTCGACATATGTAACCATTGCTCCATTCCCACTATTCCCCATCCATGGTGAGGTATTTTCTTCCAGTCCACTTACTCACTGAACAGTCAACAGCACAACCAATGCAGGAGAGGCAGACAGGAATATACACCTGACTCTACGCCTGTGTTTTTGAAGCTTTTTACCTGAAGGGATCCCATCTACTCTGACCGTTCTGCTGAGGAACCCCTGCATATTGCAGAAGATTCTGTGGAGCATCCTAGAGTGTACACTCCGTTCATGCAGGACATTGAACAGTTCTGGTTGGGCCTCACCATACACCCTGTGTGAATTGCAAGGTTGCCTTAGAACATACCTGAACCTTCCCTGAAGCAGTGCATCGCAAGGGAAGATTGGTATTGATGGACATGTTGACTTGTAGGGAAATGTGTGTGCCACTATTGATGTTCTTGTTGGAGGAACCCTTGATAGGCTTCCAAAGGAATCCCAAGCATTTCCTGGAATGCCAAACTGATTTATGCAATAGCCAGGCCTTACTCCACTTGTTCAGGCATGTCATAAACTCCTGCTGCCCATGCCAATTGTGCCATCTATGTCACAAGCTGACCACCCATGTAGGAATGCAAGGCATATGTGACATATGCACGTGTAATAGATTGCTGCAATGTGTTCTGTGTGCGGCTGCCCTTGAAATGTATTTGGAAACTGCAACTGGTACAAAATGCTGCTGCCAGATTGCAGATAGAGGCCTTTTGGAGGAAGCATACCACTCCCTTGTATGATCTTCATTGGCTTCCCATCAGTTTCCTGGTGCAATTCAAGGCGCTAGTTGTTACCTTTAAAGCCTTGAATAGTTGGGGCCCAAGTACCTTAAAGGGCCACTTGCTCCCATATGATCCTACCCACCCATTATGATCTTTGAGAGTGCAACGACTCCATGTGATCCTACTCCACCTGGGAGGTTTGGTTGGCAAGCATATGGGACAGGGCCTTCTCTGTGGTTGCACACAGACTCTGGAACTCTATCCCCTGGGAGCTTCATGCTGCTCCGTCACATTTTGCTTTCTAGCATCTTTTAAAATGCACCTCTTCTACTGTGCCTTTGGGCTGCATTCAGCAGCGGGGTGGGGAGGGGCAGGACTCTTTGGCTTTTCTGCTTTGTTGTTTTGAACAGCCTTTTAATTATTAGTGCTTTGAACTTCATGTGGTTTCTTGCTTTTTTCCATTCGTGTTAGCCACTCTGAGAGGCTGCAAGGTGAAAAATGCCATACACATTTACATCATATACAAGGATATGTTTTAAAAGCAATCCTTTTTTAATGGGAAGGTGTAATTCTGTTCTTACTAGTTGTGTTCAACTAAATATACAAAAGCTGGATAATGTTGGTTTGTTTCCAACATTTACTCTAGGGGGATTTTCTCTAGAGGAAAATGCTATCTATTTTATTTACTTACTTAAAATATTTATACCCCACCCCTCCAATATACTATTGCTTGGGACAGCTCACATCATTAATAAAATAGATACAATGTAAAATAAAAGATTGGTGAAGTTAAACAAGTTAAAAGAACAAGCTAAAACCACATTTAAAATTACAATTTTTAAAAAGTTTCAAATTAAAATTCATGAATAAAAAGTTAAAAACTGGGAACTATAAAACTAAATAACTTACCAGATATAAGCAGCAGATAAAACATTAAAGAGCCTCTTTAAAAAGATGTGTTTTTAGTTATTTTTTAAAAACATTGAGGGAGGGAACATGGCAGAGCTCTCCGGGAAGGGTGTTCCGATAAAGCCAAGGGGCCACAACTGAAAAAGCCTGGCCTCTAGTTCCCGCCAACCGGATCTCTGTTAGTGGCAGGGCCATGAGCAGGGCCTTGGATGCTGAGTGGAGGGTCCTGGCAGGTTCGTATGGGTGAATGTGATCCGACAGGTACCCCAGCCCCAGCCTGTGTAAAGCTTTAAAGGTCAAGACCAGCACCTTTAATCCAGCCCAGAAGCGGACTGGTAACCAGTTAAGACATAGACCAATCTATGTCTAATCTAAAATACACTTTTGTATTTTTGTGTGTGTATTTTAATCATCCCTCAGACATACTGTTTTCTAAAGTGCCATGGGATGCACACAAAAAATTAAATCCTTTGGTGACTCATCTGTACACCTGCTTGCACTGCATCTTCACCATCACACTACAGTGAATTTGAATTAACAGTTGTTTTTAATAAGGACCTATGACAATGATGATGATAGATGTTTCTTTTCACAGGAGCCAAAACCAAAGAGGGTGTAGTGCAGAGTGTCACTTCAGGTATGTGTACAATGAATTCCTATGTCTTGTTCCAGCTTACTTAGCAGATTCAATTTTATTCTTGGGGTTTACGTCCACAAATCTTGACATACCTATGAAGACATGAGTGTGTATGTCTGATCCCCCTTGCTTCTCAGCAAAAGTTCTGATAAAATGTATCATCTGAACATTTTGTTCCTGCCATTCCTTTGAAAACAGTGAGACAACATCAATGACCCATCATGAATATCCAGAAAAGCATGGATAAGTTATATGTTGCTTATGTACAACTGTGGAAGACTTTTACAAACCCTTTAAAGCTTGGCATATGCCAATTGGAATATGAAGAACTGATTATACAAATGTTCCAGGAACCCTAGAAAAGATAGTATACTAAGGGAACAGAGATACTAGGCCTCGGTTCATATGTTACATGTGGTGGAAAGACTTATCCAAGCAGCCATAATGGCTGATGGTCCCCAAAGCAGCTACAGACAGCTATGCCTCAAGATCCCCCTTTTCAGCTTCCCTCCCCATCCTGGCCTACAAGCAATGGTAGGCCAGCAATGGCACCATTTGCTCATCCTCACAGCAGTATGGCTAGGATAGGATTGCCAAGTTCCTCCAGGACCAGCCTGTGATGTCCCAGGAATCAGCATCAATCTTCGGGTGACTATTTAAGCAAACCTGGAGAATTTAATTGCTCGGTATTGTGAAAAAACTCTCCAAGAATAGCTTCAATCAAAGCTGTGGCAACCCTAAATATGATACTTGCTTTTGTGCGGGGAGGGGAGACGGTTGTGAAAGGGAACAAAGAGATCCTAGTCTGGCTTGATTTTCTAGCTCCCTCTAGTAGTAACTGTTACAATGTACTGCACTATTGTGAGACTAGAGTGAATGAGTTCAGTAAACCTCAAGGGGAGTGTAGGGATTCCGACTGACAAGATCATTCCCACTCTGGCTGTTTCCCAGGCACTGAATGCTCCTGGTTTGCAGGCAGCACTCAAATTACAGTTTCCTAGTTTGAATGCCACAGGAAACTGTGGTTTAAAAAATAATGAACAATTTAATTCAGTCAGGCACATGAAGAGATGAGGAAAGAGGGGGAGGAAGTATGCAGGCACATTGCTCATTCCTGGTCCAACAAACTATAGCTGCATCCGAACCAGTTCTAGAAGTGGGCCTTCTTCATCCATACTGAATTGCATATTGGGGCCAGACTAGAGTCTGATCCATGGTAAAATCTCCTGACATCTTTTTATTTGCCTAAAAGCAGTCATGAGAGGCCAAAACTAGGTCACAGCCAAAGCACTAGGGTAAGGAATTAACCCTATGGGGACCTTTCATATGATGCACACGCATGTTTTCCTTATGCATAGCATGGCATAGAGAAACATAGCATAGCGGCTTGGAGTGGGGATCTTATCCATGCTGGGGAAACAGTATGGGGAGAAAGGATTAAGCCCCCACAAACAATATTTTAAAATAATCTTCTCCACCACCACGGCAGCTTTTCAGAAACGTTAACGCAATGGATCTCTTGCATTTCATCTTGTTTGGCCAGAAGAGCTAGCTTCTAAATTCCCCAGAACTCCCATCTTGTGCTTAACATTGCAGACTATTCATGATTGTAGCTTTTAGTGATAAAAACAAACATGACAAGACTTCCACACATCTTGACTCATTGACTCTGCCTATTTTTGTTGAATCCTTAGTTGCTGAAAAGACTAAAGAACAGGCCAACCTTGTGGGTGAATCTGTGGTGGCCAGCGTGAACACGGTGGCAAAGCAGACTGTAGAAGGAGCAGAGACCATTGTAACCACCACTGGGGTTGTAAATAAGGTAGGTGCATTTAGCATAGGATCCTCAGGGTGGTATCAAGCAAACACATCCTATAAAATATATTTACTGTACATTATTATCCCTAATCTAGCTCTTTTCCCAGTACAACCTGTTTCTTGGATTCTTTCAGTGTACCTTTTAGTCAGACTTCTCAAACTAAATATCTTCCCTTTGAATGGGGCATGTGCTTTCTTACAGAAACACTGGGCCTGCTCCTTCTTTCTCTGAATGTCTGTTTCATTACCACCCCCAACTGCTATGGATAGCAAGATTAGGCAACACTTCTGCACTTTATTAGAAGATGCTTGGCCTCTGTTCATACTGGATCTTGCTTAAGGAAGTAATACAATGTGATCCTGCTATCTGTTTTCTTCTCCTGTTGGCAAAACAAGCTGAATGATGTCTAAAATGCCCACAAATAATTTCCACAATAATTGAACAATTTCCAGAATGCCCATGAAGCATTCTTCTGTAGTCAAATTCATTCTAAGCATGTCTTTCTCAATTATGATGAATATTTATATACCACTTTTCAACAAAAGTTCCCAAAGCAGCTTACATAGAGAAATAAAAATAAATAAAGATGGCTCCCTGTCCCCAAAGGGCTCACAGCCTAAACACAAACACAAGACAGACACCAGCAAAAGTCACTGGAGGTACTGTGCTGGGGGTGGATAGGGTCAGTTACTCTCTCCCTGCTAAATAAAGAGAATCACCACTTTAAAAAGATGCCTCTTTGCTCAACCAACAAATGTGAATTAGAACTGTTTGGAGCTGCAGTTCTGATGGAACAGAATGAATAGTAGACATACAAATTCTACCTTTAAAATGAGGGACAGCGAAACAGATAACAGCCCATTAATGACACTGAGATTATGTTGAAACAGTAATTGTGCCAGCATTCACCCTGGGTTTCTGTTACTGTTTATTGGCCAAATGTTTATTGGCATCAAGACCATCTCTACCAACCCACTGAACAGTGCGATAGTGGATTTATTGCATATCAACATGCACTCAATGTTCTGCCTATCTGGAATTTTTTACCTATACAAACATAACCAAACGCTAGGTGTACCTTTGTTTTGATCTCACAAACATACCTGCTAGCCTACAGTAAAAGTCAATTGTTAATCAAGGTTCACTTTTACTCAAGGTTTATTTAAGAGTTTTTGGTGGCAGGTTGACTCATAAGATTATTATCTTTCTAGGGGCATGTTAAGCTCATATTGACAACTCCCATATGATTCTACCTGCCCATCCAGATTCTCAGGGTAGGCTCTGCTCTGCATTCCAATGCCTCTTAAAAACCAGTTGGTGAGCAGGCAGGACAGAGCCTTCTCTGTCATAGTTACTAGCCTTTGGAATTCCTTCTCCCTGGAATGCCATGCTTCCCCATCTCTCTTGGCCTTTGGCCAGATAACAGAAAACCCATCTGTTTTGCCATGCTTTGGGGATCGGGTCTAAAGGGAGGTCTACCTGAATTGTGACTTTTATGATTAATCTTCATTTTTCCCCATTTGCATTATGTTTTAATTCTGCTGTTAGCTGCTTTGAAAACTTGGGATGAAATGCAGCATACAGGTCTAAGTAAAAATAAACAAAGAGTTGAGTATCAATCAGTAAAGGCCACATGCTCACATTTATGCACTGATATAAATTAGGAAGGTTCAGGAAAGGGTGATTACAAACTACAGGGGTTTTTTTTTAATAGTACTTCCAAAACTTGGTTGACAAGGTGGAAGGCAGGAGTCTCTCTCAGCCCTATCTTATGGCCAAACAATTATTATGGCCAAACTAGAGGAGTATGGCTGCCACCAAGAGCAGGATCCTTGCACCTCCCCAGTACTGTTTGGGAAGAAAAGAAAGAGGATGTGAAATCCCTGTATTGTTTCCCTGCTCCTCTCCATTGGCTGCCATTTTCAGGAAGTAGAGAAACGTAGAGCACGTCATGTGTCTTGTTTCCTAGATGCTCCCAGGGCAATGAGATGCAGAGGTGCTGAGAGGAGGAGCAGCAGCCACCCATCCCATATAACCTATTGTTTGGCTATAGCATAACCAAGTGGGACCTACCACCAAATGTTGCAGTGCATCCCCAGTCCCTGAGAGGAGGACTTTCTGTTCAGAGCTCCAGCCTTCTCCAGAGCTCTGGAGAAGGTTTCCCGCTGGAGAACCTTCTCCAGCTCCTGAAGGTTCCTTCTGGAACAGGAACCTTGTCGTTCAGCCTTGGGAGGCAGGGGGAGTTTCCGAATCGGAGGAAGAGAGAAACAACAGATTTTTTTCTTTCTCATTCCCTTGAGGCTTTTGCTCTGCTAGTGTCTGAGGCCCTGTTTGGACAGAACGCCAAACCAGAGATAAGCATGCCAGAGGTCTGAGTTTGTGGTCGTCCAAAAAATGTGAAGCCACGGTTTCATCACCCAATCACGGCTCTGTTTTCCTTCCCAAACCCGAATTTGAACTCTTGGTTTGTAGTGAGTTTCACTGCTGAAACCTGAGGTTAGAAGGCAGCATTGTGTTATCCAAATTCTGCCACTCACGATACCCTGGGTTTCGTGTGCAAGCTCCTCCCACCAACACAGAGAGGCTGGCTCAGAGCATCCCATAAATGCATCAGTTCTAGAGCAAATTTGTCACTGGCTGCCTCTCAGAGCTGATGTCCTGCCCTCTGCCATTCCCTTGCTCCTCCTTCCGTTGCTTGGCTACAGGGATGCCATGTCCCTGCAGTTCTTGCATTTAAAGGGGCTGAATGGCATTGGGGAAAGCACACTTTAAATAAAAGAATAGACTCACATGCAAGGAGCCCTTTCATTGACCTGGGACTCTCAGATCTTATCAGTGGAGTGTGGTTTATTTACACAAAGGTGTGGGAGTGGGGGACCCAGACCAAGGGACATGTCCAAGAATCCCGGGGGGAACACCAGTTACCGAATGACAGAAGGGCCAGGGCTGTTTGTCTGATACTTATTGACTTATTGAACATATCTTATTAACTTCCAGGGAGGAGATAGGTATATTAAGCCATGCAAAGGATCCTGGGGTTTGGTTCACTGTAACCAAAGGGCTTCACCAGGCTTGCAGACCTGGGAAAGCAGTGAGAAAGACCCAACACGCTCTCATCCTCCTGCTGGCTTGCCAGCCAGAGGGTTAGCCTTCCCATGAGAGGGCCAGTCCACCAGAGAAAACAGAAACACTAATGTGTTTCGGCTCTTCATTTGACTGCACTCTCATGAGGTAAAACTTTCAATTATAGGGGGCCCCATGGAGGTGGGGCTCTCAGCACCACCGGTTAACAATAAAACTCATACACCACACGTTCCCCCTTGCACCAAACCCTTCTAGACTTCAAAATAGTCTGGGCTGCTTTGGGTGTTTGAGTGGTTCCGAGTTGGGTGGGTAGACAAGGAGAGACCAGGGATGAATCCTACGTCTCAGGCTCATTAGTATTGGCTGAGCCCAACGCTGTGGAGAATGCAAACCAGCCATTGCGGGGCATTCTGGGACAGGACACTCATGGATTAGAACAGACCCTGGCTAGCCAGGTGACTGTGAGCAGCACAACCGAGCATGGAGATGTGTTGCGGGGAGACCAGACTCTTTTAAGGGGCGCTTATATTCTTGGTTCCCTGCAGTTGCTGGGAAGAGGAGGGAAGTCGCCGAGGGACCCTTCCCAGGGCTTTGGTGGAACTGTCAACCAGGCCAGGCGGTGAAAGCCCTCTAGCCCACAGGCGTGTCTCTATGGCCAGGCACTCTCATGAGAGAGTGGTCCACTTCAGAGCAGATCCATCTTCGTCACACAAAAAGAATATCTTATGTGATTTAATCCTGCTCTAGATGGGCAGTTCTTCTCAGAGGTTTGCCCAAGACCAAGATTGTTGCACTCGGGGAAGGGGCTGGCCTCCCCTTCCTCTAAGTGTCCCCTACCAGCTAAGCATCCCCCCTACCTTCCTTCCTCTAAGTGTCCCCTACCTAAACTTCCCCTAGCAACTTGCACAAAATAGAGCAATATTACCAAAAACTGATTACTTAAATCCTAAGTAGTCTCGACCTATTTCTAGCAGTCTCATCCTATCCATACATACATAAGCACTCATGCGCAGGATAGGGATGGGGGACCAGGGGGAGGAAATAAATGGAAGTTCCTGGAGAAATAGGGAGGGGGGACGTGTGTCTCATGGCTTATCTGCTGGAGAATGGGCTGGTGTGGGTATGTCACAAATGTCCATTACCGATAACAAACTCATTCTGCGAACATATGAGGAAAAGTAGGTGGAATGCTTGTGCAGTCTATTTTTAACCAGTATAAGTGGGAGGAGAGGGGCCCAATTCTCTTTTCCCCAGGGAGGGAAGAGGGGGGCCACAAGACCCTTCCTCCCCAATTGTGGAAGACAGTGGTGCAAGCAGTGTGAGGAAAGGGTTAAAATGTTTTTGCTTTGCCAAGGGCAGGCAAACACTGCCAAGATGTGGCCAATGGTTGCAGCTTCACTAGCATGCTGACACTTTGCCAACAGTCTGGTGACGCACGCAGAATGGAGCTTGCTGGGATGCAGCCTGAGGAGGGAGGGATATTCCTCTGCCCAGAAGCCAGAAGCTGCCAAACCCCAGTTAGTCCATTGTCTGTGGCATGATTCTCGGCTTCACAGATTTTCCATAGCTTTGTCTACCTTTCACATTATGTCCAAACAAGGCCTGAGGCTGACTGTCAGGCCTGGACCTGAGTAAAACAAAATTTTGCTCTATTGCTGGGGTGATGGTCTGAAGAATAGGAAATAGAAAAGGTTCATTTTTTTTCTTTCCTCCTCCATGACATATTGCTGTATAGTGCAAGGAGGAGAGATTTTTAACCTCTTGGGTTAACACATGGCTTCATGCTTTGGGGTATCTGAAGAGCGAATCTGCTTCGCAGCAGATTCTCAAGGTGTTTCATTTGGGGGATTAAATTGATAGTTCACAAGCCGTCAGCTCTTTTTCTTGTGTGGGTTTTTCTGCTCCGGGTTTTTCCTCCAACCAATCACAAAACACACCACAGAGGAAGAGGAGAAGGTGGAAGGAAAGATCCCCCTAACCCCGCATTTAGGTTGATAGCTAGGAGCAAAAGAATGCTTGGCATTAGGAGCTGGATCAAACAGCAGGGACGCTTAACCCTTGCCTTAACCTCAAAAACCACAGAGAAACTGCGGGCATGACAGAAGCCCCGCCCCCCCCCAAGCTGCTAAAACAAGAGGGGGGTTTTGCGCCGGACATAATTCGGACTAAGCCATAATGCGCAAGCATTATTTGGGGGAAAGCAGAGTTGTGTTTGAACTGGTCCCTGATAGCCCACAGGGACTTCGGAGTTAAAGCAGCTAAAATGTGGACTGGCACACTCCAGTCAGGAGTGGATTCGAAATGAAAGCCATGTGTGAAAAGCCTCATGGCATGCATTCCCCCCACTGCCGCTCTAGCGCACACAGGAAAAGCTGTTAGTGACTTGAGCAGGCCAATTCCCAATCTGCAACCTCCTCTTTTCCTTTTGTTTTTTGTTTTCCCATTAACAGACACACCATGGCTCAAAAGCCCTCAACTGGAGGTCCTGGATGTTCACGGGGACCATTTCTGGAGTGTTTGGGAATTTCTACTCCTTTTAATTGCCAAAAGTATCTATTTCTGCATACCTAGGGAGGCCACCTAGTGGACTTCACTTATCAGCTATCGTATTTGTACATTTTGCTTTCAAACTGATAGGCACTCAAGGAGCTGAATTTGCTATTAGAAGGAATTATGATTTATAAAACCTCTGGGAATAGAAAAAAATAACTTGGGGTCAATTCAGATATTATATTAAATGAATTTCGGTCTTTGGACTCCCCCCCCCCCTTTTAAATACTGGCTGCATGGGAAAGGGGATCCAGAGAAGGAAGGTTTCCCTTTTCCCCTTTCCCCCCATGCTTCTGTCCTGATAGGAGGTGCAAGTAGTTGCTTTCTTCTTGGAACAAATAGCATCTCTGAGATGGGATGTTTTCTTTAGGACAGCAGTGCAGTGGGCCGGGGGGGGGGGTTTAACTCCCCCTGCTCATACTGCTTGTGTCTGGATTACTCCCTCTGTAGCTGCCATTTAAAAAAAAAGATCCGGGGATGGAAACACAACCAGGCATTTAACATAACATTTGTTTGACTCTTTGACTATGTACAGAAAATAAGCATGTGTACCCTATGCCACCTTAAGTGGCGCAGCGGGGAAATGCTTGACAAATAAGCAGAAAGTTGCCGGTTTGAATCCCTTCTGGTACTATATTGGGCAGCAGCAATATAGGAAGATGCTGGAAGGCATCATCTCATACTGTGTGGGAGGGGGCAATGGTAAACCCCTCCTGTATTCTACCAAAGACAACCACAGGGCTCTGTGGGCGCCAGGAGTCGAAATTGACTCGGCAGCACACTTTACTTACCCTGTGTGAGGATGGCTCTGTCATACTGCCTTCAAGTCTATGAAAAACGTTTGAAACGTATTCAGCTGCTCTGACAAAGCCATCATTGCCCAGGGTGTGCACACACTCCTTTTTTCATTGTGGCCATTTCTCTACCCACCCTCCACATGCCCCACATCTTGACATACGGAGAGGTGAACTGACTGCATCAGACAATTCCTGTGGCTTTCCTTCTCTGCTCTTGCTTGAGAGCATTTCTGTTCTAAACAAGCGGACTTCTGTGTAAGTGTTCTTGTCTCAGATCAGAGATCAACTCTGCCATTGGAATGACACAGCACAAAGTTTGCTGCATTGCAGGCTCTGACCACGTGATCACAAGCCAATGTCCGCTAAATTTATAAACGAGCTACAGTAAACAAGATACAGATCTTCCATGCAGCGAATGCTTTGTCCTATGCTGTTGTCTTGCTTCAGTTCAGTTCAGATTTGTTAAGGTTCGAGCCAGAGAACAGGGCATCTCAAAAGGAAAAAACCTGCACACACAAAAGAAGAACCCTTTGGTTTGAGAGTTAAGGTGCTTATTATTTTCACCTGTGCTCTGGAAAGCATGGAAATTACAACTTGAAAGTGGTCACCTGAGCTTCTTAGTCATGTACGCAGTAAAGACGTTGTATAGTCTCTATCCTATATTGTGCTGGCTGTACAAATGATGGTCAATGTGCCCACACTTTGCCTTGGCATTTCAGTTTGGCATTGGATTGGAGAGGGATGCATCCAGGCAGAAATTCAATGTGCAGCCTCCCCAGTCACTTGTGAGCAAAGCACCTGATCAAATTCCACAAGATGCATCTTGACAAGGAGCAGTGCTTTCACAAATGCCACCTACTATAGTAATGTGCAGGCAGAAATTCAGCAGGTTCACAGTCACTTGCTACAGATACACCTGGCAGATTTCTGCCTGATGCATTGTGACATTTTCCACAACATCCAAAAAAAGTGGACTGCTATGAGAATGTGCCATCAATACCTTGCCATAGATCTGCATTCTCAAATCATCCAGCTGTGGTGTGGTCTTCAAGTAACCTGCATGGGTTTCTAAAAGCACATTCAGCTCTGGGAAATTGTGCCATTTGAAACAGATTGCTCCCATCTCAGCAAACAGTAGTATTAACAGTTAAATAATTTCAGATTGCTGGATGAAGTATTTTATTCCTCCCCAGCATTTAAGAGGAACACGTTTCAAACCTGAAAAAACAATATGTTTATAGCATGTCTGCATATTGAAGCGATTCCATCGGCATAACAATTTTGTTCCAGCTGATCTGTGGGACTCAGTAACACTAGATATAATAATGACATATATTTTGATTATGTTCCACAACAAAGCAAATTGAAGTGGCATCCCTGACTGAAAGTGGAGGGACAGATGGAGATACTAAGCAAAAAGAGAAGCTGCTGCCAGGGGCTTTTACGGCACAACAGGTTTTACCGCAAGTTTATGGAGAGGCTTTAGTGTGAATTTGAAGTTGTCCCCAAAACCCAACACAAATAGTGGATTTTTTAAACCCCAGATATAAATCGGATCACACTCTAATGCACAGGGAAAAACCCAAAGTGTGTGTGAACTGCTCCCCAATAACTCGCAGGAACTTTGGGGTAAATCTAACCGATATGTGAATGCACACCCTCCATTCTGGAGGAGATGAGAGTTAAAGGGCTTCAAAAGCCCCGTGTGAAAAGCTTCACGCTAACCCCATTAGAGCTAAGTCAAATAAGGCGAGAGCATGGTTAACAGGCATTTCAGGTCTACCCCACAAGCACACACATTTTTGCTGTTTTGGGAGAGGGAATGTGTCAGGTTGCCCTGAGGCAACCAGGTGACATTCCCTTTCTTGTTCTGCACTGGCAGACAATGAAGCACAGGGCACAAAGCCAGGAAGAATGTTATTTATTTATTTTTGCATTTCTGCACTGCCTTTTGTCCTAGGAGGACCCAGGGTGGAATTTTATTGATTGATATTTTATATATATATTTTATAGTGCCCCAAACCTACGTCTCTGGGTGTTTTACAACAAGATGAAAACAACATTAAAACATTAGTTAAAAACAAAACTAAGAAATTTAAAACACAATTAAAAAATTTTTAAAACAATATCCTAAAACAAAATTTAAAAAAATCAAAACAGTATCAGTTAAAAGCCTGGATGAACAGATGTGTCTTTAAAGACTTTTTAAAAATTGTCAGAGATGGGGAGGCTCAGAATTGCAATCTGGAACTCCTCCCTCCCTCCTCCATTCAGGCTGAGAGCCATAAAACCCTTGCATTGCCGTCAAACTGAACTGAACTGAGGGGAGGCAAGGGTCACTGGAGAAGTGATGGGTGAACTAGCTGAATTCCTGCCTAAATATTTACTATAGTTGTTAGCAGCATTTTGGGAAGCACTGTACCTTGTAGAGATGCATCAGGCAGAAAATCATCCGTTTATTTCTAGCAAGTGATGGGGAGGCTGCATCTGTTGAATTTCTGCCTGGACACATCCCTCCCCAGCTCAGTGCTGAGCTGAAAGGCCAAGTTAAAATATGGATGCATGGACCCTAATTTGTAAAGCCACTATAATATACATGTCTGTACAAAGTCTTTCCTGGTGGTGACCACCTTAACTTATAATTTCCATGCTTTTTAGAGCATGAGTGAAAATTGTAAGCATCGTAACTTTAATCTTAAAATGAAAGGTTTTTAAATATTTTAATTTTCTTGATTTTTCAAAAGATACTGGCTTACCAACAATGCAGCACCCCACTGATCCAAGTATCGGGTACATACACTTGTTCCATACCTCTCCAAACCGCATCCATGCTGCTAATGAGCTTGCAGAGGTGTGTTGCTACTAAGAATAGCATCATTGCTGCAGTGATGATGAGCCTCCCATTGGGAATGATGGGAGGCTTGTCGCTGCCGTGATGATTGTATTATGAACAGTGATGGAACCGCTGCAAGCTCATTAGCAGCATGGATATAGTTTGGAGAGGCACAGAACAAGCACACATGCCCCACTCTAGTCTTGGATCAGTGGGGTGCTATACTATATTAGAGCAGTGCTCTGCCTGAGTGTGTTAAATTTTGCTGCTATAACTTTGCATACTTTAGGATATTTTGGCCACCTATATTATCTTGTTAAACATGCACAGGGTTGTGTTTTGTAGTTTAACACAAGTTTAGCAGGAGGTTGTTTGTCCGAATTAAATAGTAATTCCACTCAGTTATCTGAAAGTCAAGACTGATGTTTCAGAGAAAATGATTAAACACCCGCTGCTATTAGCCAATTAGCTCAATAGAACCTCCATTATCAGAAGTAGCATACCCACAGGTGGATTACGGGAGAGGCAGTGGAGGCAGCTGCTTACGGCAGCAAATATCCCCCCAGTGGCATTTTTAAAAAGAAATATATACATTTTTTTAAATGTGTGTGTGTGTGTGTGTTGTGTGTGTGTGTGTGTGTGTGTGTTTTCCCTTGACGGCATGGTAGCGGGTGCCTGCTGTGCAGGATGCAAAGGGGGAATGGGCGGCGGAGAGAGCAGGCAGGTAGGGGGCAGCGATAGCCAATGAGGTGGAGAGGGCAGTGATAGGGCCTATTCCAAGCCTGCCTACCTCCCAAATGGGAGTGATCACCCTGTTGCGGGCCTTTCTGTACATGCACGCATGTGTGGAGAAAGGCCCGAGATAGGGTGATGGCTCTCATTTGGGAGGTAGGCAGGCTTAGAATAGGACCTGTCTCCACCCTCTCCACTTCATTGTTTATAAATTCAGTTACACTCTCCTCCTCCTTGCCACCAGGGTGGCAAATCTTTGGCCACCTATGGGCGGCAAAGAGCTTAATCCGCCCCTGAGCATTCCTCTCAATCCCTGATGTTGGCAACATACCATAGGAAGAGCATTACAACAATCCTGCTATGTACTCCCTTCTAGTCTTAAATGTTTGCAAATGGGTTTGCAATGGGAGGAGAGCTGGTCTTGGGGTGACAAGTATAACTTGTCCCCTTTGCTAAGCAGGGTTCACCCTGGTTGCATATGAGTGGGAGACTAGAAGTGTGGGCACTGGAAGATATTCCTCTTAGGGGATGGAGCTGCTCTGGGAAGAGCAGAAGGATCCAGATTCCCTCCTTGACAGCTTCTCCAAGATACGGGCTGAGAGAGACTCTGCCTGTAACCTTGGAGAAGCCGCTGCCAGTTTTTGCAGACAATACTGAGCTAGATGGACCAATGGTCTGATTCGGTAAATGGCAGCTTCCTATGTCCCTATATCCCAACTTAAAAGTGAAAAATGGTACCCTGACTTAGGATAGGGCACTCCACCAGCATTAGTACAGTAATTTTCAACCCAGCAATGCTAAAGAACGAAAATAGAGTAGCCATACAAAAGGGTTCAGAGAACTACCACCAGGTGCATTTCAAATAGGTATCAATATCAACATGTATTAGCAATTTTTAAGAATAATTTATATGTTCCTCCTCCATATTGGTATTAGGTCGCTAAACCTATGTTTTAATAAAGTTCTGGCAAGTTTAATCACAGCTATTGGTGTTTGCCTTTCTTTCCCTGCTGCCTACAAAGTAGTACATTTCAAAAGCTGTCAACAGGGCACAGCCTCTGAGTGTATACACAGGAGTCCATTTCTCTTCATTAGATCCTATGGGGAACAAGGTACAAAGAGGCTATCATTTACTGGCGTTTACAGACAGCACAGAAAGAATAACCCAAGTACTAGATTGTGGTAAACAGAAGGCACAACCTCTGATCACAACACATAGTACGCTTCTCTCATTCAAACATCAGGCTCCTGCATAATAGTTTCTATCTCTTTCTTGCTGTACTGTTTGCAAAGTAGGAGGGGGAGGGTTTTAATATGATGGTGGGGGGTTCTTGACATTATTTTTCAAACAACACAAACTGATCCCATCCCCTGAAGCTTTTTAAAAAAGTGTATACTGATGATACCTTTTCCAGTTTTTTGTGTTTAAATTACTGGCAAACACCAGTTAACACAAACTGGTCTGTCACAAATATCGTGGGACCATTCATGAGCTAACTTGGACATCATAATCATCTAGAAGGCACATGATTCATGGCTTTTTATCCCCTTTGCTGTTAAAGATCACTGACCATGCAACACCCCAAATGGCACATGTGGGATCCTATAATCAGATCCTTCAGGTCACACAGTTCTGTGTGGTCATTCCCAAACTGGTTTTTCCAGAGGAACAATTTTTAATGGGTCTAATATGGTCCATCCATGCATCTCCTGATGCCATAGGTTATATACACAAGGACAACCTCTGGCTTCTTGAGAACATACCAACATGTGACACTAGAAAACATCATATGTTGATCTCACTTTAAATGAACATGGGGTTGCTAGTGTAGAGATGGACAAGCCAAATGCTGTTTTCATGAGATCTGATGGGACAGTTTGGCCGCTGAGCATTTGGGCTCATTTCTAATCCATTCTTTCTGCTATCCTCCCAATGCTCAGGATACCAATGGAAAATAAGCTGAATTATTGGGGTGCTCTCTCATTGTGGGAGGAGGACCCCCCTCTGCCTGGAAGTGACATTGTGTGGAGGCAGAGGTCCCCCAGTGAGATTACCTCAGCCCAGTGTGGACTATAGTTTGGCACAATTTTTCATTTCACTCCCAGCTGCTGGGAAAATGTCTTTTGCTGTCCCCACCTTCTCTAGCTGCTCAGTACAAATAGAAATTTCATGGTGTCCCAGAGCCCTCTGCTTTGGGAAGTGTGGGATCTTTGCACACTGAGAATACCCATTACCATTGGGGATGGCTGATGATGAGCTCTTTATCAAGGGTCCCTGGCCTTTGTAGTCCTTGGAGCTCGCCTTTGTAGCCCTGTTGCCTTCAGTACGCCATTGTTGGTGAAAGTGGTAAATGCATTACTCCCAAGAAAGCATTGTCCTTTGCCAATAATTCCAGACCATAAAGTATATAGTGGTTGAAGCTTCATTACATTTAGCAAATCCTACTCATATTCTTGGGACATTCTATACTGGTGCCAATGGGAGCTTATCTTCTGGGGGAAATAAGCAGCTGTGCAGGGCCCCGATCAGATCCCTCCCCTCCCCGCCAGCTGATTTCTAAAAAGAAAAAAGAAAACAGGTGTACAAGGACCAAATTATGTGTTTAATAGTTTGGCCCCTAACACACCAGCTTCAGAGACAGTGTAGGGCAGGCTTTTGCAGAATAAATTAATATGGGCACAGCCGGTGGATGAAAATGCAAGTTCTGGTACAAGGTTTCCTGTTTGTACAAATGCAAGCTCTGACTGGCCATGTCCATCCAGTATTTGTGTTTCTAGACATGCTAAACTTGTCAGGGTCTAGGTGAGAGGAAGATGAAATGAACCTTTGTTTTTGTTTTGTTAATCCAAGCTGACACTTCTTCATCCTGTAATTGTGTTGACTCCCACTGTTCCAGTTCAGAGAGGGAAAAATATCTCAATATGCTCATTTCCTGCCCTGATTAAAAATAGATTGGTGAGTCAGAGATGTGAAGTTATGGTGAGCACATGAAAAGGAGATGCTTAAGCCCACCTCCCATCATTAGATACTAGCTTATAGGTTCTCTTAGGATGCCACTCTAGGGAAGCGGTGTTTCTTGTCAACCCTATTCAGAAGAGTTATCTTTTCTGTCAAAATTCAAGAATTAGAATTAGAATTCCAGATAAATTGTCCAGATAAACACTTGTATACATGTTTGTGTGAATGACTATACCTGTGTTCAATTTTAAAGTGAACCCTTCAAATGCATGGTACAGATAAGAAGTATACGTCAGTACCTGTTTTCAACATAACATATGAATGACTCACCTGTGTACACATTAAGGATGTACAGAACATTAGGGATGTGCATACATGTCTGTCAACTACTACTACTACTACTACTACTACTTATTATTATTATTATTATTAATAATAATTTTTTTTACATTTATATCCCGTTCTTCCTCCAAGGAGCCCAGAGCAGTGTACTACATACTTGAGTTTCTCTTTCACAACAACTCTGTGAAGTAGGTTAGGCTGAGAGAGAAGTGACTGGCCCAGAGTCACCCAACTAGTTTCATGGCTGTTCAGTATAAATGCCTTCTTTCTTTATTTGGTTCTTTAGTTATTTGAATTTCTCTCCTTTCATATAGAACTGACATTTACTCTGAGCACATATTACTCCCTGAGCCCAGCCACTGTTGCCAAATCCCGCCAGATATGATGATGATGATGATTTATTCAGTTTCTATACCGCCCTTCCAAAAAATGGCTCAGGGCGGTTTACACAGAGAAATAACAAACAAATAAGATGGATCCCTGTCCCCAAAGGGCTCACAATCTAAAAAGAAACATAAGATAAACACCAGCAGCAGTCACTGGAGGTACTGTGCTGGCGGTGGATGGGGCCAGTCACTCTCCCCCTGCTAAATGAAGAGAATCACCACGGTAAAAGGTGCCTCTTTGCCCAGTTAGCAGGGGTATTTCAAGAATTCTAGCCACAAACATATAAGGCAGGAATGAATCCCACAACAAATATACAGTGTTGGGTTGCAGCTTTAGGCCTGGGCAAAACTGTTACCAACAATCCAAAATCTGAGCTGGGGCAGTATACTGTAGTCTTTAGCCAGAGAGATCATGAAGGGCAGGACTGTTTGTATCATGTGATTCTACACACAGGAAAAATATTGGGTGATACTGTGATACTGGGTGCAGGATCCAGCTTCCTGAGAATCCTAGCAGTTTTCTAAACTGTATGGATATATTCATAGGCTTGACACTAGCCCATTTCAGACATTATGTAGTATGAGTGTACAGATGTCTGTACACTCATATACAAGATTGTGTGGATGACTGTACCTGTGTTCGTTTTTAAAGTGAAACCTTCAAATGCATGGTAGTTAGGAAGTACACTTCTGTACCTGTGTTCAGCATAACATGAATGGCTGCATCTGTGTACACATTAGGGATGTGTAGAAGATTTGGGATGTGCAGAACGTTCCAAGCTCAGAATGTTCTGCTTGAAATGGGCTATTGTGGGTGTTCTGACCCGAAACAGAACACCCTTCAAATGAAGAGCCATTATATCAGAACTGCTGGGTCAAATGGTTGTTTCGAGAGAACCAGGCATGGAGCCAGCCGAATGGCGGCCTGGGTCCAGCCCCACCCGGTGGCCCCTCTAGCAATGTCCCGTGCATGTGGTGTAACCAGGCTCCAGAAGAGCCCCTAGAGAACACCCCCCACCCATGCCTGGGCTCCAGAGAGCCCTGAGCAAGCGCTTCCCTGTCCTTTTAATTCCCTTGCACTCCCTCCTGCAAGGGAGAGAAAGGGAAATAGATGTTGTCAGGCAGCAAGCGCTGCCTGAAATGAGAGGAGAGAGCTTGCTCAGGCTCTCCAGAGATCAAAGACACGTCCCCTTTGCATGTGACAAAGGCTGTCAGGCAGCAAATGCTGCCAGAAAAGGACAGGGGAGCACTCCCTCAGGGCTTTCCAGAGCCTGGGTGTGGGTGGCAGGGGGTTCTCTTGGGGCTCTTCCAGATCCCGAACCATGCCCTCCCTGTGGGCTTTGATGGCCCTTTCCATTGGCAGCCTGGGTTCTTTGAACCCGTTCACACAATGGTGGCTCTACCCCTGGATGGAACGTTCCAGGCATTTGGAACGGAATGCAAATGCCTGGAACGTTCTGCCAAAAGAACTAGTTGAGCCAGTTGTACTGACAGAACGGCCCTTCTTTTTGAAGGGTGTTCTGTTTTGGGTCGGAACGCTTGCAGTGGCTCATTTTGGGGCAGAACTTTCCAAGCTTGGAACGTTCTGCACATCCCTACATAACATGTGAATGGGCCTAATGTTTGGGAAATATCTGGTTAATCTCAGGAGCCAAAGGCATGTCCAAGTACCATTTTCCATGGCCTTTTCATACTTCCTCCTGGCTATTAGAGGCCAAATGAGTAAGGAAAATAGTTGCCTCCAATTTATCCAGCCCTCCTTAGGGGGATGCAACCCTAAGTTGTGGTCTTAGGTTTGTTCTTTTTGTGATAGGGAGTGGAGGGCGGATGGTTAATATTTTCCTAGGCCCTGCTCATTTAGAAGGGTTTTGTAATTTCCCTGGTCACTGTATTTAATTTAAATTGCCCTCAGAATAAAATATGTGTTATAGACCTTAGAATATAATTCATCAGAGAACAATTTGGAAGCAAACAATAATAAAGAAAATAGATAAACTTACTAGTTAAGTTATTATATTAGAAAAGAAGAAATATAGAACAATAATGAAAAAGGGATAACAGTAATGAAGGAGGAACAATAAAGAAATGAATATTAAAGTTTCAGGCACCTAAATTCCATATTTTGTTATAGACAATTATAATCAGTGAAATAATGATGGCTGTCATCTCATCAATTTGCACTCTCAGATATTGCATATGCTGTTGGGGCTGTTGCTGTTTGAAGAAATAATAATAAAACGGGAAATGGACTGTCGTTCCGATCCCTCTCTCTCTAAGTAGTTTTTACTAAAATAAAGTTTAAGCTTATGTCAGATTATTCTCTTTTAGGAGCAAAAGATTTTGAATAGATCACAACTGTAATGGCTGAGACCAGACAGTCTCAGAGACAGGAACAGAAGCTGCTTTTCTCTTTTTCTCTGTCTTTCCTTCCGTCTCCTTTTCTTTTCCTTTCCCCTTTATCTCTCTCCTTCTCTTTCTCATTCTCCTTCTCCGTGGTCTGCTCTCCTTTCTCTTTCTTTTTATTGGCTTCTGCCCTATGGAGAATTCCACACATTTATTAGTCCAGCGGCTGTCCTCTCCTTGTTCTGGTGTTTTCATCCTTCTACTTTGGATACAGAAATCAATCAATCAATTAATCAATAAAATGAAAATAAATAGGCCAGCATCCTGACTAATGTTGCACCTGTCCAAACAAAGAAAATATGTGCGCAGGAATAGTGTCTGCACTTCTGAAGCACCAGTATTCACAGAGAGTTATTTTCACTAATCCCCCCTTTCTCCACAAGTGCTCTGTATGACCTGGAAGTAGGCCCTGAAGGCAGTACCGTTCTCAACAATCTACTTCCGGGTCCCATAGAGCAATTCTGGGGGAAGGGGGAATAAGTGAAAATCACATACATATATATATGATAGTGGGCAGGGGTCTGCAAAGAGAGGGGTTGTGAGGAAGGAAAGAGCCCCTTCAGGAGAAGGAGGCTGCCGTTGTGTGAATTAGATGAGGAAACAAGATGAACAAGATCTGTTAACTCAGGAAGGCAGAAAAAGAGAGAGAGAAGGAGGAGGGAGGGGAAGAGTGAGTGGAGGAGAGAGAAAGAGAGAGAAAGAAGGAAGGGCGAGGGACAGGCCCAAGCCTGTCAGCGGCCTGAGGGGAATGAGCTACCAAGGCTGCAGCAGCAAGAAAGGGCCCAGTCAACCAATACTACTGTTTGGGGCTACCAAGGACATTGGCAGAGGCAGGCAGGCAAGGGACGGGCTGCTGCTGCGGCTCCTGTGGGGAGGAGCAGGAGTGGGACTCAGGTGAGGAGGTCTCTGGGATAGGGGACTGCAGCTTGGCCAATAGGCACCAGCCAGGGCTGTCCTTAGGGCATGGCAAGCAGGATGACCACCCCAGGTCCCTCTCTTTTAACCCCCATTAGAATTAACTGGAAGGGGCCCCCACATTGGCTGATTTGCCCCAGGCCCCGGGCCCCACACCCCACCAGGACTCTCTAAAGACAGCCCTGGCACCAGCAATGCTGCAGTCGCAACCAAGAGGGGTGAGGGGGATGGAGTCAAGGGATGGAGGAGTGGCCATGAGGGTTGAGGGGGATGGAAGCAACGGGATGAAAGAGGAGGAGGAGCAGGAGTGTGGCTCAAGTGAGGATGGAGAGATCTCTGAGGTGAGGGGGCTGTGGCAGGGGAGCAATCAAGTACTAGCGCTCAGATACACTGCGCTGGTTAAACTAGTATGCTTTATTTGCCTAATTTGTTCAGGTCACAGTATTCATCTTTTCGGGGATAGAATCTTAGTTACTTTGCTATAAAATTTTGATATTTTTATTTTTAGAGCAAAATACACTTATAGAATACGAGAAAATAGGAGCTGGAGCAGAACAGACAAGGAGGAAGTGTTAGGAAATGGCAGCAGGGGAGGAAAGAGGATGTAAAGGCACTGTAGAGAAGTTTCTCCTTTGTTGTTCAGGGATTTGTTATGACCTGTGGCCAAAAAAATAAACATACTGACTGACTGGTAGGAGAAGGGGAAACATGGTGGACAAGAACATTATTTATAGGGAATGTGGGAACGGTGGGACCAATTATTGTGGTGATGATGATGATGATGATGATGATGATGATGATGATGAAGATCTACGTGCCACTTTTCAACACAATAATAAGTTCTCGAAGTGCTTTATATAGCAAAAGAAATAAGAAGATGATTCCCTTTCCCAAAGGAATTCACAATCTACAAAGAAACACATGGGAGACCGCAGCAACAGCCACTGGGCGGGACGCTGTGCTGGGTTGAAGAGGGACAGTTGCTATTCCTCTGTTAAATATAAAAGAGCCACCACTTAGAGGCACCTCTTTGCCAGTTACCAGGGGTTAACAGGAGTGCTGCAGGTGTGTTGTCTGTTGAACCTGGAGAACTGATTCAGGCTCTACACAGGTGCTGGTGTCATAAGAGTGTATGACTAGGATGCTATACAGTTTCTTGGCAGGACGCTAAGCACAGGCCTGCAGCAGGACTTCTCTCAGTCCAAGTGAATAAAGTAACAGGAAAGCCAGGAGGCTCAGCTATATTTAAGGTCAGGGGCGTAGAAAGGCTGGTGGTGGCCTGTGTGCAGCCGACACAGCCCCCTGGCCCTGGCCCCCACATCTGACATCAGACGCAGGTGGGCTAGCTAGCCATGCCCCATGGCTGACGTCAGATGCAGGGGCATGGTCTCTCTCTCTCCCAAATGGGGCCGCACAGCCCCATTTGGGAGGGAGATCGATTGGCCCCATTGCGTTGGCAAGCGAGACCAGGAGTGGCTCTCCCTGCCTTTAAGGCAGGAAGAGTCACTCAGGCCACGCTGCCAATGCAGCGCGGGCCGATTTCAGTCCCAAACTGGGCTGTGCGGCCCTGTTTGGGACCGAAATAATGCCTCCGCGTCTGGGGCCGTGCTCATGGCCCCTGATTGGTGGTGGCCTGGGTTCTTTGAACCTGTTCACCCAATGGTGGCTCCGCCCCTATAAAAGGTGACAGTACACAGTCAATTCACTGGCTGACATGCTGCTTTGCTGAATACCAAACATGCTGCTTTGCTGTTAAAGACCTGCCGAGGCACCTCTACAGTGCAAAAGGCAGCCCCAGTGGGTGTTCCGCGGAGGCAGGAAGTTGCCTAGTGACCCAAAACTTGGCACTTGGCAGGCACTTGTGTCATGCTGCTTCCCGTTAATGGAAATTTCCAACTGAAGTAGTGCTGCAGTCTGCAGATGTGCCCAAGTGCTGTTGTTAATTATTGCACAACTCTCTGCCTGTGTAACACCCCCAGAGCTGTCTCTTATGTTTTCTAGCAATCCCTGACGCTGGTAGTCTGCAGTGCAGAATCTGGGCCACTATGCCTGCAAGATAGTAATGTGTACAAATGTATTATGATCAGTTTCTGCTTTGCAAGTATTCATTTGGCCCCTCCTGTATTCTGACATAATCTTTCTAGAATGAGTTAGGACCCCATAGTTAGGACCAGAGGCATCATTAGCAGGGTGGGCCATGGGGAACAGGCCTCTTCCGGAAAGGAAGTGCAGCAGTGAAGGCACCTGCACAGAGCATGGGAAGGAGCTCCTAACTTCACCTAGCAATCGGCTGCTTCCACCTTCACAGCTGATGTATTATAATATTAGATTTTTTTAAAAAAAAACAAACCCATATATAACTATTCTTGTGAGAGGGTGATTCAGTTTAATTATCAAAAGGGGTGCTGAGGGCCTGGGCTCCAGATTTTGTAAGTTCCTGGCAATGCCCCTGGTTATGACCTAGTTCTTACTAAGCTGAATAAAACATCTTTTGTTTATTTCTGGATTTATTGATTTCTGAAATGTACACTCTGCTTTTCAGGCAATAGTTTTTAAAGTGCCTTACAACAAAATAAAATAATCAAATTACAGTTTTGTTCAAAAAGACTCATTTTAGTTTCTTGGGGTTTTTTTTTTTACTTATACTTATTTTATTTATTTATTTATTTTGAAAAATGAGAGAAGAATGAGAAAATGTGTTATCCCAATAAGAATGCATATTTTGTATACCTTTTGCAGGAGGATTTACAGAACCCAGAGCAGCCTGAAGAGCCAGCTGCTGCTTCTGCAGACGAAGATGCCCCAGTGGAAGCCACAGAAATCAGTGCAGAGGTAAAGCACAGTCACAGCCCTGCTAACCCCAGAATCCTTGGCTGGTCTGGGTTTTTTCTCGCCATCTATTGTTCTTTCCTTACTTTCTCTGTGCTGAGCTGGTTTCCATTTCTTTTCTGCATACAGGTGATTTCAGATCTTTTCTCTGCTGATCATGCTGCCAAAATGCTCCCATTCTATTTATCAGCTGCAGGCCCACTCCTCGAAGTGTTTGATTTCAAGCGGGGGGGGGGGAATGCTTATGTTGTCTTTGCTTCGAAACAGATCATGGATTTTAGTCGAGTTTAAATTGGTTTGAAAGACGTTTTGCTTCCTAGAGTGTACTGTATATTTCTTTTGCTCCACTGTTGTCTCTGGCCAAATAGGTTTTGAAGGTTTTTGAAACAGTTCAAACCTGCAGGAGCTACTTACTAGAGGTGAAAGTGAAATGAGTGTACACACAACAAGCAGCAATTCCTCTTTCAAACTGCCATCAAAATGGGGGAAAATCCATTGAGGTCGTTCGCATGGCCGTTTCTGGGGTGGGGAGGGCAGGCAGGGGGAAGGCAGGGCCGAACCTACCTTCTCCCCAGATGATCACAGATCTGATGTGTGGCACACAGCTGGCACACCCACATGATCTGCACTGCTCTGAGCAGTGTGGATCTCTGGATGCCGGGAATATGAAGAAATATCCCTTAATGCACCACGCAAGGAGCGCAATGCATTGAGGGATTTCCCTTCAGGCCAGGCACTCAAGGTGTGTCTGCTTAGCCCAAGCAGACACGCAAACCCATGCCTGGGTAAAAGGGCACGCTCACACCCTTTTACCCAGGTAAATGCCTGAGTTAAAAACTCGGGCTACCTGGGAAGGCAGCAATGGGATTGGCCCCGATCCTGGCGCTTCACACGAGCAGCCCTACCCAGATAGGGCTGCCCAAGGCTGGGTAGGGCTGCTCATGTGAACAGCCTCCTTTTCTGCCTCCAACTTTTGTCCTCAAACTACTTACTGTGTCTGTTCTGGAGCAAGTAGTTCAATACCTAAAGAACTGATTTGGTCTTGAGTATTTTTTCAGACAAACTGACCTCTGGATGCAGCATTAGGTACATTTGTGTATATAAATATATTAATCTCAGTTTACATGATCAATTCCATTGTTAATAACTTTTTCTTTTAGTTTCAACTGCATTTACAAAAAAATAAGCACAGAGTTTATATCAGTTATATATAAGCAGGCAATAGTCTGAACTATAACTGTTCTCCAGTTTTACATATATTTGGATCATATATGGATAAACCTTTTAATCATATATGAACAAACCAAAAATATATCAAAAAGGGTAGTAGGAAGACATTGCCTGGAAGGAACCTGTGCAATTTCGTTTCCTTATAGTCTAGTTCAGGGATTCTCAAACTTGGGTCCTCAGGTGTTATTGGACTTCAACTCCCATAATCCCCAGCCTCAGTGGCCTTTGGTTGGGGATTATGGGAGTTGAAGTCCAATAACTCCTGAGGACCCAAGTTTGAGAATCACTGGTCTAGTTATTTCACTCTTAGTCTGGAAGACATACTTTAAGTTAGTTTAAATCAGCCTTTTCCCAGCTTGATCAAAAATAGGGTTGCCAGGTCAACATTTTCAAAGTAGGGGATTTTTAAAATGTATATCCCACCTTCCACCCATCATGCAACTCAAAGTGGTGTACATGTAATTCCCAGATGGTCAGCTGTTCAGACGCTAACCAGACCAAGACCTGCTTATCTTTAGCAAAGTGGCTGTATCATGTGCACTCAGATCATGCCCTGAGACCTATTAGCCACTAGGAAGGAGAAAACCTTATAAAAGTATCTAGATCTCAAGCCACCTAGTATGAATCCAGAACACCTTAGTTGTGGAACCCAAAGCATCTCCAGATGATATCCTCTGCATTTTGGGGAGCTGGACGGCTGATACATATATTACTTGCAGCAATGAGGAAACTGTTGTGCTATGGCTGCACCCACATTACTGCTGGTAGTATTTGGGTAATCATGTGGGTGGGTGCAGAACAGTTACCTGATTACTGCCCATGCTAGAGTCATCCCACCTGGAAGAGCTTAATGTATATCTCAGGCCTTTTCTGCTTTGGTATTAAAAAAACCCCAGTGCTGCTATACCTTCTTTCCTACCATTTCTGTCTCACAGTTCTTTGTAGCCATAACAATACCTCATGAGTTCACATTTGCAATGTTACCTGGTCCGCATCTGCAATTCCCATGTTGGCATATGAAGGCTGACCTTAGCAGACACATTTTGTACAAATCAGAGATGCACTGGTGAATGTTGGCAGTCACCTAAATATGATTTTCATCATTCATTAGTGACATATATGATCTATGTATGGGCATTCATAAAATTAATCTGGGATTGTCACCATTCATAAAATTTCAGACACACTGTAATTTAGATAGACGGATAATCTCCAGTTTTATCAAGATTTGGTTATCAAGTTAATCTCCACTGTTATCATGATTTGCATTCCATATTTGCATTTTCCACTCCTGCAGAATAACAAGCGTTGGGTTGTAAATATAGCAGGGCGGGACAGCGGGTGTCAAAGATACCTTTGGTAATGTTAGCACTTCTATTGAAAAGTGAAAGATATTGGATATACTGCAGATATTCATCATTAATTTTGTGGCATACCCACAATGGGCACTAAAATGACCACTTCCTTGCCTGATCATGCATAATTCCTGGAGAGAAAGTGTAATTCAAATCACATAGGCACATTCTGTGGTCTAAGCTCTTGCTTCAGCCAGGTGATAGGGTCTTTAAGGTATGCTATTCCTTTCTTAGCTTCTTTAGACCATTGCAGCATGAATGTGGAGATCCTGCTGCTACCACTTTGGAGTCCCAAATGTAGTGTTGGGGAGGGTGTTTTGTTTTGTCTTTTGGCAAATTAACCTGTGTGCTCTTGTCTTTCTTCTTCCCAGGGTGAAAATGAAGGAAATTAACCCTCCTCGGGTCTTCTAGTATGAAAAGTGAGAATCCCAGGAGTAAATAAAGAAATGTTAGCTGACACCAGAACAGGGAAATCACCCAACCCCTAGGCTAACTTCATTCAGCACTACAGTCTTTCACTTGCCTCATACCAACATATCATAGATGTCTGGCAGACTCTTGATCATATGTTATAGGGCAGCTGTGTGCCACACCTCTTGTGTCCCCCTTGCCGTCTCCTTTGTGGCTTCCTTCCTTTCCCATCATCAAGCCTTCCAAACATGTGGTTGGTAGCCGTGGATTAGCGCAGCTGTGGTTGGAATAACTGATTAATGTCTTCTGCCCATTTGCATCAGCACTTGAGATCCCTAGATATGGTGGACATATTTTTTTTTCTAAAGAGACAAAAAAAAATAAAACAACTTGTTTCAGCTAGATCTTTGGGTGTGTGTTTTTATTCCCTCTATCTGCCCATAGAGCTTGTCTCCTATGGCTGGGTTTTTGGTTGTAAGGCCCAAACTACATGTTACAGTAGCAAACCCATGATGTCTTCAAATGCAGGGGAGCCACTCATGGCTAAATCAGGATGTGGCTGCATCCCCACGTGTTTTTCTCCCAGGCAGATTCATTTCTGGTGCTGGAGCCCAGCTGGGGGAAAATTGATTTTGGAGGATGGAGGATCATGGTGGTAGGAAGAGTGGACCGAGGAAGGCTTTACCCAATACCCTCCCATGTGCCCACTTAGCTCTGTTTTGGATGTGACTGGGTCATACACACATTTGAAGACATAGATCTGCTGCTGTCACATGTACTTTGCGTCTTAGGGTGCAGTTGTCAGTATGCCTACATATGCTGAAGTTCTACCTATCAAAAGTAAGGTAGAACTTACTATCAAAGGACTTTCTCATTAAAAATGATGATGATAGAATGAATCTAAGGATGAGGAAGAGATAAGAACATGACATGCTAGTGTTAAGATGAAGAGGTTTAATTCAGGAGAGAGCAAAGTGGATGTGTTGTAATGGCAGCTGGGTACTAGGTTAAGGTGGGTAATCCTGCCACAACAATCCTGGAGTGAACTGAAATCCCATTTTGCTTCATGAACACATCAGTCAAAAATTCAGCCCAGGCTGCCTTCATCTTGTATTTTATTGTAGTTTTTGTTTAATGTGTTTTTAATTGTATGGTTTATCCTATTGTTGTTTTATTGTTTTACTTTTTGAGTAGCCCAGAGAACAATTGTTATGGAGCAGCCAATAAATAAAATTGTTATTTATTAAGTATTATTTTTATTTTTCTTGGGCAAAAAAAGTTAATTTTGTTATTTCATTCATCTGTTATTAAAAGACTCATTCATTTAGTTATTCATTTATTCAACCATATTCACTGTTAATTTTGCCTATTTTCATTGCCCCCATTCATTTTCATAATGGGGGACTTACCTATAGCCAAGCTATCCCTAGAGGGGTGCAGGACCCAGAGCAAATCACAATATGCGGGGCCACTTAACTTTTGTATAGAAAAATAAATATATATCTCCCCCACCTTGCTGGCCCAGGGTGGAGACCACTGACAATGTCCAGTGTCTTCCCTCTTCCCTTGGCCCCTTCAGCCTCCTCCTCTCAGCAGGCACTCCGGCTGTGGCAGCAGGGATCTGACTGCTTTGCCCATTCGAGGTCCACCTGTTGGAGATCATTACTTATATAGCAGAGTATTTCAGGAGCCAACTCACTCCCATTAACAGCAGAAGTTAAGAGGGTCTCAGGGGCAACAGCTTGTAAATGGTAAGCATGGAGACTGACTTAAAGTTAAACTAATCTACTTTATTCAGAAGTATGTCGTGATAGAAAAGACCTATACCTACGTGGTGCTCAGAGAGAGCAAGAGCGAGAAGCATTCTGGGAAGAAGGAGGAGGAGGAGGGGGAGGAAGTCACTCCCAGGAAGTTCCTGAGTACATTCTATCAATAGAGAGGTCATCGAGGCAGAAATAAACAGGAAAGAGAAGGAGATCCTGACTATCGCTCCTCCCATTGGTCATTAGGGTTACTGGTGCAAAAGGTCAATGCCATCTGGAGCTGGATCTCCAACACTACCTTTGTCATCACCCCTGGCAGCAACAATGACTTGCTTGCCCATCCTTCTGTCCCTTTCCCCAGCACAGCACTTGTACAGACTTGTGTTTCCTCCATTCAAGCATCCCACAGAAGAAAGCATGGTGGGATGCTTGAATGGAGGAAACAAAGCCATCCGATGGTGGTGCATGGGCGAGTTGCTGTTGCTGTTGCTGGGGCAGTCAGTGGTAACCAGCGATAGACTGACCCCTATGCAGGTAAAGCAACGGGGGAGGAAGATGCACTGCTACTGCAAGAGCAGTGGTGGGAAAGCATGTGCTGGGTAGAGGAAAATAGGGTCGGGGAATCCTAGGGACAACCTTACCAAGGGGGAAGAGGGTTGACATCAGTGGCCTCCAGTCCAGGGGATGGGACTGGGGAGGCAAGAGGTGGGGCATTGCGAGGTCTCTCTAAGTGTGGGGCTCAGGCCCATCATCCTGATTTGCCATACCCTAGGGACAACTCTGCCTAAAGCACAGCAGAGTGGTGGGCTCTCTCTCTCTTTTTTACCATTTAAAATGTGAAAGGTGCAGCAGTTCTCCTTTGGCTAGCCACCACCTGATAGCTACCCCCCCACCCCCACCCCCTAATTCCTGGTGATTGTCAGGAGATGGCTGGTAAAAGGATCTTAGTCACTTCTTTAAAACTTTGAGAAACAAACAAAAAAGCCTGCCATGATCGCTTCTTGGCCTTTTGGCTAAGGTCAAGTGTCGTGTAGCCTGCCATTCTACAAATAAACTTCCCCAATTAAAACTACAATTGATAGCATCTTGTGTGAAGCAAATGGCCTATGTGCCACTCATTTTCTTTGGGGCCCTTTAAGAATCATATTAAATATTTCAAAGATAAGAAACAGTAATTGAAATGTTCAGTTCACAGGAATGAGAAAGCTGGAAAAGACCTGGCGGTCGGCTGTTCCAAGCTGCCGTCCAAGGACTGGATCCTACGCTGATCAACTCTTCAATGGATTTGTTCACCCCACCCACCATGGGGGTCATTCTGGCTATGCCACTGGATAAAAGTGGCTACAGAAGAGAATAAAGTAGATGAATTACATTCTTATTTGTTTGTTTAAAATATTTACTCACCATCTTTCCCAAGCTCAAGGTGGTTTACATTTAAATAAAGATCATAGAACAATATAAAATGATAATTAAGCAAAATAAACTATACAACAAACTGCAGAAGGCCTCTTGTCAAGTCAGTCTGCAAAGCTGCCTGATACAGGTGAGTTTTGATACAGGTTTTGCATGGCCCTTCTTGTTCTCTTATTCTTGCCTTATTCATTGCCACCATCCTCTAAATATTTTATCGTAAGGTTAATGGACTTCCCCTCCACACTCATTACTATAATCAGCAGAGGGGAAAACAATCAACTGTTGTCATGAACTCAGACACTAGATTTAAATCTGCTCCATTATTGCCATTGCTACACTAGATTATTATAGTGAGTCATCCTGATAATAAATGCCAGAGGGTCATTCTAAGCAGATAAGAAGGAATTATTATTGTAATATGATGGTCCAGGCTTTGCATGATGGTCCACTGGTTTGCAGCAGACCCTCATCTAGAATTAATAGGATGAGAATAAGAATAAGAATGAATTTAATATCTGAAAAGATGAAAGAAATTGGTTTCAGAGGGATGGTGTGATCGTCCTGGACCTGGAGGTCCTGGACTTTGGCCCCAAAGACCAGGGGTAAAAGCGCCACTGCGGGAACATATGGATATGTATATATACATTTAAAAGTCCTATATGATATACATTTAAAAGGTGTAGGCCTCACTGACTGATGTATTCACAGGGATATGTTACTTATGTAACAGATAGATTGGACCACTGACAGATTACAATCTGACCACCCTTCAGCAACTATGGGGCTCCCGTGTCCCCCTCCCCCGAGAGTCTGGGCACAGCTGCAATTCAGCTGGCAGCCACCATTCTCCCCACAGCAATGCCTCCCACATGGCACTGTTCCGAGACATTGTAGGGTTGCCAACCACATCTGGGGGTTGCCATTTCCCCCACAATGCTCAGGAATTGGGGGGTGGGTTGGCCACCAGCCAATCGCTGCCAAGAGAACTCTGGAGGAAAAAAAGGAGAAACCAAGTTTTTAAAAAGATCCTCCACTACTGCCAATGCCAATGTACCCCCCCCACCAATGCCCATGAGCCTTAGGGTGGCCCACTAATATAGGAGATGGACCACCATAGGGCACTTTGCCAAGGATCCCCTCAAACCTAGAGCCAACCCAGTTACAAGATACACATCTGAGATATGACCATTTTTATACCTAAGAGTGGAAACCCAGGGTATGAATTTAATCTCGTAATAATGGACAGCACTCCAGCACAGAGCAAACCAAACCATATTGGGAGGAAATGCAGGTGCTTATGAGCTTCCCCTTCACATGCTTGAACCAGAATCAGATTGAGGGAGGGGAAATTTGCAGAAGGTGGGAACATAAACATTAAAGTGGAACAAGCCTTGCCTATGACATAATGAAGGGAAATGGGAGTGCCTTTTTTATACACAGACTTGGTGAGAATGGATTTCGAGTTGCAACCAGGAACAAATCTATACATGCAGAATACAAACTAAGTTTAGTAGATCATAATAATTACATATCCATCATTCTGAGCAATTGTTGTCTCTCTATATCCATAATATAAACACAAGGTGCCATTTTCTGGTAGAGACTGTGCTTTGAAAAGTTTCCTCCCTTTTAGATGAAAGGGAAGTGAAATCAGCATCAACTGCACCTGCAAGGTTCTTTCAGTGATGTCCACCTCTTTAACATGGGCCACTCAAAGCTGATCTGATGTGAATTGGTCAGATGCCTTTGAGTGAAGCCAAGAATTACTATAAAACCAGCAATCAGGAACATAACTAGCAGAGCAGAGTGAATCCTACCCTTCCCCAGTCCTGTAATTTCATAATAAAACAAACCAGAATAGATGAACCAGGTGTGTGCCAGGTACATTTTTTTAAGCCTTAGGGTGAAGCAAGGAAAATATGGGGTCCCCAAGCATTTATTTGTCAAAGTTCATCATGTGCTGCCTCCATTGCCATGAAGAATGAAACCCTTCCAACACACCATACAGTTCTCAACAAGCCAGGTCATCTACAGATCCAAGACTTCCACCATCGTTTCATCACTGTTTGTTGCACACATAAATCCATCAGTCATGTTTGTGACTGCAAGCTGCAATGCCCAAGTTCCAAAATCTGAGAGGCCAAACTCCTTCAGATCCTGATTTGTCCTGCAAGGAACCTCTCTATGCCTAAGGCTAACCGTGGATCCGGGTGCCACAGTAAAGCCTTAGCCTTTTTGGCCCTGTGGTGGTTTAACAGAGAGAGCTGTTAATTGTCTCTTGAAGTGCATAATATGTCGCCTTGTGATTTCTTGAATTCCCCCCACTCCTCATCTGAACTGTACTTTAAAGAGCACATAATATTTATTTGCTGTCTGCTGATGGCTGTTTGCTTTCTGAAAATTGAAGTCAAGAGACATTAATGGCCCATCTGATGCTGCATTAAATGGTGAGCAAAACATGCCTCATTGGCTAAAATACACCAGTAAAGCAATATGATTACTAGTGTCAATACTGGGAATGCTAACAGAAGCTTGAGTAACTATTGACATAAACCCTGCAGCTGCATGCAGAGGTGCACCTAGGTAATTTTGGAGGCCCCCTCCCGCTGCAAGTTCAGCATCATCTCCCCCCGCCCACACACACACACACACACTCTGTGACACATGCAGTATTTTTTAACACGTGGCGTCTTGAGGGCACAAACAGCAAAGGAACTCACAAGAACGTAAAGATATAAAACAGGTATATTTATGTAAATATGCATTAACCGAAACATTTCAACACATAACTTATATTCCCATCCCATATATTTCTTTCCCCACTCCCTCCTCTCTCTCTAAAGCACCTGGCACAGGTCCCAATCACACTCAACTGTCCCGACAAGGGTGTGGAAACCCGAAGTCCAGGGATAAGAGCGCCTCTGGCTGCATGGCTGGCTTAGACGAACCTGAAATAAAGTTCAACTCATCAAGTGGGGAAGTTCAAGCAGCAGTTCTAAAAAAAAAATTAAAAAAAATACTTGGACCCTGTTACCTCCAAATCTGTATGCAATAAATAATTGTGCAGTTATTTCGGAAATAATGAACTTTTGTTCTGGCTGCAAAATAACTTTTAACATTCAGGGAGCTTAAATGTCTATTTATGATGGGAAAAATTCACCACAATTTAATTTCCCTATATCATTCTTCCGGGATTATGTTTTCTTGTGAATGTGGTGATGTTTTATAAACTAGATCTTGAAGCACAATATTTTTAAATAACCTAAATATCACAGCCTTTCTCAAAATGAAATGAAATGTAAAACTATGACATCCCTTTCCCCGGGACTTTTACACACAGCAGGTTTTGCCACAAGTTTATGGGGAGGCTTTACTGTGAACTCAAAGTTGTCCCAAAAACCTGACACAAATAGTAGATTTTTTAACTCCAGATATAAATTGGGCTGCACTCTAACACACAGTGAAAAACCTGAATTTTGTGTGAACCACTTCCCGATAACTCTCAGGGACTTTGGGGTGAATCTAGCTGATATGTGAATGCACCCCTCCATTCCAAGGAGATGTGAGTTAAAGGGCTTCAAAAGACCCGTGTGAAAAGCTTCCTGGAGACTTACAGGGAAAAGTCACCGCATGGTGAGCTTTTCTCGATCATAAATGCAAATATAAACTCAACCTCTGCAACAAAAGAAAAGAATTACCAGAGACTGGAATTTGTCTATTTCAGGGATCAGGCCTCAGCCAGCCCTGTGCTATAGCAACCAACCCGTTACCACCAGGTAGAATTCTTTATTACTGTGGCTGGCTCTGCCAACTAGCCTTGGTGTTCTCTGTCTGTTACTTTTTTCAGAACTGATAGAATGGTAAGGCAGTCAGGCATGGAGTGGGAATTATAGACAGACAAAAGTCTAATCAAAAAGATTCAAAAGTTTACTTAGTTTGACAAAGCAGCTAAAGTCAAACAGTTATATGTGTATTAGAGCTTGGAAAAAATGCAGGTACAAAAATGAGCAAAAGAACAATCAAATGTTGGTTCCTCTCTAGTCTGACCTAGACTTGGTAAAGGTAAAGTTGTGCCGTCAAGTCGGTGTCGACTCCTGGTGACCACAGACCCCTGTGGTTGACTTTGGTAGAATACAGCGAGGGTTTACCATTGCCATCTCCCATGCAGTATGAGATGATGCATTTCAGCGTCTTGCTATATTGCTGCTGCCCAGTATAGGTGTTTCCCATAGTCTGGGAAACATACCAGCAGGGCTTCGAACACGCAACCTCTTGCTCCCTAGGCATGTTACTTCCCCACTGTGCCATTAGGTAGCTAATCTAGACTTAGGCCTTGAAAAATCACCTAGCCAAAGCTCCCAGATCAGCCTTTTCCTTAGACCTCTCTGATCCCTGCAACAGGTCTCTCTGCCCTAGTCTGGCAGAATCAGCTTCTGATCCCTGCAGCAGGCACTCCAAGGGATTGCACCCCCTCTGTTGAAGAGTTCAGCTCTCAGTGATTTCAGCTCTGTGAGATTCAGCTCTTTTCAGCAACGTCTGGCAACTCTCTCAGCTCTGCTTCTGGTGACTCCTGTCTGACTTCTCCGGACTGGACCCAGACTGACTGACCGACTCTTTTCAGTGTGTGACAGCTTCCCGTACATGCCCAAGTGTTTCCCTCAGTTTTTGGAGTGCACCCAATCAGAGTTAATTTATATTTTCCTCCATTTAAAAAAAATCCATTTAACTTCCCTTTCCCTCCTAAATCAACCTTGAACTGAAACTGTGAACTTTTGACATGCTACACAATCAGAACATGGGGGAGTACACAAACATTTCAAAATACAAGCAACCGAAAGGTAATAAGCAGTTCAACACAAAATGGAGGATTAATTCTCATTGACTTCTATTTGAGAAGTCAAAAGTTATAGATGTAAACATATGGGTGTAAGCATATTGTGCCCCCAGTTTTAATTAAGAGAAGAAGTGTGCCTCAGCTATAGAAAATTTGGGCATCACGGATATAAGGGCGATAATAAATTATTATTATTATTGATGATGATGATGACGATGATGATGCTATTTCCACACAGTTTACCAGATGTTATTGACTGGATTTGGTACTTTAATTATCGGGCCCCTTCCAAGGGTCTAGGATAACTAAAGCAGAATTAAGGATAGCGTTGTAGTATTCATGCTGTCCTGAGTAGTGTGACCTTCTGTAGCTGATGTGTTATAATTTTATTGATGCCCAAGGTGTCAAGATGGTGTTCGTCTTTTTGGTACTGCAACAAGGGCACCAACAACTATTGGCACCACTATTGTTTTCTTTTTCCAGAGCCGCTCAGTTTCAATCTGAAGGTCCTTATATCTAGTTATTTTCTCTAATTGGTTTTCATCAACTCATCTATCCCCTGAGATTGCAATATCAGTTATCAGAACCTGATTCTTCTCAATGACTGTCAGATCAGGCGTGTTGTGTGCTAAATTCCTATCAGTTTGTATTCAAAAATCCCAAAGGATTTTTGCCTCTTATTTTTCTGTGATTTTCTCAATTGGATTATTTCACCAATTCTTGCTTGTTGGCAATTATTTATTTATTATTTATTATTTATTTACACAGTCAGACAGGTGTTATTGACTGGTTTGTTTTATACAGACATTGAGTCCTTCCCAAGGACCTGGGATGGCTGAATTTTATTGTCCATGTTGTTGCTGTTGTTATAGATATCGTTGCAGAATATAGGCTGTTCCCAGTAAAGTTGCTTTTTGTAATTGGCTGATGGTAATTATTATTTCTTGTTTACACAGTCAGACAGGTGTTATTGACTGGTTTGTTTTATCCAGACATCGAGTCCTTCCCAAGGACCTGGAATGGCTGAATTTTATCGTCAATGTTGTTGCTGTTATCAATATTGTCGTAGAATATAGGCTGTTCCCAGTAAAGCTGCTTTTTGTAATTGGCTGTTGGTGATTTCTGTGGCCCCTATGGTATTATTTATTTTTTTAATTATTTTTAATTATTTAAATTATTATTATTATTATTATTATTATTATTATTATTATTATTATTATATTTACACACAGTCTACTAGATGTTATTTACTGGATTTGGTACTTTAATTATCGGGCACTTGGTGCAGTACCAAAAAAACCTGAACATCATCTTGACACCTTGGGCAGCAATAAAATTACAACACATCAACTACAGAACGAATACTACAACTATATCTTTAGTTTTTCTCTAGTTATCCTAGAATCTTGGAAAGGGCCGGATGATGATGACCATTTTGGTCCACTGATAATTATGTGTAATTGATTTTACATAGAATGATCTTGCTGTTTTATTCTCTAAAAATTAGTGACACCAGACTATGTGAGCTTTTCTTTGGTCTCTCATGATGATGAGGAGGAAAAGTTTTTTTTAAAATCTTTACCTCAAAAAACAAACAAACAAACAAACAAAAAAACCACTGCTGAAAGCTTAGAAGCTTTCCATGCTCATGCCAACAGAAACTGGTCCATTAAACCCGAGGCAACAACTGTTCGGCTTTGTTTCCCTTGTCTGTACCCCACTCATGAGATTGCTGGTTTAATGGTGCTGTTTTCTGGAAACTCTTGCATAATGGAGGCCTAATGGAGACTTTACTCTCAAGTGTTTTTCATAACTTCTAATTGGGATTTAGCAACAATTCCCAGACCTCACTGTGAACATCCAGACAGTCCCTTTTTTCTTCTCTTTCCCTCATAAAGGCCAGAAGAAAGACTGCATAATGGAAACTGCAGAGGAAATAAAATGGGGAACATTCGCTTGCATAAATATGGTGATCATACAGAGTTTCAAATTTTGCTCCTTAACAGTGTTAATTGTAGAAACACTCCATTAACTGCCATGAATTAAGAATTAAGTCTTTATTAATCTTAAGTGAGAGGGCTCAGGACTTCCAAACAATTCTAAACACGCTGGCCAGTTGAGCCATTTAATATCTTTATTCATGAACATCTAGAAATCAACACAGCACATTCATGGAGCCAGGAGATCTCCAAATGCTACCTTTGAATGCATCCACACAGCTCACACTTTGCTGTCTGTGGCCCACATACAGTGCATTGTCCTGCTGATGGAAGAGTGGGGCACCCATGCTGGCTCTATAAGAATCTAAACCATGTCACTACTGCGAGTGAACGTGGTGAGAACAGAAGAACAGAAGAACAGCCCTGCTGGATCAAGCCCATCTAGTCCAGCATCCTGTTTCACACAGTGGCCCACCAGATGCCTCTGGGGAGCCCACAGGCAAGAGGTATGTGCATGCCCTCTCTCCTGCTGTTGCTCCCCTGCAAATGGTATTGAGAGGCATCATGCCTCTGAGGCTGGAGGTGGCCTATAGCCCTCAGACTAGTAGCCATTGATAGACCCCTCCACCCGTCTAAGCCCCTTTTAAAAGCCATCCAAGCTGGTGGCCATCAGCACATCCCATGGCAAGGAATTCCATAGATTAATTATGTGCTGTGTGAAAAAGTACTTCCTCTTGTCAGTCCTAAATTTCCTGACCTTCAGTTTCATGAACCTCCATAGCACCTAAAGATTAATAATGGGAGCAATGACACTGCAGCTTTGATGCAATCCTTAGGAGCCATGGAGGCTCTCTACATTTGCTATCAGCGACGATGCAGTTTGGACTCACACGGAGCCTGAGCACACACCCCAGTTTTCCACCAGCAGGGCGCAGTGTTGTTACGTGAGGCATTACCTGACTGACATACAAAGGTGATCATTAAGCAGGTGTCCTCTGTGGACCTCAAAGATCATACAGGAGGCAATAACTTCTTTACATTTCTACCCCATTCTTCCTCCAAAAGATTCCAGCACAGTGTATATGGTTATGTTTATCCTCACAACAACCCTGTCAATTAGTCTGAGAGATAAGTGAATGGCCCACAGTCACTCAGTGAGTTTAATGGCTGAATGGGGATTTGAACTTGAGTCTCCCTGTCCTAGTCCAGCACTCTAACCACCACACCATGCTGGCTCTCTTATGTTGGGCCTAAGCTGTTTGGCGTATTACATCCTGCCCCTTCAATTGTGCCCAGAAGAGGACAGGGAACCTGTCCAGTCATCAGAGCACCTGAATAATGTCTTCTTGATAGCCCAAGACAAAAATAAAAGGCTTTGGTTTCTCTTGTCCCTTCTGGGATACTTTTGTCAGGGATGACTGCAAAGGGTAGCAGGCACCCCCCCCCACCCCCACGCCTGCTCAATCTTTCCTGCTTCCCCATCCAGCACACTGGAACATTACATGATGGCAAGGGGTCAGACAATACAGTCATACCATATTATGGTTCTATCGCATGCATTAATTATTTTTAAAGGCCTGCATTGTTTAAAAAAGCCTAATTCACTCCTTTACCCCAGAACAAGCAGCAGATGTCAGTGCAGCCAATCAAGAGACTCCTCCAGCTTCCCAGGATCCACACCAAACCCTTAGCTTCCTTCCTGACCGGGATCTGGACTGGGTGAGTCCATGTGTGCAGGGATGTGTAGGGTCATCTCCTCTGCAGATTTCAGTTGACCTGGTACTGGCTAGGAGTGCGCACTGACCGATGTTTGTGGTTTGGTCCAGGTTTGGACTGAACCGCAAACATCAGTCCATGCATACTCCTAAAACTGACCTCTCTCCCCACCCCAATCATTCCTGGACAGGAAGAAAAAACTAGCCTGAAAAGCAGACCGGAAGGTTTGGCCCAATCCAAAGGCAGTATTTTTAAAGAGGAATCTGGCCTATTTTCTGAATACGTTTTTAAATGCACAAATAAACTATCAACATTACCTTCCCGCAGTAAGTATTTAATATATAGCAACATCCTCATTCCCCTCTTTGCCACCCTTTGGCTTCCCCAAACTAGTTGTCCTTAAGTCACTCCTGACCTTTGCACATGTTTTGTGTATTCAACATGAAATCCACGTGAAACATAAATAAATAAATCAGAATACAATCTTTTATGCTAGTCGGCCTCAGGATACAGAGGCCCGGCTATCAAGAGACAACAGTGTCTCCCACACAATTGCCCATGTGTTGCTCTGCACTGACATGCCAGATTGATTACTAAGCTGTTTTCCATTCAAAAAGTATTCATAAGCAACACAAATTAATTCCATTGATGTGGAAGGAAAATGCTTGCTGAGATACACCCTCTGCTTGGGAAAGTTAAAGAATGTGCTATTTCGATGCACACCTTCAGTTCTGTTCCTTGTGCTTAAAACACTAAGCCTTCTAGGAGCTCCACCCATTTAAAATATTTGCCCAACAAGCATTGTGGGGGGCTGTCCCTTGGGACATGTATAAAACCAACATAAGGTGCAGAAACCCCAGCAGAATGTTCAGAAGGCAGCTGTGGGCTTGATTCTGGAAAGAACTGAAACTGAACAGTGCTGGGAGTAGCTATGTCTGGCAAGGGTTTTAAGGGCCTTGGACAACATGCACAGGGTACAGTGCAGGATGCTGGTAAGAAATGTGCATGATTATTTCTTTGGGTTTCACTTTAAAAGCTCACTTGATTATTTCTTTGGGTTTCACTTGATTATTATTTCACTTGATTATTTCTTTTTGATTTCACTTTAAAAGTTTTGTTGTTCTTAGAGTTTACACGGCAAACTATTCTCTGTAGTCAAGTGATATTGCTTTTCCTGAACTGTACCACCTGAGGCTGCAGGAGGTGGTTTTGCAGATTGAGATTTTTCCCCATGAAAAAAATTATCTGCACATTGACAACTAGCATGTCAGAAGAGGGCTAGGTGGGACTCTTCTCCTGAGTGTGCTAGTTTTCAACATGTAGAGAGGTGGGGGGTTTTGTTTGTTTGTTTTAAATACATGATGGAACATTGAAGTGTGTGTGAACCCGCCACAAGCAGACTGAAGTGGTACAGCAGCCCAGGTACAGCTTTACAACTAAGTTAATGGATCAAACTGGCACTTAGGTAACATGGATCTTAGGTAATCTGGAGCTTCTCCACTGACTTCGTAAGATCTGAAAAGGTGTACACAAGAGCATGAGCCTAAGTGGTAAGTATGCTTGTCACATTGTATCATGCCTTTCCTCCAAGGAGTTTCGAGAAATGAGCATGGGATTTCTCCCATTTTATCCTCACAACAATCCTTTGAGGTTGGTTAAGCTGAGAGATAATGAGCAGCTCAAGTCACTCAGAGAGCCTTAAAGCTCAATGAGAATTTGAGTTTAGATCTCCCCAGGCCAAGTCTGCCATTTTCAACCGCACCACATTTAATGTTTATAGAAGCAACATTACTGTCCAACCAAGTCAAGGTCCAGCCTGAGTGACCTTCAGTTAGAATGGTTAAGACCTCCATGTGCTGTAAACAGACATTTCTGTGGATTATGATACATGAAGGAATGATATGGCCAACACCACTATATTGACTTCCTCAGCTCAGAGGATCAGGTTCCTGTGGGCGGTTGCCATTTTGTGGCCAAGAAATACTTGAACTCTTCAAGGGTGTACACAGGCCCTCTAACACAGGAGTATCCAACCTGAGGCTTGCCAGCTGTTGTTGGGCTAAAACTCCCATCATCCCCAGCCACAAACAAATTGTGGGGTCAAAAATGACCCTTGCTAACTGCACAAAGAGACACCTTGCATGTGGTGGTTCTCTGACATTTAGCAGGGTGGAAGCAATTGTCCCCCTTCATCCCCAGTGCAATGTTCTTCTAGTGGCTGTTGCTGGGATCCTATTTTTTGTGTTGTGGTTTTTCCAGATGGTGAGCCCTTTGGGGACAGGAAATCACCACCACCTTCACCTTCCTCTTCCTCTTCGTATGTACCAGTTTGAGGGTTTTTAAAATATAAATATTTCTAAATAAGTCAATAAATAAAATAAGCAAGAGCTGGAGAGCCTCGGGCTGGCCACCCCTGCTCGGCACTGCCAGCATTTTGTCTCAGTGCTGCAGTGGTTCTAATTAACAGAGTAAATCAAACTTATTATTCTGACTTATTCTGGCACTGAATTGGGAGTTTGGGGGAGAAATAGTTATTGCTGCAGCTTACTCAGATGAAAATAAGAGGTTTTGTGTACATCGTCTTGCACTCATCCCATTACTTGGAAAGTCACAGATTTTCCAAACAAGCACTTCGCTGTTGGATGCTCTCCAATTCATGACCTTAAATGTCACTGTTCCGCTTTGTCACAGGCAAATCACCCAGGTACTGTGATACACAGCACTGTGGTCCTATGTTTTTCATAGGATGTGGACGTACTCCATAATAACCATAATAACTCCATAACCAGCCTGAGCCATTTTTGGAAGGGTGGTATATAAATAAAATAAAATAAAATAAAATGGACTCAAAGAACATCTTGTTATTGTCTGCTGATATGTAGCTGATACATTATCAGAACATCTATGATTTCTCTATGTAACTTATAATGTAGACCTTCATGGCTAGTGATCTACCACGAGCAGCCATGAATTTGGCTTGTCAGGAGATACCCTATGGCTCCTGTTTTTGCTGCCTGCATCATGGGACTACAAGGATGTATTTATTTGAATGTTTTCTTCTGGCGCATGGCTTGCTCTTGTTCTTCTGCCTCCCTGACCCCACTCCTTTGCACAACTGACTAACGACTCCTGTTTTGACTGATTACAGCCAACTCCCTGGGACAGGCCGCGCAGCAAGCTATGAACCAGACTACAGAAGCGGGTCAGAAAGGTACAAGAGAAACATGATGGGGCAGCAGGGGCATGCCAAGGGGATCTCGGCTCAGAGCTGCAACTTCAGGCAACATTGCTACTAGCTAAAATACCAATAGAGCTATATACACAACCTTTGTGCTTGCTCAGTTTTTACCCTTAACTTTTAACTGTGGGGAATTCCCTGCCCTGGGAGGTCAAAAGAGCACAATTTCTCTGCTCGCTTTATTTTCCATCTTATGGCCTTGTGTTTTTTGCTATCAGCTTGTTAATTTTTGTTGTTAAGGTTTAGTTTGAACTGTAAGAGAATGTTAGCCACTTTGAGCATATCGTTGAGAGGGAAATGCAGGAGATAAGTTCTGTCAATCAGTCAAGCAATCAACGTTTGCAAGTGGTACCTGAGATGTGTGCCAGGGCACCTGACAATTTACATAGGGGCATAGCTCAGTGGTAGAACACATGCTTTGCATAAATGAGGTTCAATCTCCAGCATTTTGAGCTTTATGAAAAAAAAGGTCTCAGATATTTGGAGGGCTAGAAAAGACCTGGGCCTGAGGGTCAAACAACACCTTATGTTAAATGGCTAGTCTTACTCTCTCTGTGTGTGTGTTTTTATTTAACTTGAAGCTGTGCTGGGGTGAGGAAGGCAATTGAGTTTGAGGCTGCAGAGCATGAGGAGGAGGAATTTAAACTTTCATATTATGCCATGGTCTCAACAAAAATCACTCCCAAGCTACAAGCTGCTATTTACCTCAGGAGGACAGCTGCTGCAATTGTTAAGTACCTCCTCCCCACACATCATGGGGAGAATATGGGAATATTCGCAGAATATGGGAAACTCCTCTATCGGGCAGCAGTGCTATAGGAAGGTGCTGAAAGGCATCATCTCATACTGCGTGGGAGAAGGCAATGGTAAACCACTTCTGTATACTACCAAGAAAACCACATGGCTCTGTGGGCCCCGGGAGTCAACACTGACTCGACGGCACAATCTTTCTTTCCTTTCCTCTCCTTTCCTTTCCTTCAACCAAAGTTCTCAAAGAGGTTTACGTAGAAAAATGAATATATAAATAAGATGGTCCCCTGTCCCCAAAGGGCTCACAATCTAAAAAGAAACATGTCAGATACCAGCAACAGCCACTAGAGGGGATGCTGTGCTGGGGTTGGATAGGGCCAGTTGCTCTCCCCCTGCTAAATATAAGAGAATCGCCACTTTAAAAGGTGTCTCTTTGCTCAGTTTGCTGGAGTAGGTGATATTCTGTAAGATTATTAACATACATCCCAGGAGCAACTGGTAGGTTAAAAAAAATAAAAATCAATAAGGGGACAGTTTCTGGGCATCTGATGACCAGCAGACACCTTATTCCATCCCAATTTTTATTTGCTTATTTTCTTCTCTGAAATATGATTCCCTGAAATATGATTTAGGAAGATAGCTGGTAAAACCTCCATCATCATGATGGGCAGGGCGTGTTCCCTCCCCATTGTTGGACTGCCTCTCCCCTCATCCCCAGCCACAGTGGCCAATCGTCAGGAATGAGGGGAGTTGCAGTCCAACATCTGCAGGAGGGTTTGTGCAGCCCTAGAGTCCTCTTACACTGTAGGGACCCCAGGAGCCCTTGTGGATGGAGGCTGGGCCACCCAGTGTCAGAAATGTTGGGCAGGAAGGAACAAACCATATGTGTGTATGCCGCAAGGAGGCAGACTGAAGTTCAACACTAGGAATGGCTTCCTGTGGGGCAAACACACAAATTTATGTGTTAGTGCCCCAACACGGCTTTCATGTTTAGAACAGCAGGTTTGGGAGCAGTGACTGAGAGCAGAGAAGTGGCAGGTTGTGTGTGTGTGCAAATTTGCCTACCTCAGCAGCATCTTGGAAATATATGTGATGCATCCTAATGAAATGCATTGAGGTTGATTTCAGCTTAGAATATTATTATTTTTTATTTATTGTTAAATGTATGTACCGCCTTTCATTAAAAACAATCCCAATCTCTTGCCACACTATTATTATTATTGCTTGCCATTTAAAACATAGTGAGTGTTTTGTTATACCAGTGATTCCCAGATTGTCTACTGAGAGACACTAGTTTGCTATGAGAGGGGCTGAAGTGTGCCTTGAAAAATAAAATTGGATCCAGACACCACTCTGCACCCCTTGGAGATCAGAAGCTCCTCCATGCCTCTCCTCTCACCACTGTCTCTGCCAATGAATTTCAGTGACATCATCCAAGGGGAAGCAGAGCCACACGGGAATTCCCTGATGTACCCTAAGCTACAATTGGCAGATGGGAGGGAGTCCCAGAAATATCACCATTGCCCAGGAAGCACATTCTCCCTCTGAGCCAGGATTAAGTAGGAAAGGGGAAGGGTGGGAAACCAAGAGGAAATATTCAATGGACTGCCCTACAAATAGCAAGGAGGATGGATGGACAGACAGAGAGACATGTGTATGTGTAAGGATGATGTGAGCATTCCCTATTAACTCAGAAAAGAACTGCCTTGGGTATCAACAGTTTTGGAAACAGGGATTTATAATATCCTTTCTTGCTTATTTACAGTTGTGGACCAGGCATGCAAGCTGGCTCAAGATGGTATTGACAAAGCAACTGGACAAGCGGCAAATACTGTCTCTGACTTAGAGAAAAAACTGGGACTTAAGAAATGATGGCAGCATTGGTATTTAAAGCAGAGAAAGAATTGCAGGCATCCTAAGATCCATGCTTTCCTCTTCAGTTTTGTAATGATGATCCTCTTTATAGAAAACATGAATGATGTTCTTTTTCTGTTTTCATTGTATAAATTTGCATGCTGGGGGGAAATTGTTTTGTAACCTTCAGAAGAAAAACTATCCAAGAGACAGACAACTGTATTCTGCAGTTCCGACATACATAGTTTTGATTTATTTCAGACCCATTGTCTCTTCTATAATAATGGCAACAACCCGCATGGCTCTTCCCCAAGGCAAGATATATTGCCACCAGCCCAACCTTGTTCCTAATTCTTTATGTACAAACAAGATGTCACATGACCTTCACTACATCGAGGATCACTGGAGCATCTTACAAAGGATACTGTGTAGTTGTGCTACGCTTTGTCAAGTTACACAAAAAGTCCCTACATCACTAAATTAGGGGTCAGTGCTTGGTAACTGCCGAACCCAGAGGGGAAAGGCTGTGGAAATAAGGCTGGTGACAACGGGGCTGGACAGCAGGCCCTTTGTGCCGGAGGGTGGCTTGGTTCTACCACCCCCTTCCCTTGTTAAAGTGGTTCGCGGAGCAGGGGGGTGGGACTAGAATTTGGCCTGGGAAGGAAGGGCTTATTTTCCTGATTTATTCAAATTGGTGTTCTTTTTCCCAGTATTTACTCTGGCTCCAAAAGTGGAGCTCCATGTCTTGGAATTTTCCCCCTACCAAAATTATGGACTGGTTTGCTGAGTGGCTCAGGTGTACAAGATGGTGATGCTACACCACATGGTGTTAGCACTTCACCTAGGGATCATTCATAAACTGATGCTATGCTTGTAGTAAAATAACTAATACAGAGTGGTCACCCTGAGGTTCTCCAGCTATGGTTGGACTACAAACCCCATCATCCACAGCCACAATTTTTATTGCAGCCGGGAAAGATAGGAGGAGTTGTCCAGCTACAGCTTGGAAGCCTCAGGTTGGCCCTTCCTGAACTAATGCAACCAATAGCATTTGCTGCTTTGCTTAGTTTGCCTTCCTGAGATCAAGACAACCGTATGGTGCACTGCTAACCTGCACTGTTTGTGTGCATTTAAACACACACTTTATTTCACCATTAAACTGGGAGGGTTTTTCATGTAATGTTTAATAGATGGACTCTATTCTTGTTCTGTAATTGAAAGTCAGACCAATCTTATTTCCCCAGGGTGTGTCCCAGTTCTTGGAATGACTCCTGACTGGCCACTTGTACCACTGTGGAGCAAGAAGTATGCAGGGTGGCAATATAACGCTGGATTGTTCATTCTCCAACCAAACAAGAGCAACCAATTGACAAACCACTTTGTCATTTCTGTAATTAAGCATCCAGGGGCGTAGGGAGCTTGGCGGGGGCCGGGGGACAAAGCCCCCCCCCAGTGTTCCAAAGCAAATGCATGCCTTAAGCCACACCCCTCTTGTGTCTGATGTCAGTCGCAGGGGAGGGGCCAATGCCCGGGGAAAAATCCCTCCCTCCTCAGCCAGCGTTTCATTGAAATGCTGCCTGGAGAGGACGGGGGTGTGCCTCGTGCTGCCGGCCAGTGAGCACTTTGCTCACCAGCTGGGTGTGGGAGGGAGCAAGGGGTGCCCAGGCTAAGGGTGAGGGGGATCCTTTGGGGTCCCCCAGACCCTTGGGACTGGGGGACAATTGTCCCCCCTTGCTCAATGATTGCTACACCCGTCAGCATCACTAAAGCACAAATAACTATTGCTGTCTTTGCTCAATTTTTGGGATATTAACAATTATTCTGCACATTGTCAACTTGCACTATCTGTGTATGCAGTTTCTATACACTTAATTAAACCTGGGGGCTTTGGAGTAGGTTTTTTGACATACTGGTGTCTGTTTGTTTTTTGCTAAAAGATAAAGTCTAACTGAAGATTTATTTTAGCTCTGGAGGGGATGTAATGTTATTGTAGTTAGAATGGTTCCCAACTAGTTAACAACACTCCAGAGTTTATTAAGAAATGTGCAGGCTGGCAGTGTAATACTGCATTATTAGCTCTCCTCCAAGCAAACTGGATCGACCAACAGAAGACCATAGTAATGCCTGTAATTCACCATAGTTAATGTGCAAATATTATTTGCTACCTTAGCTCACAAGACTTTGCTTTTGTTGATTTAAGTATTGCAAAATAAAAGGTGCATGATAAACTTCACTATATTGCGGTTACAAATTATAGTATTACTGAATATTCTAACCTGCAGTTTTAATGGGAGTCAGCAGTAATTGGGAAGGAGAGGGTCAAAGGTGCCATCACACCCAAGCCCTCCTGGCTGACATATTTAATTATTTTTACCTCTTTCACTGTCGAGATCTGCATATACAATGTGGAAGCCAAGAATACAAGTTTTTATTTATTCATTCATTTATTTATTTATTTATTAGCAAGTCCTACATCCTCTTTGACTTATGGCAGCTGAAAGCAAGTTCAAGCATGCAAGTAGATCACTCAGTGACTGTGACATCATGTCATGACTTGTTGGAGATCTTCACAAATGACAGAATGAACACCACTGGCTGATATCCACTGAAATTAAAAGGACTAACTTCTCCTTTTACTTTCAATGGGACTACTCTGAGTAATTTTCCTCATGTCAGCCACTGACAAGAATTTCCATATCACTTCTCCATCTCAAACACAATCATAATGTTGTATGTCATTTTCCTGCAGTTAATCTTTTCAGCCACAGTGTGGAGCAAAAGTCCGAGGATACAAATCTAAGTTTTTCTGTGTTTTCTTTCTGGAGCCACATGCTGAGATTAGAGAGTAAGAGTGACTGCAATAGTATACACAGTTACTTGGGAGCAAGTCCCACTGAACATGCTACCATTTATTTCTATGTACACCTGAACAGGACCTGGCTGTAATGGAGAGAGGAAGACTATACCATACTGATCAACAACTGGTTTTCTGGAGGACCACGTGGAGGAGGAGGTCGGTGGTGGCAGGTCAGACTTTGATCATGCTGCCCTAAAAGAGGACAGCTAGTGCCATGCCTATAGCGGATATTCCTTAAAGACACACTCTCTTTCTTTTGTGTTGGTACCCGAGTGGTGAGATAGTAGCCCTCTGGGGGCTAGATTTGGACCTGGAGCCACTGGTTGCCACTTCATTCCATAACAGTTCCAGAGGGCTTAAGATGACACAAATGTTGCCATTAGGTAATAAAGGGGGGGAAATGCCAAAGATAGCAAAATAACTGACAGTGAATTACATTCCATGGCCTAGTAATGTTCATATTCAAATCAGGCTGAAAGTATGCGTCTGAATGATCGATGCTGCAAGAAGGCTACGATGCTAAAACATTTATCCCAATTTTCAAGATTTCACCATTTCAGACAGATTCCCCATGAAATCACGCCTCTAGTTTACAGAGTTACAAAATAATCAAGCTGACACACAGACTCGGAACACAGGCTCTAGAGGAAGGAGCCGTTATCAGGAATGCATGCTCCCCATTCCTCCACACACTTAAGTGTCTTGGATGTGGCACATGATTGGCCACATACATTCCTGTGCATGTGATCATTCCCTCTTTCACTGTGGAACATAGGAAGCAGCCATATACTGAGTCAGAGCAAAATAAATGTCTTCTCCAAAGCAAACCGGAGTATCTAGAGTTGCCAGGGAGGGAACCTGGAACCTTCTGCAAGCAAACCTGCAAATGCTCTTCCCAGAGCAGTCCCATCCCCTACGGGGAATACCTTAGTGTTCACATTTAATATCTCATTCAAATACAAACCAGGATGGATCCTGCTTAGCAAAAGGGACAATTCATGCTTGCTCCTCCCATAGACCACTTAATGATTTCATGCCTTGGATGAATTCTCTCTCCAGAGTCCTTTTCAAATTTCCCTTATGGTACCTGTTGATGATTGGTCTTGTGTGGGTATTTAGCCTTAGATGCAATTTACTGCCCACTTTGGGCTACATTCCTAAGCAACCCAACTCCGAGAAGATCTGGTCCTGGCACACCTGGGGCCACTACTGGCCTCACCCCATCCATGGGCTGTGCCTCAATCAGAAGGATTTGGGCCTTCTCTTTTTCTAGATCACATCAGTGGAACTGGTTGCCTGTTCGCTTCTGGGTCCAATTCAAGGTATTGGTTCTCACCTACAAAACCCTTACGGGCTTAGCACCTGTATACCTCCAGGATCACCTCTCTCGGCCAGTTGTATCCCATCCTGTGAGGTCTTCTCAGCTGGCCCTCCTTAATGTCCTGGGGCTTGGTGTAGTGCGTGGTGACTGGGCCCATAGAAGGGCCTTCTCTATGGCTGCTCCTCTTCTTTGGAACACTCTTCCGCCCCGCAGATTCATTCAGCCCCCTCCCTGGTTGCTTTTAAGGCCCTTCTTAAGACATATCTGTTTTGCCAGGCATTTTCCCTTTAATAATTTATTTATTTTTAAAAATGATTGTTGTTGGTATTTCTGTTGTTCACTGCCTAGAGTCTTTGGAGGAGGCAGTATATAAGTAGTTTCAATCAATCAATCAATCAATCAATCAATCAATTAATCAATCAATATCATATACAATTGAGATGTGTGTGCAGACACACAAGTTACAACAGTTCACGAGCACTAGCAAGTTGCAGCTCTGATGAATAACCTCAACTCTGGCCTATGTTTGGGACTCAGATTTGTTGAAGAGGCAATATTCAACTAAACAGGATATATAAGGAGCTGGGAAATGTATGGCCTTCAATTTGTACTGAAAATGTGTGACTGAAATGTTTGAGCACACTGATGTGCTCTATAGCCCTACCTCCCACTCCATAGAGAGACAAATGCTGAATCCATGGTGAGATCCTCCCCATGATTAAAACTGCTGCTCACCCAGCAGTCTGAATCACAGGGAGGATGTCTCCCTGGGTATAGCATTTCTCTCTGCAGACAAGTGCATGGAGAGTGTGTGGGGGTGAAGGGGGCATGGTTAAGGATCACATTGGTGTGGGTTTGTCAGCACATGTACATGGTGACTTAATGCCTGAAAAGGGCTCTCATCCACATCTTTGGGAACTAGTGTCATTTCTTCTATATACCTTGGAGACTGGAGGCTGAACTTATTTACTAACATATCCTGAGGCCTGTAAATCCTTTCAGCAGCAATGGCTCCCACTCTCCCTGAGATCCCAGTGCCCTTGATTACGGTGGGACGTATCCCTCCCTTCTGCTACCAGTCGGCTGCCACACCCTTTGGCACAGGAAATGCCAGCAGGAAATAAGGAACTTACTTGTTGTTCTTGAGAGAACATGGCTCATGAGCTGGCACACTTTCCCCTCTTTCTCAAAATACAAATCCTAGAGTTTCTTGCACAAGCCCTCACTCTTCCAAAGCTTGCTTATTTTGTTCTAGCATGGTCTGAGTGACTCCAAAAGAGCTCATAAGGTTGGAAACTCAATATAGATGGGGGTGGGGGATGCATAAACATCTTCAAGCACAATCTGTAATTTAGGATCTATTTTTTCCCTCCAGGCAATGGGCTTGAAACCTGGGCGGAGCCCCTCTGGAACTCATCACATTAGTGGTGTTCCTTGCAAGGCCTCAGAGCCCGTGGTGGCTTCCATCAGCCCTGAGTGCAGCTCTCTGACAAATTGCTTGCTGGGCTGTATGTGTGAAGCTTCAGCTGAAGCCAAATACTTCACACACACCGGCATGGCAGCATACAGAGCCAGCTGTTCCCACCATGGAGTGTTGTGCTTTGCCTAGTGCTTGCGGAGGAGAGGTTCCAGAGAAGCAAGAGCCCTGGTCAAGCCCTGGTGCCGCAAGGCATGCATGGAGTGCTGGGAAGTGTTGGACTACAACTCCCATCATCCACATTTGCTCCTGGGGTTGATGGAAATTGTAGTCCAAAAACAGCTGGAGAGCCTCAAGATGGCCACCCACATTCTGGTTAGTAAGATACACTTACTTTGCTCCTGGCACCATGTGCTTTGCACCTGCATTCTTACCCCTCGGGGAGCCTGTTAGGCACTTCAGGTCAGAAGCTGCCAGGCCACATCCAGCCTAAATAACTGATAAAATGTGGACCAGATTTACTCAAGGTAAAGGAAAAGTGTACCATCAAGTCGATTTTGTCTCCTGGCACCCAGAGAGCCCTGTAATTTTCTTTGGTAGAATACAGGAGAAGATTACCATTGCCTCCTCCCACACAGTTAGCTTTTCAGCATCTTCCTATATTGCTGCTGCTCGATATAGTACCAGATTTGAACTGGCAACCTTTTGCTTGTTAGTCAAGCATTTCCCTGCTGCACCACTTAAGGTGACTCCAGATACTTGGTAGCAAATAATAATAATAATTATTATTATTATTTCTTGTTTACACAGTCAGACAGGTGTCATTGACTGGTTTGTTTTATCCAGACATCGAGTCCTTCCCAAGGACCTGGGATGCCGGAATTTTATCATCAATACTGTTGGTTATTATAGATATCATCGCAAAATATAGGCTGTTCCCAGTAAAGTTGCTTTTTGTAATTGGCTGATGGTGATTTCTGTGGCCCCTGTGGTGTTAAGGTGCTCTTCAAGGTCTTTTGGAACTGCACCCAGGGCGCCAATTTCCACTGGGATTATTTTGGTCTTTTTCTGCCACAGCCTTTCAATTTCAATTTGTAGCTCTTTGTATTTGGTGATTTTTTCTATTTCTTTTTCTTTTATTCTGCTATTCCCTGGTATTGCCATGTCGATTATTTTAACTTGTTTTTCTTTCTTCCCGACTACAGTTATATCTGGTGTATTGTGTGGCGATGTTTGTCTGTTTGTAGTCGGAAGTCCCATAATATTTTGACATCTTCATTTTCTTCAACTTTTTCAACTTTATGGTCCCACCAATTCTTGGCTACAGGTAGCTTGTATTCCAGTGTATCATCCCTGCTACTTTGTCTTGCCTTTGTTTGTAGTCAGTCTGTGCAATCTTTTTACAACATCTGATTAGGTGGTCCACGGTTTCATCTGCTTCTTTACAAAGGCGGCACTTGCTGTTTGTGGTTGATTTTTCGACTTTGGCTCTTATTGCATTTGTTCTTAGTGCCTGTTCTTGTGCAGCCAGTACTAAACCCTCTGTTTTTTCCTTCAAGTAACCATTCTTAAGCCATTGCCAGGTCTTGGTGATGTCTGATTTTCCACTTATATTGTGCAAATATTGACCATGCAGGGGCTTATTTCTCCATTTTTCTGATCGGTTCTTGACTTGTTCTTTCTTGTAGGCCTGCTTTTTTTCATTGGTGTTGAATAGTTTTGCGTTATTCACCATTTGAAGTGCATCTTCTTCACTGTCCTTGATATGTTCTTCAAGGCCTCTTTTCTCCTCCTCTACTGTTTGATGGACTTGCAGCATTCCTCTTCCACCTGAGCTGCAAGGGAGGTATAGCCTATCTACATCACTGCGGGGGTGCAGAGCATGATTGATGGTCATGATTTTCCTGGTCTTACGATCCAGCGTCTCTAGCTCTGCCTGGGTCCAGTCTATTATTCCTGCAGTGTATCTGATAACAGGTATAGCCCAGGTGTTTATGGCTTGTATGGTGTTCCTGCCTTTGAGTTTGGACTTGAGGATTTTTCTAACTCTTCTGATGTATTCACTTCCAATTTTTCTTTTAACTTCAGTGTGTGCAATGTTAATATTATAATTTATTATTATTATTATTATTATTTATTATTATTATCATCATCATCATCATCATCATCATCATCATCATCTCAATAACAACAACAACAACAGCAGCAGCAATAACAACACCATAGGGGCCACAGAAATCACCATTAGCCAAATAAAAAAAGCAACATTACTGGGAACAGCCTTTATTCTGCGATGATATCTATAATAACAGCAACAACACTGATAATAAAATTCAGCCATTCCAGGTCCTTCTTCCCAACCATGTCTGGATAAAACAAACCAGTCAATAACACCTGTCTGACTGTGTAAATAAATAAATAAATAAATAAAAATACTAAAACTCATAATGAAAGACCCAGCAAAAGTGCAGTTCCAAGTAAGTATAGACGGATAACCTGCCTACCAACCATGTTCAAATTATTAACTAGAATAATAGCAGAAGAAGCAATGCAACACTTATTAACTAGTAAGCAGCTTCCAGCTGAACAGAAAGGAAACTGCCCGAACACCAGAGGCACAAAAGACCAGCTGCTGATTGACAAAATGATTTTAGAAAATTGCAAGAGAAGAAAAACAAATCTAAGTGTTGCATGGATTGACTACAAGTAGGCCTTTGACTCATTGCCTCATACATGGATACTAAAATGTTTAGAAACAACTGTTGTCAGCAAAAACATTCAGATATTTATTTTAAAAATGCAATGAGCATGTGGAGTACACAGTTAACAATCAATGGCGAGACACTTGGATAGGTTAGCATTAGAAGAGGCATTTTCCAAGGGGACTCACTATCCCCTCTGTTGTTTGCAATCACCATGACTCCACTTTCACAAATACTAAACAAAACAGGCCTCGGATACCAAACATCTAAACCAGCAAGTAAAATCAACCATCTGCTGTACATGGACGATCTGTAGTTGTATGGAAAGTCCCAGTCAGAAATTGAATCACTGCTAAACACTGTCCGTATATTCAGTAGCGATATAGCGATGGAATTTGGATTAGACAAGTGTGCTGCATTAATAATGAACAGAATTAATATTCATTTTGTTAATGAATAACAAAAACAGAAGGAATAGAACTGCCCAATGGAAGCAACATCAAGAACCTGGAAGAGAAAGAACCTTACAAATACTTGGGCATTCTCCAGGCTGATAACATTGCACACACTGAAGTTAAAAGAAAAATTGGAAGTGAATACATCAGGAGAATTAGAAAAATGCTCAAGTCCAAACTCACTTCAAATGGTGAATAATGAGAAACTATTCAACACCAATGAAACAAAGCAGGCCTACAAGAAAGAACAAGTCAAGAACAGAGCAGAAAAATGGAGAAATAAGCCACTGCGTGGTCAATATTTGCACAATATAAGTGGAAAGTCAGACATCACCAAGACCTGGCAATGGCTTAAGAATGGAAACTTGAAGAAAGAAACAGAGGGTTTAATACTGGCTGCACAAGAACAGGCACTAAGAACAAATGCAATAAGAGCAAAAGTCAAAAAATCAACCACAAACAGCAAGTGCCCCCTTTGTAAAGAAGCAGATGAAACAGAGGACCACCTAAACAGCTGTTGTAAAAAGATTGCACAGACTGACTACAAAGAAAGGCGTGACAAGCTAGCAGGGATGATACACTGGAACATCTGCAAAAAATACAAGCTACCTGTAGCCAAAGATTGGTGGGACCATAAAATTGAAAAAGTTGAAGAAAATGAAGAATGTCAAAATATTATGGGACTTCCGACTACAAACAGACTAACATATGCCACACAATACACCAGATATAACTGTAGTCGGGAAGAAAGAAAAACAAGTTAAAATAATCGACATAGCAATACCAGGGAATAGCAGAATAGAAGAAATAGAAATAGAAAAAATCACCAAATACAAAGATCTACAAATTGAAATTGAAAGGCTGTGGCAGAAAAAGACCAAAATAATCCCAGTGGTAATTGGCACCCTAGGTGCAGTTCCAAAACAACTTGAAGAGCACCTCAACACCATCGGGGCCACAGAAATCACCATCAGCCAATTACAAAAAGCAACTTTACTGAGAACAGCCTATATTTTGCGACGATATCTATAATAACCAACAGTATTGATGATAAAATTCTGGCATCCCAGGTCCTTGGGAAGGACTCAATGTCTGGATAAAACAAACCAGTCAATAACACCTGTCTGCGTAAATTAATAAATTATTAAAACAAAATAAAATAATAATAATAATAATAATAATAATAATAAAAACAACCACAAAACATGGAAGCAGGAATCTGGATGTAGATTTATGAACATGACAGAGCCGTGTGCCCCATTCCTCTTGACAGTATCTGCACCCAAATGGATTTCGCATTGAAATAGTCCTCTTCACTCATCTCAGGGCCCCAGAATCAGTGTGGTCCCATCTTTGTCTGCTTTTGTATAGAAAGCAAAATTACAATAGCTAAAGTTGCTTTCATTACAGTAACATGCACTGACCAGAGAAGCTACACTTGCCAGAAGTTGCTGTCCCGTTATTTTAATTCCACCCTGTCAATAATATCTTTCCTGTTGCTGCTGCAATACATATGCCCTGACTTCATACATTTATCTGCAGCCTGAGGCTTACAATTTCCATTTCCCAATGTGTGTTTTGCTTTTAATTCATGTTTACTGCATCAAGCGGTAGACTGAGCACCACTAATGTAACAAGTTCCTGAGGGGCTCCGCCCAGGTTTTAACTATTCTGGGTGGGTATGAAAGTATCCGTTCAATGAATGGTTTACTTTCAGATCATAGAACTGTTGCCTGACTGGCCCAGCAAGCCTTCAGTTTCATTACGTACACTCAGTAAACATGGAGCAAGATGGCAGCTGGCTGGGTAATTACATTCATTCCAGATGTTTTCAGAGTAATTGTACACCATGAGTTGAAGCATACTTATTTGGAAGTAAGTTGCATCGCAAAGAGAGGGCAGCTAGAGCTGAAACAAATTCCTAATCTACAGGGAAATTAATAATTATGGACTTGTCTGGGCCAAATAATTTGACACTTTCTAACAGAGGGTAGCATTTCCTGTTTCCATAGAGAGGGGAATAAATAGGGGAAGCAGGATGCACTGCATGATTCAAAGATCCACGCTTGGATCTATCTAAGATTAAACTGCAAAACAGCTAGGTAATCTAAGGACATGTATCCGTTTTAATTTGTAGCTATAGCAATGTTATCAACCCAAGACAGTCACACACACCCTTTTTGATACAAAATGGAATGTGTGTAGTCGGGAAGTGTGGTTTTGGCACCTGTATTGACACCAGTGGCCAACAGGTTCCGGGATTCAGAGGCAATAAGCTGAGACCAGTGTAAATGCCAAAGAGGTTTTAATAGATACAGCTAAATAATATTTCCAAGGATCCTAGAGCAGTGTACTACATACTTAAGTTTCTCCTCACAACAACCCTATGAAGTAGGTTAGGCTGAGAGAAAAGTGACGGACCCAGAGTCACCCAGCTAGTATCATGGCTGAATGGGGATTTGAACTCATAAGAACATAAGAACAGCCCTGCTGGATCAGGCCCAAGGCCCATCTAGTCCAGCATCCCGTTTTGCACAGTGGCCCACCAGATGCTGCTGGAAGCCACAGGCAGGAGTTGAGGGCATGCCCTCTCTCCTGCTGTTAGTCCCCTGCAACTGGTACCCAGAGGCACCCCGCCCCCAAGGCTGGAGGTGGCCTAGAGCAGTGTTTCTCAACCGGCGGTCCGCGGACCGGTGCCGGTCCGCGACGACTTGAGTGCCGGTCCTTGCCCTGACGAGTTAACACCCTCACCCCACCTGCGAACCTCTGTGTAGTTTTTAAAAAATCTTCTAATTCCAGCCGCTTGCCGCTTTACTTGCCGCTTGTCTTCCCTTGCCGCGAACCTCCGTGCATATTTTTAAATTCTGATGCTGAGGGGATGGCTGGGGATGGCTGCTGGGTGGGGGATGAGCCAGTGGTCCTTCTACCCGCCCGCCCCACCCATGCCTGCTTTGAACCTCTGTGCTTAAAAAATTCCTGACATTCCAGCCGCCGCGCGGCCGAGGGGACGGCTATGGGGGGGGGCATGGTCTTTCCACCCACACACACCCCGGCGGCGGCGGCGGCAGAGGATCCCAGAGCGACGCCGTGGCCTGCCATCCCGCCCGGCGTCGCTTCCCAACTGTGAGGGACGCCTGCGCAGTAACGCCTGCAGGCGTCCCTCACAGTTGGGAAGCGGGCGTCGCTCTGGGATCCTCCGCCGCCGCCGCCGCCGGGGTGTGTGTGGGTGGAAAGACCATGGGCTCCCCCCCCCCATAGCCGTCCCCTCGGCCGCGCGGCGGCTGGAATGTCAGGAATTTTTTAAGCACAGAGGTTCAAAGCAGGCATGGGTGGGGCGGGCGGGTAGAAGGACCACTGGCTCATCCCCCACCCAGCAGCCATCCCCTCAGCATCGGAATTTAAAAATATGCACGGAGGTTCGCAGCAAGGGAAGACAAGCGGCAAGTAAAGCAGCAAGCGGCTAGAATTAGAAGATTTTTAAAAAACTACACAGAGGTTCGCAGGTGGGGTGAGGGTGTTAACTCGTCAGGGCAAGGTATAAATGGCTTTTATAAATAGCATTTAAATCGATTTCACTCCTGCCCAGTCCTATCAAGAAAACATGCTGTAGTGAAGTCATCAAAATATGACTTTTAACTGTCATTTTCAATGATAAGGTGATTTGGTGGTGCCACAATCACATTCCATATTCAAAAGTTAATATGTCTTGTGGGGGACCCACAAATCTCTACATGTGGCAATGTTTTATTTTACCTCATGAGGGTGAACTCACAAGAATGCTAAATTTCAGGAAAATGTAGCATTGTCTGTAGAAAATGTAGATGTCTGCATCCTAAGATTAGATCTGTTATTTCAAATGAATAAGTTAACTCCAGTCTCTCTGCAGTCCCCTGCCACATGCACCTCTCTTATCTACCCATTTTCTCTCTAGCCTTCTTTACCCCTCCTTCCTCAACTGCTCCCTCAGCTAAACATCCTTTCCTAGGCCTGTCAGTTCCCTTGTTGCCTACCCAGGCTCCTGCCTAATTTTGCTTTTTCTATGCCTCTTTACCTAGCTCCTTCTGCAAGATCTGAGCAGCTTATAGAGACTTTCTCTCTCTCCCTCAAGCCAAACCTCCCTATTCTCTTTCCATCTCTTTCTTTTCTAGCTCTTTCTCTTTCTCTCCCTCTCTCCCTTCAAGCCTGCTCCATCTCCTTTTCCTTTTTCTATCCCTCTGTGTCTCTCTCTCAAGCCAAGCCTGCCCTATTCTTTCCCTCTCTTGCTTCTCTCTTTCGTTTTTATAAAAGCCTGTGTGGTGAAGGATCAAAGCATAATCTTCTTATCAAAAATTAAGAGAAAAACTTCTCTAATCTTTTTCCTTAGAAGTGCTCTGTGTTAAGTGTGATGATTTGGCAGAGGTGGAAAGGAAGAACAATGCATTTTATTGTTATGTATTTTGTACAGATTGCATTGTATTTATTTTATTAGAATTTTTAATTCAATTTATTTTATTTTAATTTAAATTAATCTTGGCCAGAACTTCAAAAGTTAAATTTTGATTAAATTCATTTTAATTAATTTCACTTTAATTTGATTTAATTAATTGATTGATATTAAGTGTTACTGTAATCATCAGCACCCTAAAAATTGACCTTGGCCCCCATAAGCCAAGTCACAGTCAGTTTTGGTCCCCCAGGTCATTTGAATTGTGCATGCCTGTAGTATAGTACTAATAGATAAACTTGAAACCTCTTTACTAACTGCTGGTCTGGGAAACTGCACATGAAGAATGTAGCAGTCCTTGAAACTCTGCAGGAAGAATTTACCGGTCCTTGACTCCAAAAAGGTTGAGAAACACTGGCCTAGAGCCCTCCGATTAGTAGCAGTCAATAGACCTCTCCTCCATGAAGTTATCCAAACTCCTCTTAAAGCCATCCAGGTTGTTGGCTGTTACCACATCTCGTGGCAGAGAATTCCACAAGTTGATTATGCGTTGTGTGAAAAAGTACTTCTGTTTGCTGGTCCTAGATTTCCTGGCAATCAGTTTCATGGGATGACCCCTGGTTCTAGTATTATGTGAGAGGGAGAAGAATTTCTCTCTATCCACTTTCTCCACACCATGCATGATTTTATAGACCTCTATCATGTCTCCCCACAGTCGTCTTTTTTCTAAACTAAATAGCCCCAGGTGTTGTAGCCTAGCCTCATAAGAAAGGTGCTCTAGGCCCTTGACCATCTTGGTTGCCCTCTTCTGCACCTTTTCCAGTTCAACAATGTCCTTTTTTGGATGTGGCGACCAGAATTATACGCAGTACTCCAAGTGTGGCTGCACCATGTTTTGTATAAGGGCATTATAATATTAGCCGTTTTATTTTCAATCCCCTTCCTAATGATCCCTAACATGGAATTGGCCTTTTTTACAGCTGCCGCACATCGAGTCGACACTTTCAACAAGCTGTCCACTACGACCCCAAGATCCCACTCCTGGTCAGTCACCGACAGCTCAGATCCCATCAGAATATACTTGAAGTCGGGGTTCTTCGTCCCAATGTGCAACTTGCCAACACTGAACCACATTTGCCACTTTGTCACCCACTCACCCAGTTTGGAAAGATCCTTTTGGAGCTCTTCACAATCAGTTATGGATTTCACTACCCAAAAGAGTTTGGTATCATCTGCAAATTTGGCCACCTTGCTGCTTACCCCTACTTCTAGATCATTTATGAATAAATTAAAAAGCACCAGTCCCAGTACAGATCCCTGGGGGACCCCACTTCTTACTTCCCTCAATTGTGAAAACTCTCCATTTATACCTACCCTCTATTTCCTGTCTTTCAACCAGTTAGCAATCCACACATGTACTTGTCCCCTTATCCCATGACTGCCATGTTTCCTCAGGAGTCGTTGATGAGGAACTTTGTCAAAAGCTTTTTGGAAGTCCAGGTATACGATGTCAACTGGATCACCTTGATCCACACACTTGTTGACACTCTCAAAGAACTCCAAAAGGTTGGTGAGATAAGATTTACCTTTGCGGAAGCCATGCTGGTTCTCTCCCAGCAGGGCCTGTTCTTCTATGTGCTCAATTTTATCCTTGAGGATGCTTTCCATCAATTTGCCTGGAACTGTTGTTAAGCTAACCGGCCTGTAATTTCCCGGATCACTCCTGGATCCCTTCTTGAAAATTGGAGTTACATTTGCTACTCTCCAGTCCTCTGGTACAGAACCTGATTGCAGGGATAAGTTATATATTTTAGCAAGGATGTCGGCAATTTCACATTTGAGTTCTTTGAGGACTCTTGGATGGATGCCATCCGGCCCTGACGATTTGTTAGTTTTCTATTTTTCCGGACAGTTTAGATCATCATCTCATCACTTCTATCTGACTCAGTTCTTTAGCCGCCATCACCGAAAAGCCTGGTTCAGGAACAGGTATATGCTCAGTATCCTCTGCCGTGAAGACGGACGCAAAGAACTCATTTAGCTTCTCTGCAACCTCCATATTCTCCTGAATAATCCCTTTCACTCCCTCATTGTATAATGGTCCAACCGCCTCCCTGGCAGGTTTCCTGCTTCTGATGTATTTAAAGAAGTTTTTGTTATTCCCCTTGATGCTTTTAGCTAAATGTTCCTCAAACTCTCTTTTCGCCTCCTTTATTGTTGCCTTGCATTTCTTTTACCAGAGTTTGTGTTCCTTTCTGTTCTCTTCATTTGGACAGGACTTCCAATTTCGGAAGGAAGTCTTCTTCCCTTTTATGGCTTCCTTGACAGTACCCATTAGCCATGCTGGCATCTTTCTGGACCTAGTGGTACCTTTCCTCTTTTGGGGTATACAATCTAACTGGGCTTCTAGTATTGTGGTTTTGAGTAAACTCCATGCACTCTGGAGCGAAGTGACTCTCCTGATTTTCCCTTTCAGCTTCCTTTTCACCATACTCCTCATTTTAGAGAAGTTTCCTCTTCTGAAATTCAAAATGTCTGTGTTAGACTTCCTTGGTGATTCTCTCCCCACATGTATGCTGAATTTGATGGCACTATGGTCACTGTTCCCTAAACGGTCGATGACACTGACATAACGCACCAGGTCCTGGTCTGGATGCCACTCAGAATTAAGTCCAAGGTCGCCTTCTCTCTGGTAGATTCCAAGACCAGCTGTTCTAGGGCACAGTCAATTAGTGTATCTAGAAATTTGACCTCTTTGTCCTGACCTGACTGTGAATTTACCCAGTCTATTTGTGGGTAATTGAAGTCACCCATGATTACAGCCCTGCCTCTCCTTGACGCCTCCCTGATTTCCTGCTGCAACTCCCAGTCACTGTCAGCGTTTTGATCCGGAGGGCGATAGCACGTCCCCAGTAGCACGTTCCCTTTCCGGCCTTGTACTGTCACCCACAGGGTTTCTGTGGAGGACTCCAGTCCACCTAGGTTTTCTAGCTTGTTAGATTCTATGCCTTCTTTAACTCGGGTCTCCCCAGTCCTAGTCCAGGTACTAGGCTGTTTGTCTGTCCTATACTTTCACAAAACTCATAAGCACCACCTGGGAAGGGGCTGCTGGTACATCTTATCAGCAGCCTGTGTAAGACCTAAACATCTGACCAACTGCCAAGTACATTCTCATCCTTGGCTGCACATCTCCCCATCCTCCCTATCTCAGGCGGGTGCTCAGAGAGTATGTTTTGAAGTAAACCTTATCTCTGCCTTGCTCTGCTAATTGGCACAGAGATATACAATTCAAAATATGAGTACAGGGCTGCACTATTTTCAGTGAAAAACAAGATCTCAGGGTTACAAAGGTTCAAAAGGAAACTCTATGTGTATGTAACATCTGTCGTTCAAAATATTATGTTCCCATGCCATATGTATCCATGCACCATCGCAACCTGAACGTTGCATACCTTGGTGCAGAATGAATCTGCTGTCTTGTGTCATCAATTCTGCTGGTTTTCAATTTTATTCTGTAAACCTTTGGGTGCATATATGCCACTAATTCCTTCTCCACATGGGATTTTGGAAACTGGAGCAGGAAAATGAAAGTAGATGGTAGGGATCTAAAAGAGTTTGCTGCACCCTCACTAAATTATAATTACCACAATTCTTTAGGGAAGCGAAGATATTGAAAGGGGTAGAAAACCAATACTGTATACGTTTGTAGTTTATATATGGTATTGAAAAGCCAGTGTTGTAGGGGGGCTTGGTGTATGATGAACTTGGAAAATGTGGATAGGGAATTTCCCTTGCTCTGTCTATCTATCTACATGTAGACTCCACCACATACTGTTAAAAAGCTCACAGGTTATTTTAGTGACAATGGGCAGGATTCCAACTTAAAAATTAAAAAAATGTGGAAAGAGCGAGAGGCTATCCTACCCAGCAGCCTGCTAGGATTCTTCTTAAGTGCAGTCTGCTGATTGAGGAGATGATATGCTGTCCATCTGGCTAGTGCACATGCCTAACATATCTTAAAAGTGCACTTTGGATACCCAGCTAAGTGACTGAAAGTCAAGTGAATAATGCATTCAGAGATCAAAATTTTAATATGGTATTTTGAATATGGTTAGATTAGGATTTATAACCGCAAACTTTCCCTTCCTCCAAACCCCAAAGAGTCAAGGGAGGAATAAAGAGATCAAAACATACATAAAATTTAAACATGTTATGACTTAGGATCCAACTTTAGCCTTAATATGTCTCACAGGACCCAGTTTTAATTATTTGCTGTGAATGCACTGTTCTCCTCCTCTCTCTTTTTACCCTTCATTCCCCCTCCACCCAATTTTCTTTTTTTAAAAAAGAAAAAAAACCTAAACTCGTGTGAAAACAAAGAACAATGATGATTACACAACTTGGCCAATCCATCTCAGAGCTACGTGACATACCAGTTGAAGAATCAATTGATTAAAATATCAGGGGGTGGATCCCTTCTTCTTCCAGAGAAAAGGATCCATTGGAACCAGAATCAGCTACTGGTTGGAACTCCCCACCCCCAACCAAAATTCCCAGAAACTGGGAACTGATGGAAAGGAAGTGATTCACACCGACTATGAAGCACTTTCCATCCTGTTTCCAGTCATCAGAATTGCCTGCATCTTTGTGTCTGGGGTACTGTAAAGGGGGCACTATATCCTGCTACCTGCTTTATCCTGCCAGCTTGTTGTTGCTATTGGCCACACTCCAGAAGTGGAGATGCTTAACTCTCTGTGTTGTGATCATTAGGTCCTCAGGCAGCCATAAGGTGGGCTTTATAGTTTTGGTTGGAACTCTGGGACAGAATTCTGAAAAAAGTAACACACACCCTTTTCACACAATGTATTTTTCCCCAGCACCTATCTTCCAATAGGTGTGAACAGTCACAGATGCAGCCTCTCATCATGGAAGCAGTACCCTTCACAAGCCTAGCTGTAGCAAGTTTGGCGCATGCTGATTGCTACATGAACTATGTGTGCGTCCATTCCAGTTTTCACATACAAAATCCCTAGCAACAACCACCACTACTTGTTTGTGCAAGTCTTGATGTTTAATAATCACATAGTGGGAACAAGCATTTAAGGCAGTGCAGCACAACTTGCAAAATTTAAGATAGGTCTGCACAACCTACCAGGCTGAAATGGTTCCTCAGTCATGAACTACATACACACAAGCACTAGTTGACAACCAAAGGATTAAATTCTAAAACTAAGAACATAAGAACAGCCCTGCGGGATCAGGCTCAAGATCCATCTAGTCCAGCATCATGTTTCACACAGTGGCCCACCAGATGCCTTCAAGAAGCCCACAGGCAGGGGGTGAGGGCTCCTTACTGATTTCTATCAACTACTGATTTAAGCCCATATCAGACCAATTTGCCTAAAAACCAAGAACTGACAGGAAAGGAAACCTACTGGGCACTTGCCAATAACACCTGGCCCTCCTGGTTTTGCACTGCCAAACATGAGTGGGTGATTGTAGGGGTTGTAGGGGACTCTTAATGAAATCCTCCACACACCCCAATTTTAGCCAAATCAGCTTCCTCACATTCTAACAACAGTAGGTAAGAGGCAGCATGAAAAGAGACAGCCTCCATACTCTAGCTCCCCTCTAATTCACGCACTGCCACGCAGGAAGCAAAAAAGGGAGCTTGGTTGAGTCCTGAAGAACTGCATTTAGCTTGATAGGTCATAAGTTTTGGAGTCCTAATTTAAAGTTTTAACTAGTACTGCCAGACTGAGCAATTAATGACCTCACATTTACGTCCTCAGGCAGTTTTCCTATCCCATAATTTGAAACAGACTGTTATTCTATTGTGATCTTATAGCCTCTGGCTCCTCCAACAATCGCCATTATGGAACTGTTTCATAATAGCTGTGGATCCGCAGCTGCTTTCCTAACCACTCCACACACAAGAACTCTCATTTTGCAGCTATGGAAAACTACTTTGGATCTGCAAAACACACACACACATACCACCACTCTAAACCACACCCTCCCCTTTGGGAGGGGAATACAATAATTCCAAACATCCCTCCATTGCCTTTGAAGTCAGGAGTTAGTCACCAAAGAGAGCTTCTCTGGGTCCCAGTTGGGAGGAGTTCTTGCAGTTTATAAAAGTCAACAGAGCTGGGAACAGTGAAGCAGGATTGGCTTTCTTTTAGGGAACTGAACATCCACCTACAGAGGAGTGGAAGAATATCATCCACACAAAAGCAACCATGTTTAAGCTGAATCTTGCAGAGGAGGCAAAGAAACTGACAGGGACCACCGCACAAGATACAGGTAAATGGCATTTAATTCTGATTTTTAAAACCAGCCTTGTCTGACCTAGGATTTACCTAATTCCCAGCATAAGAGCTGAGATTGCCAAATTTCCAGCTAATGCCAAAGGTTGCCCCCTTAACAGGCTAATATATGAACAACCCATCCCTGTTGCCCCATATGCAGGCTGAAATCTAAACAGCAGGTTCAGCTCCAGATATTATTAGCAGGCAAGTGTTTATCTTCATGCTATGAAAAGCTTTTCCTGCAATTTCTACATTTCCCAAACTGTTAGAAGACAAAATAGCAGCTCATGTCTTTTTCTGTCCAGCTGGCAACCTTGAAGGTTGCATTATTTTTTTTAACCTTATATGTCCATGTGTGTGGTCCCCCCCACCCACGCATATGTATTCTCCTCTTTTGCTGACACTCCTTAGAGCAGGGTAAAAAAAAACAAGCCCAAGTCTAAATCAACTGGATATAAAGGGAAAAATTTTGGACCTGTCCTTTCTATATGGGATGATTTGGTGCAAAAAAGAAAAGAAAGGAAAAATAATGCCTGTATTCTTACCCCAATACGTTATTACATAGTAAAAAAACAAATCCATAAGATGCCTTCATTTTACAATAAAAATAGAAACTGTGCAGGAAATGTTTTATGGCATTGAATGGTCTTAATAGAAATCTGTGATAATGATACAAACAAAATTGAAAAGCACTTTAAAAAGAACATGTTAAGTCAACCAAATTCTTGTTTACAGAAACTGTGTCATTTGACTTTCCTCATGTCACAGGATATGCACCACTTACACTAATTATCCTGATATTTAAATCAAAATTATGAACAGGCGTGGCCCAAAGCTGAAGAAAACCCCTCTTCTGTAGTTCAAGGAGATATTTACATTGGAATTGTAGTTTGAAAATTCCAAAATATTGTACTTGGAGGAAGAGAAAAGAGTTGCTGACTAGAAAAAAATAACCTGGTCTGCTTTTGTGTCTTTAACAGGAGCTAGATAAGAAATCAGCAGGTAAAACTTTTCATAGGCTGGAGAGATACCAGGCTATTACCCACACAAACTGTTAAAGGGACAGGTACAGTTGTCAGTGGAAAGCTTGGCAATCCCAATAGATAACTGCAGATTGATTGACGGGGGCTGCTATTTACTGTTTCTCTAAAACATGATTTGCCACCTGCTTTTCTGGGCTGAGCTTCTGCATCTTTAACATCTGTGAGGTATACACAGCTATACCTGCTGGGAATGCCATATTTCTGCTGTCACCACATAGGAGAAAAAGGCCCAGGAGCCTTGCCAGGAAATAAGCTGGCAAACGTGAGATGAGGCCATGTGGGGGTTTTGTGAGTGTTTGTAACACAGAAAGTTGATAAATTAGCCCAAGTTGGAGATACAGATTAACACTCAAATGAAGGGTAGAATTTGTTTACCAAAGCTGCTTGTTTATAATTAACAGAATAATTTTAATGGGTATGTATGGTGCTTTACAGATGAACAAAAAGACAAATCAGTGGTGGGGAGGGGGAGGAAGCAAAATGGGGAAGAATGCATGTTCAGTTCTGTGCATGTTCAGTTCTGTGCCACGTAGTAGGTATGCGCAAAATATTTCACATTTCAAACTGTCCATTTCAAGTTTCTTCTTGAGCTCAAAACAAAACACCTTTCAACTAAAGGGCCTGTTTCAAGCTCTAAACAAAACAACTCTGCTTTGACTTGCAGTGTTTCGAATATTTAGTAGGGGTGTGCACGGAACCGTGTGGCCCGGTTCGAGGCTGGATTGGCCTCGAACGGAACCGGGCCAGTTCGGTCCGGCCCCCCATCGAACCCCCCCAGTCCATGAACTAAAAAAAAATAAAAAAAATTTTGTAAGTGAATGAATTAACTGTAGCCCCTTCAAGGGGCTTGCTGAGGCCACCGGGGGTGGTGGTGGTGTCCACGCGGGTTCCCTCTCCCCCGCCGGCCTTCTGCATCATCACCGCGGCCAGGTAAGTAAATCCTTTTCAGCCCTCTCAGGCTGCGGTAAGAGCGAATGGCTGCCATTTTGGCGGCCACTGTGCATGCGCAAATGCCCTCACATTTGCCAAGGGCTCCTAAAAATACCATATTGTATATACTTCTAGACCCTTGGTATGCCAAGGGCCTAGAAGTATACACAATATGGTATTTTAGGAGTTATAATTCAGCTCCCTGAGGATTTCAGCTATCATTCTTCTGATCATTCATCTGATCAGGTTTCTAGCCCTTAAGTTTGAAATGTCTTGTGAAATCTCTGAAACCTAAGGAGTAATTGAATAAGATTTCTAGTAGTTGGAGAATGGTTTCAAGTCCCTGCTTAGCTCATTACAGCAGAACCAGAACTTTGAAAAGCCTTGAGAGTTTCAGTTATACAAGGTGTGAAGCCATTATGCATTTATTCAGTCAGAATTACTTAAGAATTCTGGTTTTCTTGGAATAGGATTGCCTGAGTACAGAATTTAAGTTTAGCATTGCATAAAGTACTACCTTATTTCATGGTATATTGCCTCCCACTCTCCAAAGAGCTATTACTACTGTATCTGCCTGTTACCCAGCTGCTATAGACAATACGCTATGGACAAGCTGTACCCAGCTGCTATAGACAATTACTCAGGGGTTTGCACCAGAATACCAATATTTTTATGTACTGTTTTTATTAATGTGTTTTTAATATATAATAATTGCAGTTAATTCAGCAAATCAGGCTGTGCAGCAAGTAGTGGATCAAGTAACAGAAACTGGTCAGAAAGGTAAGAGGGGAAATGGGTATTAATAATAACCAGGAAACATGTGGCATCTAGAAACAAAGTGCAGAGAAGTGGGGGAAGATGGGGTTTGGAATGCATTTTTTCTGCCCTCCAGTAGATCTATAAATGGGGAAGCCAGTTATTCTGCTCCAGTTAGTAAAGCTGTGTGGCTGGAAACCCAGAAATCACTGGATTGCACCCGAGGTCTTCCTGCCCAGGTCCCACCAAAGAGGTAGTTTCCAATTCTTTCAAAATCAGAAATTAGCAATCCTCCCGATCCCCTTTATCTACCATGACTTTATTCATAGGTTTTTAACAGAGCAGGCCCACAAGTGACTTTCCCCCATGCAAATGGATAGCTTTGATACTGTATTTTAGATTACCATTGAAGCAAACCTCACATGGAGAGAGGTTACTCTTTTAAATAAACTTCTCTTTGTTTTGCAGTACTGGATGATGTCTGCAAAACTACTCAAGATGCAGGTGAGAAGGCTGTGCAGAATGTAACAAGCCAGGTGTCTGCCTGGGGGAAAAGCTTTGGCCAGAGTGAGGAAAAGAAGAATGCCTCAACCTAATTACTCCTATCTCTTATGTACCCTTTAAGCACATTCAAAAATGCAACAGTGCTCAAGATCTTTTGCTTACTAGAAAAACTTTATATTTGCCATTAAAAAGTCTAATATATTCTTTATACCTTAATTAAGAGTAAACTATACCCTAAAAGCTTTTTACAAGTTCTTTGCTATCTCAAACTAGAATATTTGTTTTAATAACTAGTGGTATGCAGGTTTTAAACAGCAACATACACTTTGCAAAACTGCGTCAAGAAATTTTCATGGGGATAGTTCACATATAGACCATTAGGCAAGTAGGCTAAGGCGTGAGTGAGTCTCAAAGCGCATATGGAAGTTTGCATACATGCACACCTTAAGTGGCGCAGCAGGGGAATGCTTGACTAACAAGCAGAAGATTGCTGGTTTGAATCTCCGCTGGTACTATATCAGGCAGCAGCAATATAGGAAGATGCTGAAAGACATCGTCTCATACTGTGTGGGAAGAGGCAATGGTAAACCCCTCCCATATTCCACCAAAGAAAACCACAGGGCTCTGTGGGCGCCGGAAGTCAAAATAGACTTGATGGCACACTTTACCTTTACACCAGTAATACCACCACAAGCAGAATGCAAAATGAAACTTGGGAACTGTAACTATGAAGGGTGAGGTGCTGCTTCCCTACCCTACTAAAGAGCTTGTGTTAACATCTCACAAATGAAGATCCATTTCATGATAACCAGATAGAAACACTTTCAAGCTCTGAAGGAAGTCTGGCATCATCATCAGTCATGACAGAGATAAGAGTACTGAACCAACAAGAGAGGAGAGCTGGTCTTGTGGTAGCAAGCATGACTTGTCCCCTTAGCTAAGCAGGGTCTGCCCTGGTTGCATATGAATGGGAGACTACAAATGTGAGCACTGTAAGATATTCCCCTCAGGGGATGGAGCCACTCTGGGAAGAGCAGAAGGTTCCAAGTTCCTTCCCTGGCTTCTCCAAGATAGGGCTGAGAGAGATTCCTGCCTGCAACCTTGGAGAAACGGCTGTCAGTCTGTGTAGACAATACTGAACTAGACAGACCAATAGTCTGACCCAGTATATGGCAGCTTCATATGCTCCTAACTGTCAGTCATTGGAAGATCAGGCAGTGGTTTGAAATGGCAAGAACAGGAACTGAAGTATTAAAGAGGGTCAAGGAAGAGACTGAAGATTTCAGAAGAATGAAGCTTGAAAAACTAAAGGTCAAACTAAAGCAACTTGCCCTTTAAGAACATAAGAACAGCCCTGCTGGATCAGGCACAAGGCCCATCTAGTCCAGGATCCTGTTTCACACAGTGGCCCACCAGATGCCTTTGGGGAGCCCACAGGCAAGAGGTATGTGCATGCCCTCTCTCCTGCTGTTGCTCCCCTGCAACTGGTATTGAGAGGCATCGTGCCTCTGAGGCTGGAGGTGGCCCACAGCCACCAGATGAGTAGCCATTGATAGCCTTGTTCCCCATGAATTTGACTAAACCCCTTTTAAAGCCATCATTTATGCATACACTTAATAATTACAATAATAAGCACCATTGCAGACATCTTAAAGGCAAGCACTTTATACAATGCGCAACATAAGGAATTTGTTACCAGAAATATTAATGGTCACCAGAAGTATTGATGATCACCTGCAGAGATTTGTTTTAAACATACAAATACCATGAAGCACCAAGTGTAGGAAGGATGGGTCTTGCAGATGGTGGGACAACTTATTCCATTTCCTGGTTGTGGTTGCCTTCAGGACACACATTTACCCATTGTCAGTGTGTACACTACATCTGGACTCAGTCAATTGAAATTAATGGGACATAAGTTAGACATTACTAACTTGTCACATTGATGTGGCGCATTTTCAAGGTGCTGCCATTGCAGGAATTGTGATAGCCATGTAGATACCACCCGCAGGGAGACAGCCCTGTGCACTTCTGAAGTCACATGAGGAGGCCCCGCATACTTCATTCATTCATTTGATTTTTATACCGCCCTTCCAAAATGGCTCAGGGCGGTATACATTTGATAACCTGTCCAAGAAAAGGGCTCTTTGTAAAGTGTCTGCTCTACCTTTATTACAAGTCCAGCACATGTTTAGCCTAATAGGTTGGAATCGGCTTTGAGATGCAACTTCATTCTGTCTAGACTGGACTTTTCAGCTACCCCTCACACTAAGAAATGCTATGAAAAAACAAGAAGTCAGCATGTACGTATGGAAAGGTCAACTTTTAATAATAGCCTTTGTTACCATGTTACATCATGAGTTATAAGTAGCTAGAAAAAGAGCATGAGTTTCTGGGAAGGCTTGGGTTGGTTTTAAAAAACATTCATATTCGTTACATAAATACATCTGGCACTTTATAGGACTCCTCCAACAAAAGACCTTGTCAAAAACTTTCAAACTGTGCAATCCAATCCCACTTCAAGGTCCTCTATTAAAATTCTTTATGTTCAGAATATGCAAAACCTCCAAATGAAGGGTACAGAAAGTCAGTGAAGTCATTCACGCAATCAAAACTGTGTTCTACCTGGGTTTGGGAGCTGTGTGCACTCCCAATTTATGGTTGAGTGGAAACAAAGTAGGAGGAAAACCTAGGTAGAAGCGATTGTGTGGAAGAAAGGTAGGAGGAAAAGCTACCCAGGTTTTCTTCATACCTTGCTTCTCACAACTGAAAATCAGGAGCACACACAGCTCCCAAACCTGGGTAGAACAGAGTTTTTGATTGTGTGACTGGTCTCAGTGTATTAAGACACTACATAATGTTTATAGCAGCAGCCTGGCTCCTTGTTGCCAATGATTTCTGCTTTAATTGTTCACTGAGGCATCAGCCTCAGAAAGTAACAACTGAGAAGAGCAAGAGGCTACATAAATTCTTTGGACTATCTAAGACTATGCTCAAGTACTTAAAAAAAACACACACACACTAATTGGATATGCAGAGATGAGATTAACACACAAGAGGTCATTCCATTGGATGTCTGTACAATGATACTGCTTCAGCTTATTAGCTCCTGCAACCCATCCCTCCATGCACCTTGTAAGTGCTTAAGCTGAGGTTGAGTACATAATTGAAAGGCAGTCTTGTAACAGGAGCACAGATTATAAAAAGAAACACATTGCCTAAAGAGAACCAGGCCTATGGCTCTGCTAAGTGTAAAAATGAGAATCCTATCAAAGTATTCCCTGCAGGAGGCCCATTCTGTCTTTGATAATGCCACTGCATTGATCATCCAAGGCCTTTACTCAAAGTGCCAAAGCTAAGAGTTACATTGTTTGAAGCCAAAGTGCATGAATAGTTAGCTATTTGCTCCAACAGTACACAGCAGGTGTGATCTGAAGCTTTGCTAGGATGCTTATTGTGGCAAGACCACAGGTTCATACAGTAAAAGGTACCTTTTTAAATTTCAAGAAACAACCCCCTGGACCAAGTGCAGATGAACTGGTTATCTTTCTTCATGAAGCCCTAGATTCATGATTATTATTTTTTCATTATAAAAAAAGACTAGATTTGACTGAAACAAATGGAGAATCATATCCACTATAGTTAGGTGAGAAAAGGAAAGAGGGATTTCTGTGATTATATGTAAACTTGTGATAAGCTTTCTGAAGAGGGTATACAACAAGGTGCCAGACAGATGTGGAGGACTTCTCATTTATGTGAAGGTCAGACCAGCTTCATTGTATACCTTGAAGACTTTCTCAATTGCATTGACGTAGGCAGCTGTTCTCAGGTCCAGACCTAGATTGTACTTCATGGCAGTACGCATGATTTGCTGGAGAACAAAAAAAATTGTACTGCTGAATGCATGTTTCATGTTAATATACACACAGTATTACAAGGAACCTGACTTGGGGAAGCCACTGATACAACACTGATACAACACTGATACAACACTGATACAACACTGCTTCCACAACAATTTGGGCTTGTATTCGATTTTTACACAACAAATTCTGGTAATTTCTGTAGTGCTTTTTGAGCATTCTGTTGCAGCTGGGGAACCCAGGCCGAGAAGGAGTGGCTTGCCAAAAGCTACTTGCTGAGATAACAGCAGAGGTGAGATTCAAACTGTCCTGATCACAGCTCTGTCTCTTAGCAACTATGCGACATCAAGCTTTCTAATAAAGTTCTAAACACTTTTACAGGTTGTTCATTAACTGAATGACTTATTTTGCAACTGTGCCAAACTTTGCTTGAAATCCTTGAAGAGGCCAAGCAACTCACACCAACCAACTTCTTCGGACAGCTGTTACTACAGACAGCAATCCTGTCAAGAGGGCAGTAGCCAGAAGGGACCTCAATTTCTTCACCCTGGTTACCTGGACACCTGAAAGTCTCTGCTCCCCAGTCTCTTCCAACACCCCCTCACCAATAGCTGATTACAAGGGCGGGGGGGGGATTGCTCTTCAGTGGAAGAACAAGTTAGTTAAATAACCTGTCACTAGCACCTTCCCACTACATTTCTGTGGTAATGCATCGATGCTAGACTAACTCTAGCAAGCACAAAAGTGGAGAATGGGGGTATGTGAAGACAATCTAATGCTTCCACGTGCTTCTCTGGTTACCTCTTCAGGCATACTATGGCTACTGTATCCAGGGGGAAGTGCCTATTGGAGTGTGCCAGAGAGTGGAGTGTATTGGACTCTTGCACCATGCTCTTAAACCATGCCCATCCCCCCCCCCACACACACTCTCCACGGATATCTGTCAGCAGAGACAAATGCTGTATTCTGGGAGAGATTCTCCCCAATACCAAGAATGCAAGGTGTCCAGCTTTCTTAATAATGGGGGGGAACCCCTCCCTGGGTACCGTGCTTGTCTCTGCGCCTACAAATGCTGTATCTGTTGAGAGCTGGGTGGAGGTAGGCTATGAAGTACAATGGTGTGGGGCTTGCTGGTACATTCCAGCTGATGCTGTAACCATGTACAGCATAAAGGGCTTAAGTGTTCATATATATTCTTCTTATTGCAATACATACCCGGGCAGAACGCTCCATAGTGTAGGCCAAGCCAGAATGGACAATGTCTTTTTCAGAAGCACCCTATATTGAAGAAATTGCAAATCAGTGGTCAAACTGCAAGCAGCCTTGGGCTCAATGTTGAATTTTTAATGTCACTGTTTAGAGGGACTGAACTTCTGTATTGCTTTTTCTGGATATTCCTTTTGCTACTGGCTAGAAAAATATTAAATCCACATCAACAGAAATGCATTTAACAACTGTTTAAGTTACATCAGTCAAGCAATAACTTCTCCCAGATTTAACATAGGATGCAAGTAATTCAACATAGTTCCACTACAGAAGAATATGTTGGGAAATATACACAGTTTAGATTACAATGACACATTTTTAAATTTCAGCTCTAAAATTAGAACTATGTTTAAGTTGGAACTATAATCTACTGAAAACTGCTAACACAAAATTCTTACTCTGTCATTATGCTGCTTGGTATTTTATAGAGTCATTCTTAGTTTAGCCCAAAAGTTGTACAACTGGCTCCCACTGACTGCAGCAAACCAAACCGACCTGTGACTTTTATACTAGACACAGGATTGGACAAAATCTTAAAGGCAGCTACTTACAGATATCCTATCCTGGAATTCTGCAGTAGGCACAACTGGAATAGATCCACCATGTTTTCCAAATTTTCTCTCCAAGCTTTCCTGGACTGACACTGGAAGGGAGGGGGGGGGAGTCAGTTAAAACCTTGAACAGAGCAACACTTCTTTCCCATGAAAGATTTTTCAACAAGTGTCAGCTCTTACATTTACAGCCCAGTCTCACATATGCTTGCTTACAAGAAAGCCATACTGTGTTCAGTGAGACTCTTAGTAAGTGTGGCAACTGCACGACTTCTATACTATGCCTCTGCTTTGTGAAAGGATGTAAGGGCCAACAGCTGCACTATATTTAAGCCATGAGTCCTAAACTGCCAAGTCTTTACTCAAAATTTAACTACCTCAAGAAGAGTGCTGGCATAGCATGTTGCTTCCAGCTTCAGTATTCAAAGCCGTTCCCACAGTGTGTTCGTAGACAAGAGCAACTTGAAAGTGCACGAAAAACCTAATAGAAGGCAAGGTAGTAGAGACAGAAGTTACATAGTCTCAGCTACAGATTTCCAGCTTGTATGTCCCAGATATCTTTCTTCCTGGTTTCCCCCTAGGGGGAGGCTAGCCATAGGTAGCCTACCTCAGTTAGACAGTGTGGTTTCAATGCTAAAGCTGGGGGTTTGAGCCTCATACCAGCCATTAGGGTGAGAACCAATAGCCAATCGGTTCTCCTTTTCTGGGCAGAAGGCTTCAGGCAGGCCAGAGAAAGGCTCCTGTGTGACTCCCTGGAGGGAGCAGCTGCCAATCTATACAAACAAAACCAAGTGAGATGGACCAATGATGTAAGGCAGCTTCTCATGTTCTCACATCTGAAAATGCAGGACCACCATCTCCACAAGTCCATTTAAAGTTGAAGTCCGCCATTTAGTATTACCAGTTGCAACCTATAAGTGTGCTACTAGAGAACACTGCAGCTAGGAATGATGGGAGTTGTAGTTCAGCAACATCTGGAGGAACCCAGGTTGGGAACCACTGGTCTAGATTATGAACCAGTTTCTGGAACTAGAGAAAGCCCCATGCTTTAGTCTGCTGCTTGGTTTAGAAATTTAGTTAAATACAATTCTTCACTAAACTGGTGTAAAATATATACAACGTGTTGAACTTACTTAGCAAGTGGTAGTTTGAGTCCCTTTCATATTTAAAGGTCAAGCGTCCATAACTGACATGATTCAGGTTCTTCAACCACTCAAAATATGACACAGTCACACCACCAGCATTTAAATAAAGATCCTGCAGACACACAAGATTGAACAAGGGTTTTTTTAGCTGAAAAAAGTTAATTCAGTTTCAAAACTGCTACAGTAGTAATTGAAAAAAGGACATTTGACAGGCGGAAGATAAATGGCTAACACCACTACAGCCTTGCACTGTGTAGTATCTCTGAGATAAGTTGGTTGAGAATTCAATGAAAATGACAGCCATTACAAATGATAAATTGTAACAAACACCTGATCGGCATATCACACTTTCATGTGAGTTCTGTTGCTGGATTGACCAAAGGTAATCTGTACAGGCAAACCTTGTTACTCGTGGGGGTTCTGTTTCTCGCCAACTACTGCAAGTAATAAAACCATGAGTAATGAGGCATTGCGCCTACAGAAAACAGGGGGTTAGGTTTCTGGATTGAAAAAAGGCCCAAAACAGCAAAACATGGTGGGGGGAGCTACTGTACTGTGCTCTGCGGTGTCTCCTTGTGCCCAGCAATGCCCCCCAAGCCATGAAATGCCCCCCCAAACTGTGAAAAAATGCCTTTAAAAAAAAAAAGAAGTGAGCCCCAAAATGGCTCCTGATTACATATGCTTACAAAATGGTGGCTGGAAATGGTCCATTTCCAGCCACCAAAATGGTCCACCTCCGTGGTCACTTCCAGCCCTCTAGGAACCACAAATACATGGGTTTTAACTCTTTAGTATCTGTGGATGAGTCCACGAATAGCAAGGTTTTCCTGTATAATTAGCTTCATCTCAATTTGACAGTATTGTAAGCTAAACTGCACTGGGGTCAGTTGTGGGGTCAGGCAGAGGAAGCCAACTAATCTGGGAAGGGATAGAGTAGGGACTACAGAAATTAGAGACAACTGCCAGATCTACAAACAGTAGCACATATGCTTCTGCTTCATACTCATAAGCAAGCCAGGCATCTATCACCAGGCCCAAAGACAGATTATCAAGCAGTAAATGCAGTTATGTCAGCCTAAAGTTTTAAATTATCTTCAAAGCAATTCATCAACTGTACCACCCCTCAAAAGGGATATCCTTCCCTGCATCATTGGTGGTGGTGGTGGTGTGTGTGTGTGTGTGGGGGAAATTAAGCAATGCCCCTACACTCTCTTCCATAACCAATTTTCTACAACTGTTCTGGAGTTTACTGGGTAAACAGCATGCAATCATCTGATGGTTAATCAAGGTGCTTCTGAAAAACAAAGAAAGTTGAGCAAGGACTGGTTTGCAAGCCAGAACATTATTCATATAAGAAACATAAGAACAGCCCTGCTGGATCAGGGCCAAGGCCCATCTAGTCCAGCATCCTGTTTCGCACAGTGGCCCATCAGATGCCACCAGAAGCCACAGGCAGGAGTTGAGGGCATGCCCTCCCACCTGCTGTCACTCCCCTGCAACTGGTACTCAGAGGCATCCTGCCTTGGAGGCTGGAGGTGGCCCACAGCCCTGACTTGTAGCCGCTGATAGACCTCTCCTCCATGAATTATCCAAACTCTTCTTAAAGCCATCCAGGTTGTTGGCTGTCACCACATCTTGTGGCAGAGAATTACACAAGTTGTTTATGCGTTCTGTGAAAAAGTACTTCCGTTTCTTGGTCCTAGATTTCCCAGCAATCAATTTCATGGGATGACCCCTGGTTCTAGTGTTATGGGAGAGGGAGAAGAATCTCTCTATCCACTTTCTCCACAACATTGCATGATTTTATAGACCTCTACCATGTGTCCCCACAGTCGTCTTTTTTTAAAACTAAATAGCCCCAGGTGTTGTATCCTTGCCTCATAAGAAAGGTGCTCTAGGCCCCTGATCATCTTGGTTGCCCTCTTCTGCACCTTTTCCAGTTCTACAATGTCCTTTTTTAGATGTGGTGACTAGAATTGCATGCAGTACTTCAAGTGTGGTCGCACCATAGTTTTGTATAAGGGCATTATAATATTAGCCGTTTTATTTTCAATCCCCTTCCTATTGATCCCTAGCATGGAATTGGCCCTTTTCACAGCTGCCGCACATTGAGTCGACACTTTCAACAAGCCATCCACCATGACCCCAAGATCCCTCTCCTGGTCAGTTACCGACAGCTCATATCCCATCAGCGTGTACTTGAAGCTGGGGTTTTTCTTCCCAATGTGCATCACTTTACACTTGCCGACATTTAACTGCATTTGCCACTCTGTCATCCACTCCCCCAGTTTGGAGAGATCCTTTTGGAGCTCTTCACAATCAGTTATGGATTTCACTACCCAAAAGAGTTTGGTATCATCTGCAAATCTGGCCACCTCACTGCTTACCCCTACTTCTAGATCATTTATGAATAAATTAAAAAGCACCAGTCCCAGTACAGATCCCTGGGGGACCCCACTTCTTACTTCCCTCCATTGTGAAAACTCTCCATTTATCCCTACCCTCTGTTTCCTATCTTTCAGCCGATTAGCAATCCACACATGTACTTGTCCCCTTATCCCATGACCGCTAAGTTTCCTCAGGAGTCTTTGATGAGGAACTTTGTCAAAAGCTTTTTGGAAGTCCAGGTATACGATGTCAACTGGATCACCTTGATCCACACACTTGTTGACACTCTCAAAGAACTCCAAAAGGTTGGTGAGATAAGATTTATCTTTGCGGAAGCCATGCTGGTTCTCTCCCAGCAGGGCCTGTTCTTCTATGTGCTCAATTTTATCCTTGAGGATGCTTTCCATCAATTTGCCTGGAACTGTTGTTAAGCTAACCGGCCTGTAATTTCCCGGATCACTCCTGGATCCCTTCTTTAAAATCGGTGTTATATTTGCTACTCTCCAGTCCTCTGGTACAGAGCCCGATTGCAGGGATAAGTTATATATTTTAGCAAGGAGGTCGGCAATTTCATGTTTGAATTCTTTGAGGACTCTTGGATGGATGCCATCCGGCCCTGGCGATTTGTTAGTTTTCTATTTTTCTGGACAGTTTAGATCATCATCTCGTCACTTCTATCTGACTCAGTTCTTTAGTCTCCATCCCTAAAAAGCCTGGTTCAGGAACAGGTATATGCCCAGTATCCTCTGCCCTGAAGAGGGATACAAAAAACTCATTGAGCTTCTCTGCAACCTCCATATCCTCCTTAATAATCCCTTTCGCTCCCTCACTGTCTAATGGTCCAACTGTCTCCCTGGCAGGTTTCCTGCTTCTGATGTATTGAAAGAAGTTTTTGTTATTCCCCTGGATACTTTTGGCTAAAAGTTCTTCAAACTCTCTTTTTGCCTCCCTTATGGTCACCTTGCATTTCTTTTGCCAGAGTTTGTGTTCCTTTCTGTTCTCTTCATTTGGACAGGCCTTACAATTTTGGAAGGCCTGCTACCTTCCTTAAAAAACATTTGTTTTTTAAACATGGTGCTTCCCTCCCACCCCACCTCCATTCTCAAGGACTGCCTGATGCAGTTTTATGTTTCCATATATTCGTCTTGCCCATTAAGGCAAGATTTTCTGCAGAAGTAGCTTGGTACATAAAGCTATGATGTATGTCTTTACACCAGACTTTGTTTTGTATTCCCTGAACAGTCCAGCTTAATTAAAATAACTGAACATTTTGCCACTGACTTCAATAGGTACTGGATACTGTAATTGCAGATCAGATTTTCAACTTAAGAAAACCTGTCCTATAACTAGTATTTTTACTGAAAATCTTTGGCATGATGTGAAGGGGGATGCAAATGCTTTTATAAGTTTTTAGAGTGGACCTAAGATAAACTTACTGGGATAACCATGATATTGCGTTCCAAGAAGATTCTATCTGCTTCAGGTGTTGTCGGTCCATTAGCACCTTCAGCAATTATCTAGAAGGAAAATCAGAATACCATAGCTTAGCATAAAGAGCATACAATCACATAATTAACCTGCATAAACAGGAGAGAATTCATAACTTCTCGTCCCAATATCATGCATTTAAGTTTGTACGTTCCTCTTACTTTTGCTTTGACCTTGCTGGCATTGGCCTTTGTTAGCTGTTTTTCACTGGCAGCTGGGATGAGGATGTCACAGTCTGCTTCAAGGATGTGGCAGTCAAGGGGTTGTGACTTTGGGTAGGTGAGAATTGATCCATGTTGCTGTTTTGACATAAGAGCAAAGTTAAGGTCTCATTTCAAGGCCTACTGTTTTACAACAGACATTTCAAGTTAACTGCTTTTATGTCCCTATGCTTGGATTGCATATTCGTTGAACACTACACTCAGGAGCTACAATTACTGCCACAGTTGTCTGAGTCTATGAACATTGTAACTAAATTTTACAGGCATGTGATGAAGCCCAGATATTCTGATTTCTTCTCCCCCCCCCCACTCCAATCTTCTTAGAAGAGCTGGGAATGTACCAACATTAGGGCTACAGGCTATCCTTTTAATATAAAAAAGTATTAATCCCACTATTTGATATAGTTATTGTTTCTAAAGGTCTTGTTTTCCAAATCAAAGACTCTATTCTAATAGGAAGACAGAATTCTATCAAGTTAATAACCAAGTGTCTCTTGCATGAATACATGCCAGTCATAAAAAAACAGTTTTCTTAAAGCATTTTAAGAGTATTTACAGGGTATATCCTAAGATTTATATAGAATCATTCCCTATCAGCAATTAGTGCAGTACATTAGCATCAGCCAATCTAGCCAAGACTCATTTACAATGCAGAACCGAGTTTTAGTTTTATTAATAGTTAAAATTCCCCACTCCAACATCCTCTCTACTAGCAAACTTTTATCCAACTCGACTGTGCAATTATGCAACAAAGAGTGTTGCTTTTGCTGTACCAGTTTGTAATCTTCCAGTTCCTTTGGATCAAGTCCATCAGGATTCCAGATAGCACCATCCTTTTCTCCAATGGCAACACATTTTGCACCATAACGATGAAGATACCTCATAGAATGCAAACCCACATTGCCAAATCCCTTTTTTAAAAAGAGAAGAATTAGGTTAACAGACTGCAAAACCACCCAAAGAGTAAACCACACAGATTAATACTCTTACCAGTTACAAGATGCAACCTTATGGAATGCCCTGTAGTGTCAATAGCATAGAATCTCACTTAGAGCAACGTTAGTCTCAGAGAATGCTGCAATATTTCACTATCACCAGCCTCCAATTACAGCAACTTATTTTTTGGAAGAATTTTACTAAAGCAATTTATCTTTTGACTCCCTACCCTGCAATGGTTTGGAACACAGACATCCAACTGTAAGCTGGAGTAGGGCTAGATCTTCCCTGGCTAAGCTGTGCTCACCCTGTTCCTGGCATCACCACAGTGATGTTGTTGCCAGATTGGCTCTTGGTCCTGCTTCCATAAGAGGATCAGGAGCCAGAGCCCTCACTGGTTTGAAAGATTATGCAACGACTCCAATTATACAGAGAAGTGGCAAGGCATTTCCCAAAAGATAAAGACTAGTGTAGAATTGGAAACAGGATTGAACTCAGGAGGAAGACTGGATTTTAAGACTGTTGATGTTACAATTTTATATTGTTTTTAAGCTTAATCCTAGACATTTCCACCAAAGTATCTGGTACAGAAAGTCACACAAATGCAATGATCTGTACATTCCATCCTAAGGAATGATGTTGTAGTTGTATGTCTATCATGTTCACAGATCAGCACAACTATGTACTATTTCAGTGAACCTTAACAATCCATTTCCCCCCCTCTGTTTTTGACTGCTTCTATTACTGTATTTTATTGTTTGCATTGTTGGTTGTTTACGTTTCATTTTTGTGCATGTTAATGCTTTTTAATCTGGTGAACGACCTTGGGATAACACTTATAAAAGTTCATTGTTTTAAGTTTGGTCACAGATCCAACCCATTCCAGCTCTGCCAATGCAAGCATTCCCGAGTGCTAGTGTTGGCATCCTTTTGTTTTTACACAGGTCAGCACCTCTCAGTTCCCTGATTAACTGAATAAAAGCAACAACTTGTAGGCACTCTCCTCATTAATAAAATTTTAGAAGTGGCAGTCAATGGTGACAGTTTAAATTTTTGACACTACACCAGATTGATAAAGCATACCAAACAATCCAGATTCTGGGTTTAAGTCTTGAACAAGATTCAAAATTATCTCAAACCGACAGTAATTATCAGACGTACACTTCCCATTGCAGACTGCTGTCAGCCCTATGCAGATGAAATAGCACCAGTGCATGATGGGATGAAGGTTATACAGCTGGGCCTCTATACTAACATGATGCCCAATGCACAGTCAGGCAGAACTGGTGGCAAGGCCAGCCCAATCCTGATCTCCCCTGCACTGTGCACACGTGCTAAATGAGCTCTGTAAGGCTTTCCTAAATGCCTATGTCAAATGAGTTAAGTTATTGCAATAGCCCACTAGAGCCATATTATAAATGGCAGACATCCTAACAAAGCATGCATGCTTCCAACAACTGGAAGGATGCAATGAGAGCCTCTGTGCTGCTCAGTTGAGTTCTGAATGATGAGTGCAAATATTTTGGAGAGCTCTTCAATGCTCCAACTTTTACCAAACTGCTCTGTAAAAGTAAACACATCCCTTAAGGTAAGGACATGTTTCTGCTTAGGAGAGCACTCCAAAGTATTAGTGCTCTAGTGCAACTGCACTCATAATTTAGAATCCAACTGAGTAGTGTGGAGGCTCTCAGTGTATCCTTGCAGTTGCATGCACACTTTACTAGGATGTCAAACACTGAATATGCACAGTCACTGCATTTCTGTAACCCGTGCAGACCAGTATTTTAAATATCACGCAACTCAGGTCAGATGTGTTTAAATGTAGGATTGCACCAAAAGAAAAATTCATTAGGGCACTAGGAGTGTGTGTAAAGCAGCTTCTGTTTTAAAGAATCACCTGAACACTTGGCTGCCATGTATGGCTAAAAATCTAAGCACAAGCAATAGCTAACTTGACACTACTGCGTGTTAAGAGTTGAAATGATTTTTTCTTTTGTTGGCTGAAAGATATTAAAGTTAGAAATAAAGAAGTCAATATATTTCCTATGCTTTATCAGTAAAGCTTAGAAATTATTCCAGATTTCCCCCCCATGTGATTCACTGTTCCAAACAAGTACCTGGATAGCAAATGTCTTATCCCCAAACCCTGGCGTCATTCCCAAGAGACTCATATATGATGCTTCATTAATGAAGTTCTCAATCCCATGGAAGACACCACGTCCTGTGGCAGAGATACGTCCATGGATACCACCTTGGCTGATTGGCTTGCCAGTGACACAGGCATGAGCATTAATATCCTGTAAGATAATGAAGAAAGCTTAGTTTGATTTTTCAATGGAAAAAGCATTTTAAAAAATTCTAGATTTTGCTAATGATTCCTCTTAATGAGCTATAGTTCCAACTAAAAATAAGTTGACAGTTACTCCCCCATCCCCCAAACCAGTTCAGTTTACTATAGAACCTTATTTCTGATAATTTAAAGGCATTTACATGGCACAGAACTTCATGGAGAATGTAACTGCCAGTGAAGAGAGTCACTAAACTATTTCAGTCTTCAAACTAACTTGACATTTCTCAAGTCAGTTTTTACATCAAGGTACACTCCTACTGAGGGTGCAATGGTGGGTGGATTAAGTCCACAACTTGATTTCTTGATAAGAAATGACAAACAAGAGATGCCTGTACAGGAATACACAAAGTGCTCAATGGTTCACATACAGGTGAAACTCGGAAAATTAGAATATCGTGCAAAAGTCCATTAATTACAGTAATGCAGATTAAAAGGTGAAACTGATATATGAGACAGACGCATTACATGCAAAGCAAGATAAGTCAAGCCTTAATTTGTTATAATTGTGATGATCATGGCGTACAGCTCATGAAAACCCCAAATCCACAATCTCAGAAAATTAGAATATTACATGGAACCAATAAGACAAGGATTGAAGAATAGAACAATATCGGACCTCTGAAAAGTATACAGTGTACTGTGCTTGATTGGCCAGCAAACTCGCCTGACCTGACCCCATAGAGAATCTATGGGGCATTGCCAAGAGAAGGATGAGAGACATGAGACCAAACAATGCAGAATTGCTGAAGGCCGCTAATGAAGCATCCTGGTCTTCCATAATACCTCATCAGTGCCACAGGCTGATAGCATCCATGCCACACCGCATTGAGGCAGTAATTGCTGCAAAAGGGGCCCAAACCAAGTACTGAATACATATGCATGCTTATACTTTTCAGAGGTCCGATATTGTTCTACTCTACAATCCTTGTCTTCTTGGTTCCATGTAATATTCTAATTTTCTGGGATTGTGGATTTGGGGTTTTCATGAGCTGTACGCCATGATCATCACAATTATAACAAATCAAGGCTTGACTTATCTTGCTTTGCATGTAATGCATCTGTCTCATATATCAGTTTCACCTTTTAATTTGCATTACTGAAATTAATGGACTTTTGCATGATATTCTAATTTTCCGAGTTTCACCTGTATGCCACTTACTCCAAAGATAATCATATCAAGTGTAACCTTAGTTCATTCAGTGTTTTATGTTGTAAACGAAAGTCTCCATTTTAGTCATTCATTCATTCATTTAATGTATATACTGCCTGACTCTGAAGGTTCTATTATATTTCTCTCTTGCTCTTTCCCTCCCTCTCTCTAAGGTGTACCGTGGCTAATCCTGTGTGTGCAGAAGCACCTAAATGGGCAGTGGGGATTCCATATGCAGATAGGGAGGAGCCTATGAGAGCAGAAGCACCATGGTGATTGGGCAGTGGGGATTCCATATACAGATAAGGAGGAGGAGCCTATGGCACTATTGGGCAGTGGGGATTCCATATGCAGATAGGGAGGAGCTTGTGATGGTTAAGTCGGAAGATGTAAATAGATAGATAGATAGTGGGCAGGGATCTGCGAAGAGGGGGTCGTGAGGGAGGAAAGAGTCCCTTCAGGAGAAGGAGGCTGCCATTTTGTGAATTAGACGAGGAAACAAAATGAACAAGATCTGTTAACTCAAGAAGGGAGAGAGAGAGAGAGAGAGAGAGAAGAAGAAGGAGAAGAAAGGAGGAAGGGCGAGGGACGGGCCTGAGCCTGTCAGCAGCCTGAGGGAAACAAGCGGCCACAGCAGGGGCAGCAGCGAGGAAGGGCCCGGTCAACCACTGCTGCTGCTCCTGTGGAGAGGAGCAGGAACAGGGCTCGGGTGAGAGTGAGGAGGTCTCTTGGGATATGGAGCTACAGCTTGGCCAATAGGCATCAGAAACACTGCAGCTGCACCCAAGAGGGGTGAGGGAGTGGAAGCAATGGGAGGGAGGAGCAGGAGTGCGGCTCAAGTGAGGGTGGAGAGATCTCTGAGGTGAGGGGGCTGTGGCAGGGGGTGAGTGGAGCAATCAAGTACTAGAGTGCAGATGCTCTGCGCAGGTTAAGCTAGCTTCAAGTTACAGAAATATTTTTGTACTTAGTGCACCTTCGAATTCAAGATGTGAAAATGATCTCTAGTTTAGATCACTTTAGAAAAAACGATTAGACAAATCTACGAAAGGCAAGTCTATCAGTCATCACTGGCCAAAGGAAACATCCATGTACAGAGGTACTACACCTATTAATTCCAGCACGTGGTATTCAAAAATGAGATAGCCATCGCCTTCATGCCCCATTTGTAAGCATCCAAGATCTTCTGGCTGGTAGCTACTGCAAGCCAAATGTTGGACTATATGGATCTTGATCTGGTAAGATAGTTCTTCTGTTTCCTGAGCTGCACAGATGCCATTTATTCAAAGTCACAATGCTATGATGCTCCAGAAGCATTTGAAATGCAGAGGTCATGTGATGGCATTACTATGATGAGGACTATGATGGGCTGTTCCTCACACAAGAGTACAAATTCCTCTCAGAAGCAACCATGGCATACCACCTGGTCTTTGCACCTCAAATGGTATAAGAAGCTGCCTGAGACATCTTGTATCAGCCATACTGACTGCTTAGTTAATGGAACTGGCCCACAGTTCACTCATGATCCAACATTTTACAATGTGTGAATCTAGATTTACTAACTGCTTCAAGCTTAGCTTCAAACAAGCTTATATGAGAATTTAAGCAATCCCAATTAACCATGCTTAAAATATCATCCACTCTGAATGGCTTGTGTGCTTTGCCACTAATACATAAGAGGATTTTAAGCCTCTAAGCAGTCTACAGCTAAAAAACTGTTTAATAACTTTTAAAATAATCTGGCAACAAGAATGTGAAGCTAATACAATTATTTGCAAATGATCTGTACAATCTTTCAGCTTGTTAAACGCCTTGGCAGATACAGCCTATGTATAACAAGGTTACTACTCTAGTTATATGCAGATTGCTCCTTTCCTGCCGTTTCTCTTGTTCAGCCTCTTGACTTATTCCCATGAAACAGCCAAGTCTTGTTTTGCTGCTCCCTCAGCAAAACTGACCCAGAGAGGCTTGTTTCTAGTTCTGCAAACATATCCTGTACACAAAGTGTAAACTATATATTACTAGAAACATGGAACTGCAGCCAAAAAAGGCAGTATTGTGCCAAGTGTGCCCTCCCCTGCTCAATTTGCAACTAAGGGCCCACATCTGCATGTTTTAGAAAAAGAGTAAACAGAAAGCTGCTTTAACAAATGATCTCATTTGTTTTTTGTCAGAAACACATTGTTACAAATCCCTATCTGAATCCATACTATACTGCACTAATTCTTATTTGCTGCAAGCTTCTGGACCTCACAGAAGTCTCAAAAGTGCATGGGCATGCAAAGGACAGTACATGCAGACCTAAGATCTGGCTTAGATATAAAAGGGTTATAGCACACAGTTGCTCCGAGATCTTAACTTCCTTCTGCCCAAGTCTAATTTGCTTACAGTTCAACTTTCCTTCTCCACTTAATGCTCTGAACTTGAAAAGCTTGCAGCAAAAATGATAAGTTGACCAAGAAACAGATTTGTCTGCTCTGGGTCAGATTGCCCATAAACATGTAAATGCACCCGGGGTGTGTGGGGGAGACCTCTTAAAATAGTGCCTTGAGTTGAAAGAGGGAAAGAATGTTGCACAAAAGCATTGGCTTAGTGACCTGAATACTAAGGAATTTGCTGTAATAGAATTTACTTGCTACTGCAACATGCTTATAGATCAAGAAAATTTCTAATTCTCAATCTCATTGTTTTGTACTCCACACAAGAACTTAGGCAAACCTTTCTTTGCAACCCAAGCTGATTTGTGATTTGGGTTTGAATTTAATATAACAGGCCTTGATAGAGGGTGTACAATCCCAGTGAAAAAGTTGTCCAGGAAGTGGTTTCCATGGCCACTCTGAACAAAGTGCTTACTTAGGGCAATCTAGCCAAAAGAGCTGTGGAATTATTCAGAAGTTTTCCCATGCATGAATAATTAAGAATTCTCAAAGGTTAGCTTGCTGAATCCTAAAGCAAAACACTGCCTACTGCTGTGGTAAACCCTGACAGGAAACTTAGCTTTGCCAAGAAACAAGAAATCTTTAATATTTACAGCCTGCTGTTTAGAGATGAGCAAGTGTTAAATGGAAATAGGCAACAAGAACAGTTCTGAAGAGCATAAACATGATTGTTTTTCTACTTAGTGATAGAGGTCCAACACCAATGACGACACATATAAGGTGTGTGATATATAAAATGTGTGTATTCACAGACGTGTATATATTTCATTACACATTCAAAGTCACCCTTTTTACTGGCTTGAACCATTGATCATCCACTCCCACTGGCAGCGACTCTCTGAGGTATCAGGCACATACATATTCTTAGCTCCTAGATTGTGGCTTGTGTGTAAGACACTATGTAAATGCATCAAGCAGCTTTCATCAGTTTTGTGAATTCCAAACTAAGGCAGAAAGCCCAGCCACATTTATGTTTTAGGTCTACCAAATACAATGGAACTTACACTACTTCCAAGAACACATGCTTGGGCTACACATTGGGCTACATCCCTGTTAAAATGTGACCCACGTCTGTGTATTGCATGTGTTTAAAGAACTTATTACAGTGGTACTAAGCCCTGTTAAGTGGGCAAAGAGGCACATTTTAAAGTGATATCTTATTTAGCAGGGGAAGAGCAACTATTCCCATTCAACCAAAGCATAATGTCCTTCCCAATGGCTTATCTGCTGGTATCCTTCTTGTGTCTTTTTAAAAGAAAAATTGCGAGCTCCCTTTAAGACAAGGAATCAACTCATCATTTTGATAGGAAAACCATTTTGAGAACTTACTTGTTGAAAAGCACAATCTAAATGAAGAATACCACCACCCACTAATGGGGGGGGTACTAAACTTATGGAACTAGTAAGTTTTGCACAATCAACAGAATGTGTTTGCTAGATTTTCCCTAGGCTAATCATGTGCCTTTCACTCAAAACTTACATAGTGTCCTATGGTATTGGCATAGGTGTCTGCAATCCAGGACATCTCCCTCTCACCTGTGCTCATGTCAGGAGCTGGAACATCAACACCTGGCCCTGTGGGTAAGATTAAGGCTATTAACACAATGCAAATGCCAGGTTATTTTCATATATAGTTGCTGAAGTTTGCTTATCTGCAAAGCTCTCATTTAAGAAGCACCATGGTTATCAGACCACTATTTATAGCAATAGCACTTACATTTATATACTGCTTTATAGCCGGAGCTCTCTAAGCGGTTTACAATGATTTAGCATATTGCCCCAACATTCTGGGTACTCATTTTACCAACCTCGGAAGGATGGAAGGCTGAGTCAACCTTGAGCTCCTGGTCAGGATCAAACTTGTAACCTTCTGGTTACAGGGTGGCAGTTTTACCACTGCGCCACCAGGGGCTCTTTGTGTCTGATCTTTGATTGTTATGAATGACTTGAGATCACTATTTTGCAAACTGTTGTACTAGTACTTTACAAGCCATTAAGTTTTCATATTATATGATCTCGATGCTCGAGATGTTTTTGAATTTATTTTTTATAGTTGTAAACTGCCTTTCGCCAATGGCCCCAAAGTGTTCTATGGTAAGATAGCTTAAGGGAGACTCTAGTCAATCCCCTGCTCAGCTATGAAGTAGATCAGGTTATCATTGGCAAGTCATTTGTTCTGTCCTCACTTAAGTTGTAAACTAATACCTAAACTGTATGAGATCTGGCACAGTCAAATGTGGAACAAAATTGGAACAAAAAGTTTCAGCATCATATTTAATAATATTTGCTTTCTTCTGTGATGCTTAGGACCATTAAATTTTGAAGGTTTTTATTTCTGTATCTGTTCTCAGTGCCATTGTTCTTTGGCATTAATATAGATATGCAAGAAGCTAAACAAAAGGAGCACAGCCCAAACACAGGCTCATCACCTCTAGTGTAACAAGTGCACCTCTAATGTAACAGAGAGATTATAAAGCATCCTGGTGCTTCTGTATATGCAGAGGTCATATATATGTATATGCAGAGGTCATATATATAATGATTAAGTATTGCTCATGAGATACTCAGGGCATGTAAAGCAACTGCTGCAACTCTTTTGGAGAGACAAAAGCAGAACATGTAGTTACCATCTTTCCCACAACCGGTATCAAAATATATCCCCAAAACTGATATATTACATACCAATAAAACCCTTTTTTGCTAGTTCCATGGTAAACCGTCTTGTGATTTTTTCCAATTCATTATCCTATAACACACACACAGACATTTTTAGGCCACAAGTCACTAGATACCCATCGTCAATACCACCTATTAACATTATTCACAACACAAGTGCATTTCCATCCCATCCGCTTCTTACTTCTTACTAGCAGTCAGTGCAGCGACCATGTTGCCCCTATGCGGCAATATCAGTAAGTAAGTGGAAGGAAAAGGGGCAGCATTACTAGGTTTATGTATGCTCTATATTCCCCTAAGATGTAAATTTATCAATCAGTATTCAGGACCAAGTGGCTCTTGGAAAAGCTCTATAGCACGTTCTTTTTTCAGCATGGTCTCTGGAAATATTTGAAATTGCACAGAGGACTACCGGTGGTCTGTAATCCACAGTTTACCACCACAGACCCTGGAACTAAAATGTGTTGGAGTGTGCTCAGTCTCCTTTTATCTGGAGTGAGCACACAAGGGGAAAACTCTGGCACCATGGCCTTCCCAAAGTCATCCTGCCTAGCTGCTTCAGGGAAGGCACTGCAAGTGAACTGTAGAGAACTACAGGATACAGTGATGGCCTCTAGAGTCATCCTGCTCAGTGACTTAAGGTTACCTGATGAGCTATCCATTTACCGTGTTTTCTGGTAGAAAGGCCGCATTGGCATAAATGCCACATAGTGAAAAATGGCTGGAAATCCTAAAAACCACATCAGAAACGCTACACTGGCGAAAAGGTCACAGTTAAAGCACCAAGTACACACACACACCCTTTCCATTGTACTCTACATGTGGGCATTTTGGCCCCTTGCTCCCCCCACCCCGAAGGTGTTAGTTTGGGCGGGGGTGACCAGGTTGGGCCCATAGTGAGGCCATGGCCATATTACGCAGCCAGAGGAGGTGCACGGTGAGGTACCTTTAAGTGGAAATTAGAAGGTGCTTATCTCCCTGTATTGCCAGCCCTGAAAGCTCTTCCCAGCAGCAGCGGATCGGCTCCACTGCTTCTGGGAAAAGCTGTTCTTCCAAGCAGTGTGCGCCCCAGCTGAATGGTGGAGCTGATCCTCCGCCACTGTTGAGAAGAGCTTTCAGAGCTGGCAAAATAGCCAGGTAAGCACCTTCTAATTTAAAGGTGCCTCTTGCTGCCCGCTGCGGTGCCTACACTGGCCACTAAACACAGCCATGGCCTTGCCGCAGGCCCAACCTGACCACCCCTGCCCAAGCAAACACCTTCGGGTGGGGGAGAGAGCAAGGGGCCAAAATGCCCCTACGCGGAGCACAAACAGTGCTCCATGGGAAATGGAAGGGGGAGAAGCATGTAAAACCAGGGCCAGGAAAGCCCAACTGCACTGTCGCCTCTCCTCCTCCGTTCCTTCCAGGTCCTCTCGACCACATGGAGTCTCTTGTTGGTCAGAGGGTTCTGCTGTGCTGCCGCACCTCCTTCCCTCGCCCCTTAGTTCTGGAGTAAACACCGCTTCGATGTAAAAGCCACAGGCGCCTTAAAGTAACTTTTAAAAACTTCTGCACCACGGCCTTTCTAACAGATGATACGGTACAAAAATGTATTCCTAACTCTCAGCATGTTCTCATGGAAGTAGGCTTATTGAAAATATGCTGGATGGTCATAGAATCTATGATTGCTACTTTGGTAATGTGTGATTTTTCAACGTTTTTTGAAGCAATGGTCATTGTGGGTATACTTGTCTCAGTCTCCATCTTATTAATGTTTTTAGATAAAGCTTCCAAAACCTCCATAAGCTTATACTGGGCCAAGCAGTGAGGCATATTTCCATCAATAGCAAACAGAGATCGAGGAATCCCTGAACATTCATACAGGCTTAAGTTTGGTTTAATATCTATGTCTAGCCTAGATCAGGTGGCTATAAGTAATCTTGATAACAGTGACATATTTGATTTCATGCGACAGATCTTCCTTTCAAAGCAATGTGGATTATTTATTTAGCCACTGATTTGCATCTTTTAAGTTTAATTTTCTTCATTGGAGCCCAGATTTTTGTTGCTGGTCTGAACTAGGCTTGAGCCCGAAATGTTTCGGAGGCCATTATAGAGGCCTCCGTTACGTTTCGGCCACTGGGGCAGTTTCGGCTTCTGGAGGCAGCAGGGTGGGTGCACTTACCCCTTCCAGCACATTTCCCCCACTGGAAGTACCGGGTGCCTGTCACGCCTGTGCGCGGCAGATGGGCACGTGCGCACATGTGACGGGCGCACTCGTGCCCGGTACTTCTGGCTGATGAGGGCAACAGGGAGGTACACTGCCGCCCCGAGGGGCTTTGATACAACGGAGCGCCGGTGGGGGAAATGTGGTGGGCGGGGTAAGTGCACCCTCCCTCACCCTAACTTTGCAAAGAGGCACCTTTTAATGTAGTGATTCTCTTTATTTAGCAGGGGGAGAGTAACTGGCTCTATCCACCCCCAGCACAGTACCTCCAGTGACTGTTGCTGGTGACTATGTTTCTTTTAGATTGTGAGCCCTTTGGGGACAGGGATCCATCTTATTTATTTGTTATTTCTCTGTGTAAACCACCCTGAGCCATTTTTGGAAGGGTGGTATAGAAATTGAATAAAATAAATAAATAAATAAATAAATAATAAGAAGGCTATATTCTGCGACAATATCTATAACAGCAACAACACTGAAAATAAAATCCAGCCATCCCAGGTCCTTGGGAAGGACTCGATGTCTGGATAAAACAAACCAGTCAATAACACCTGTCTGACTGTGTAAATAAATAATAATTAGGCTAAGCCACTACTGGTCACTGGCTGTTGGGGATGATGACTTGTAGAACCGCCATATTCAGGGCCTCATTCAGAATAATAGTTGCTGGGACCAACAGCATTAGACGACGGTTCTCTTCTTGCCCTGCTAGTGGGCTTCCCAAAGCAATCTAGCTGGCCACTGTGGGAAGCAGGACGGGCTCTTCAAATGTCCACCCACCCTGCCGTATCCTGGAAAAGTGCTGTCTGCCACTCCCATCTCATTCTATTGCATATGCAGACTAGGCCCAGGTCACTGCTGGCTGAAGAGGAGACAGCTGGGGCTCTGGTTGAGGTAACTCTTCCTTCTGTGGAAGTGGCTTGGATATCAATCCTATGTGGACTTGCCTGCAGATGTACCACATATGTAAAACTAATAGATGTATCTGAATGACTAAATGTGTAGCTGTAATTTTTAAGGGCACATAGAGGCACAAAATATGCTTTATATGCATTTTGTGAAAATTTTGGCTGCCATTTTGTTTTTCCTCTATAACATTCATCTGCCAGAGTTTGGAGCCCATCACCTTCTAGAACTGGATTCTCCGTGCTCTACCAAAAAGAATGGTACCCCACTTATGCTTGTACTGTCACAGATCCCACAGATGTACATTGGCTTAAAGACAATTTCTGCAAACTTAGGGAGTCTGCACTAATTATGAGGAACCTGCATCTACCCTCTATCAGAGTATCTATCAGGTACCCAGGACATCTGCACATAGACATCCCTTTTTAGAAATGAGATAGAGCCCATAATACCTTTCATCATGCCTGCCCAGCTAGTGTTCCACCACCTGCTGACAAACCCTAGCCTTCCTCTCAACTTGGGTGCTGGGGAGTGGGTGGAGTATTATCTCCATCTTTGCTGTATGCTTATTAGATGTGCCAATGTCTCAAAAGTGGATCAACAATCCCTTACCCTTCTCCCCAGCCTCAATCTTAAAACCAAAAAGATAAGCAGGAGATTGTTCTTGAACATAATGACCACACATTTCTCATTGGCTATCAAGCTCAGAGTGTAAAGGTACAGGTGGTCCTGAAACACCTATTTGTTTTAAAACCTTAAGTTTTAATATAATGCAGTCTGTATCTTATTGATGTCAAGGGATTAAACAAACACAAAGTTCTACCTTGCTATCCCCATTACCCACCTAGAGCGGAAGAATTTTAAGTTAGCCAACCTTAACATGTTAGGTTAAAGCAGATTTATCTGAAGCTTAGACTTACTGTATAATTCCTAGGGTTGATCTTAACACCAGCCTTTGCACCACCAAACGGTACATCTGAAAAAATTTTCAAGTTTAAGAATCAGTTGACAAGGATACTGAATGGCAAGAATAAGTTGTTGCGGGCGGGTTCAAAATTCACTGGGATTTATTTTGACGCATAATAGACCCTATAAGCACCCAGCTTTCATACCTTACAATCATAGGTTAGTTTTCTATGCCCCACAAACATGTGTTAGGAAATGAGGATTTGGCCCTGGAGAACCAGGCTTCCTCTAGTGACTGTGAAAGGGATGGAGCTTCACTGTAAAAAAGCTGATTTACGAAGTTAAACTTTTCATTCAACTCTTTCTAATATTGCTGTATCCACTACATAACAGCTTACTTTATTTTATATCCATTCCCCACCCCCCAAATATTTGCTATAATGGCAGTAATATTGCTCACTTTATAAAAAATGAGATCTTTACAAAAAGATTTAGGAAGTATTTCCTTATTCATCCAATTCAAGACTTATCAAATCAGTCTTGGAAACCTTACTGAATAGTTAAGGTGACTAGCTACAGTCCACCAATTCAAAGCTAAACTTGAATTTGTTTTCATTCTGAGCTTTTTCAATGAAAAGATCAAATGAAGCAGGACTAAATGTGTTTACTACACTATATTTATATTTCTAGACACTCTTGTGAATCAGCTTGTGCTTTAATGCTCTTTTTAAGACCTTAGTTTAGTTCTTTAGTGAAGGAGTTTTTCTGAGTTTAGAGAAGTGCAACTTTCTAAATTACTTACCAACCACTGCACATTTATACGTCATGAGAGAAGCCAATGCTTTTACTTCATCAACACTCACTTCTGTGCTGTAACGAATGCCTGTTTAAAAAAGAGATGATTAAGATATCTCTGTACTTATGTTTTTATATATCCAATAGAAGTCACAAATCTTGAAAACAAGTTAGTTGTTTGTGCAGGAAGTATTGTGAAGGGTCTCTGCTTTGGGAAAAGCTCCATGAAGCCAATTTCGCATGGTCCTTTCAAAACAAAAGAGACTCCAAATCTGTATGCACCACAGTTGTTCAAGGACTAAGACTGAATACCCTGCCTTAATGAGTAGCAATTAAGTATGGCAAGTAGCTTACAAACACAATCAGTGCTAAGTATTTGTGCCAGGACATATACCCACAATGCCATAGTTAACACCCCTTCAGTTCTAGCACTGAGTTCACATACTGTTACATAGACACAACAGTAGGCATACTCCAGCTTATGCATTAAGTGCACTGGGCTTCAGCTTCTTCACTGTTTGTTCAGAAGTGTTAACAGACCATACTGAACACAAATACCTTTATATTATTTATATGCTGCTTTCTGCCAGATTAGGATGGTTTACAGAGTGTGGGGGGAGAACAGGAGGAGGATAGTTCCCTGTCCCCAAATGGCTCACATTCTAAAAAGAAACAAGGTAGACACCAGCAACCACCACTGGAGGAATGCTGTGCTGGGGCTGAATAGGAAAATAAAGTCAGTCAAGAGTGTTTTACATGGATAGAACAGGGCTGCCCAATTTCAGCTCACTAGCTACTGGACTACTACTCCCATCATCCCAAGCCACATTAGCCACTAGCCAGGAGATGATGGGAATTGTAGTCTAGTAGCTGGACATCCAAAGTTGTGCAGCCCTGATAGTGTTACTCGTGCATAAATGGTGACAAGATACATTTTTTAAAGCACCAAAAGCTTAGCAACATGTATATTCTTGTTACAACTTGCCAGTGACCTCATATATTGCAAGCACCACAACCAAATGTGAAGAATAAGTGCACTCAGAGGCGTCCTAAGTAATTTTGGAGGCTGAACTGAAAGGCCTTTGGAGACCCCTCCTCCCTTGCTGGAGCCCCCCCCCCCCAATTTAAGCATCATCCCCCTACACCCACCTACCTACCCCCCTCCCCACACAGTATTTTTAACATGTGGGTTCTTGAAGACAAAAACAAGAACTGAACTCACAAGAAAGTAAGAATATAAAACAGGTATATGTATGCAAATATGTATTAGCAGCAATATTTCAACACACAGTTTACTTATCCCCATCCCACATATTTCTTTCCCCACTCTCCCCTCTGAATCTAAAGCCGAGGTCATACACAGGCCAGTGACAGGGGCAGTGACCCCCCACAAGAGGATTTAGGGGGCCCCAGGGCATGTGGATGCTCTGGACCTTGGCCTAGAAGTCCAGGGGTTAGAGCACCTCTGATTGCACCAATGACTGGTAGTGCTCATTTGCACTGCTTAAAGACACAATACAAGTAATTTCTACTTCATGCAATACTTCATCCAAATACGCCCCCCTCCACACCTTGGTCCCCCTCAGACAATAGTGTCCTATTCTACAGACAATATTGTCCTATTCTACAATAATGTCCATATAATTAGCTTTTCATAATTAGATTCAGTACACCTATCACTGTGTATAGTGTGCATACACAGATCTGTACATTCACACAAACATATATACAGCATTTGCAAGCAACCAGAATGGCTTCTTAGGTACTTCTTGATATCCATGTTGAAGAAGCAGCTGTCACTTTAAGCAAACTGAACTTGATATTTAAGTCTACAGAAAGGTTTACCTAAATGAGATTCAAATTCTGTGCAAAAATTTTTCCTAGCAACTAGTTGGATTTGTGATAAATGTATCTAAGAGGGTGGATGTACCAAGGACAAAGTTTGATCATATGATTCCTTCCCTCCAGGTATCCACTCACTCAGTTTCACTTTTAAAGTATTCTAGGACTTCATGGTACAGACAAGGGTCAGGGCGTGCTTCCTCTTCCAAGATAACTACCCGAAATTGAAGCAGCAGTATAAAGTTGCCATTCGAAAAACGATTAAAAATGTAGGAACACTGTGGGATAGTCAGTATTATGAAGTGAGATGTCCACATGCTCTATTACGAACAGGGGTATTCCCCTGACAACAGTGGTGTCATGTGCTGGAACCAAAGTGTTTCATCTTGCATTCACATTCATTTCTCTAGTCAAGCCAGTAACTGAAAGATGAATCACTTTTTGGCAGACACATGCCCAAAAGACAGAAGAGTATATTGCAAAGCACGTTCTAGATGAACCAATATTTTAAAATTTCCACTTTTCAGAAGTCCCTTCATCCAAGGCATGCCTGCTGTGTGTCAACTTACTCAGGAGTACTCAATCAATAGCTAAACAAGTGAGCAAGTTTTCTGTAATTATCACAACAATCTTCTCTCCAACATTTGAACATAAGTCAAGTTGGATCTACAAGTCAGCTTTCCCCTTTATTTTGGTAAACATTCCTTTGTACTTAAAATGCTATTACAACACATTTTGAATGCCAAGGCAGCAATTCAATAATTAGAGCACCCAAACTACACTGTGCACAGTGAAGGTCTCCCAATACCTGTACATTCCAGTTAAAGAAACACATTAATCTGGGCCTGCTGATAAGAGATTTCTTCAAGAGTTGCATTAGAAAGCTTTAGGCTATGATTTCAGTCATCTTCTCCCCAATTTATTTAACACATATACCACCCAAAACTCATGTCTCTAAAACAGCACAAATTAATACAAAATTAACATATTGAAACAATTTAAAATGTTCTCCCATTTTGACTGGAGACAAGGATTAGGATCAAGGGAGTTGCATAACTAATCTAGGAGTCCTAGTTATTGCTGAATTTGTTCCCCAAACAACAACCCCCATAGCAAGCTATGATGTGGCATATAGGGTTGCCAACATTTCATTGCCAGAATGAGGGACACAAGTATGTGGGGGCTGGCTGGGGGTGGGCTGGGCTACGAAGTGTATGCAGTTATAATCAAGAGCCTGACATATTATTGACGTATATGTAATTGAATTATATGCTACTGAATAAATGAGGGACAAATACTGTCTCTATAGGGACCAACATTTCATCCCTGAAATGAGGGACATCCTGTGTAATGAGGAACAGTTGGCAACCCTAGTGGCATAGGACTCTTTTCAAAGTACAACATTCTACTGTTCAAGATCCCTGCATTAGTCTAAGTAGCCCTTTGAACTAGAACCAAGGGCCAGGATATTGCCAGTTGTTTAGTGCCAGTAGTATATGTTCAGTTGAAGTCCTATACAGAGCTGGATGCCTAGATTTTCCAGCCCTCATAATGCCTACTGACAGATCTATTTGAGCATTTTAAATAGTCATATAAAATATCATTTAGATTACCAAACCTTAAATACTACAAAGTAAGGAGTTTCAGACAATTTCAAAAACTGCAATTTGACAAGGAAATCATTCCCACAATTATTTAGATCTGTAAGAAAGTGCAATACAGGATTATGATACACAAACTAATCCTCCATTATGGCAGGTTGCATGCAATTATTTCTGCATAGCATCAGAAGCTACTCTCCGTCACTACTACTACTACAGGACCAGCCCTGACTGAGCAATTGTAGACTGCTATCTGTACAAGTGTAATGTGGAGAGGGAAGCCTCACTGAAGGAGAAAAGGCTTAACAAAAAAATTGCAGTCAGTTCTTCAAGCCCCATACAAACAGAGCTGCAAAAGGTTTCTGATATTTCAAAAGTTTCTGATCTTTTGAAGTGTTCTTGAATGTGAGGGAGATGTGGTATGCACACTGAAAAGAGCTTCCTGTCTGTACCTGAGGCATGCTGGGAATACCCACTGTTCGAGGATGGGCTCTGATTATGGTGGAAAAAAATTACTCAGTGACTCATAACTCTGCAAAATAGTTTCCACTGAAGCAGGCAGAGAATCTTGTTTGTCAAGTCAAAGATTTTCTCTTCCCCAGCACACCCAAAAATGGAACTTAACTTAGTATATCTTTTTTAAAAGAAACTCATTCCTTTGCAGTGGAATAGAAGTGAAAGCTACTCTGTAATCCTCATATCACCAAGACTAACTTCCGTGCAACATTGTGCTGAAAACTAAGTTTAACCAGAGCATTTTTCCTTAGTAAGATTTTTCTATAACGGTTCCCACATCCCAAAGTCCTCAGAAAAAATGAAATCTAAGAAGGGCAAAGACAGCTCAGTTAAGATGAGTCATTTTAAGATAATTTGGTTTATAAATGGTGATGAATAGCAACAATGCAAAACAAGTTTTCTAGTTACCACAGCAACACTACAAACAGTCCCATCTACCAGCACCCAACCAAATAGCCCAGAAAAGAAAGAAAAAAGCAACATGCCTGAATCTGAATGTGGTCAACATTTCCTCAGGTGTACAGTTTATTTCCACCCAGTTCTCTAAGCTAACTGGAATATAACCCATTGTATTTTGGAGCTTTGCATTTGCTTAGCCAATGCACACTTTAATCTACATAAGGTTAATAAAAAGTCCGTTATGTGCTAGACCCACAATTCATGGAACAAGGATTGACCAATTATAGATACTACTAGAGATCAATCTAACCTACCTCACAGGGTTGTTTTGAGGATAAAAATAAGCATGTACACCACTCTGAGCTCCTCGGAGGAAATGTGGGTTATAAATGAAATAAATACATACATACATAAATGCGAGCATATAAGTCACAAGAGCTGCTGTTAATGCTTAAACCAAACCAAAAAGTGGTTCCAAATAAGACAGCATATAAGGGTGGTTTTGTTTTTTTTTGTGACTGGGGAATACAGGAGTTTTAGTTAAACAGCTGGAGGGCTGAGTTTTGTCCACCCCTGATTTATAAGGAATCTCCTGGGATTTACACTTATTTTTCTTTTAAGCTTCCAGTGTGATTTTTTAAATATCCTTATCTGATTGCACTTGGAATCTGAGCTCTGAACTTAAACACCAGAAATATATATATTTTTTCAAGATCAAAAATGGTTCAATGCAATGTATTTAGCGGCATTCATTCAATCACAAAACTTCTTATGGTTCCAGACTTTCCAAGAGCATTACTACATGTTATGTGTAGTTCTGCAGCTCTTTTTAGGGATAGCTTTGAAGGAGAGTCTAAATAGGTGGTGGTGGAGGAGGATAACTTTTGTAATTCTTTCCATTTGGCTCTTTTCCTGCTCTCTTGTAGGTGCCAAGCTGGAGAGCTGATTTTCAGTTGAAAAATGTCCAAAGGGAAACTATTAATAAGCTGTTCTTCCCTCAGCTAGTCTTCCCCTTTAAAGTGCAGCCTCAATGGCTGCATTGTATAAAACAAAAACCATCCCATAAACAAACAGCAGACGACACATGGTTTTCTAAGCATGAATTGTCTGAAGAAAGCTGTGGATAATAAGCTCTCTTACTTAGATCACATGAACTTTATGATAATTCACATGAAGGTAACCTAGATCTACGACACCGAAAACCCTCTCTACATTGATCTAGAAACCCTCTCTGCACAAGTATTACCACTCAGACTTATGATCCTGTCTCATGCAAAGTCAGGCCATTGAGGCATTTAGTCCAGTGTTGTCTGTTCCAACTGGTAGCTGGCATTTTCCAGCTCTGCTAGATATCAGGAAAAAACAGAATAGCTGTAGTGGACCTTTTTTTTATTCTTGGCACTGAAACTCTCTATACCACATAAGTATGTATGTAGATCAGCACATTATAGAATTAGAATAAAACTGATAGTAGTAAATTGCTCCTTACTTATACATCAATTTTCCTACTATTTTAAATATCACCCCAAAATCCATTACAGCATGACCTGAAAAGTACCTGACTGCCAACACCATTAGACAACTACACTGAAGCTTAACTACTGCTGATGAAAAAAGCCAAAGCAGTCCAAAATGATAGGATTGATACTGAAAGTCTACAGGGTTTTACCCCTATTTAAAGTGGTTCAATTATTGAGCAGACTCCTAGGAGGATAAACAATCTCTGAACCAATATTTCCAAGTTCATCAAGCTTTACAAGCACTATTGAGAAAATACTGTTCACTGAGGGAAGAGTTTATACTTGAACAGTAAATCGAGATGTGTTGACATATGGAATTGGAAACAAGCATAAGTTTATGCCCTGCTATAAAGAGGGATTACAGTGCAGAAACTAATTCTTGTGAAAAATAGGATGGCCTTAAATTCCATTAAGTTAGCATATGCAAAACTGAGATGATGTAAAACACCAGTTACATGGGGGTTAAGATTCCCAGTTAGAACTACTGTAGGTGACAGAAAACAGTCTGCTTTTGCAGACACATGAAATGGTTCAGTTGTTCAGCACTAAGATTAGCAGTTCAAGCTACAGTGTAAGCTCTGTAAGTAATCAGGCTTTTGTTAAGTAAAGTACAGACAATTTTCATCAAAGTTTGTTGTACACCAACTCCTGTTTCCTGTACCCTATTTGGATACATTTCGTTCTCTAGGCAGCAGTCCATATGATGAACAAGAACAGCTGTGGTTTCCTGTTAGACACCACCTCTAGGCACGCGATCGAACAAGCAAAATAGGGATCCTGGAGAACTACTTTCACAAGTGTATAACAATATTACTTTTTCATATGCAAATAAAATAATAAATTCCACATGTCAACTGAACAGAATTCCTTCTTTTATTTCTTGCCCTACACAGGATTTGCAATTCCCTTGTCCTATTCTTATTGTTTAATTCTTTTAACAGCTAATTTCTACAAATGTTTGGCTTCACAGTTTAGAGAAGGAATTTAAGTTATGAGGCTCAAAGCAATTCAAATGGGGAAAAGCACATTGTTTTCTATGATAATTCATATTTTGTGACCCAATACTATTACTTTTAAAAGATAGGGATAAGCAGAATACATTCCCAAAGCCTGTAGTGGGCATGAGAAAGGAGACATACAGTCCTGGCCATGGTGATGTTTACCAAGAAAAACAGCATGCTATTGACAGCTTCTGTTACAAGAAATATTTATGATGGAACTCACAGTTGTATAGACTTTGTTTCATGGTGACCATTGAGGTTTTGCAGCATTTCGCTCAAGACCATGCTTTCAGGCTTAAACACAGTTTTGCACCCAAAGTCCTCCTAGGTTTAAAAATGATGCAAGCCCAAAATTCACCATCAAAATAAAAATGGTTTTTAAAGTTCCAGCTTCCAGTCAGATCATAAAGGACACAATTCTTCTGTCTAATGATAAAATGAAGCAATTAATCTTATCCTGAAGATTTTGAGGACAGTGATCTTGATTGCTGTAAACATTGAATCTACTGTTATAAATGCTGGGATGGGAATATTATCGACTTGACCAGATCAATCTATATTTTATATTAACAGCATTATAGTAAAGAACCAGATACCATATATTAAATGATATACTCATTTTCCTCTTAATGCCTGTTCAGATAGCTTAGGGCTTGCTAACAACCCAGAAGTGACAAAAGCACAAAACCACTCAAAATTTGTTTTCGTTTTTAATAACTGCTTTTCTGCATTAGACAAGTTCTGCTTCTGGAGTGTAGGTAGTATCTTGCCTCAAGAAGCAAGGAACTTGGGAGATATGCTCAGGATTCATTGTCATCATTGCTGTCAATTACTTGGCTCCTTTCCCCAACTATGCTGGAAAAATCATGAGGACTTAGAAACTCATTCAAGACTGAATTGCCTCTTACCTTTTCTACTGCCAATTGCTAGGCAGGTCCATAGTTAAAGATATTATGAGAGTACAATTTGTGTACATGGATTCTTTGCAGAAAGATATAACTTAAAGTTAGATAGCTGAATATTTTCAAATTTAATTACAGTAAATAAATCTACTTGATACCCAGCTCTACCTATAATTTATGTCAGCAGATACCAGGGAGGCAGTGTATGTTCTGAACGGGGGTTAGGAGGCTGCTCTGGGCTGGACAGGGACAAACAAGCTGAAACTTAATCCAGAAAAGATGGAAGTGTTCTGGGTTGGCAAAACTGATCATCCAAGTAGTGAAGTAAATCTGGTCTTGGATGGGGTCACTCTCCCCCTGAAAGACAAAGTATGCTGCTTTGGGATGAAACACTGTCCATGGAGGCACAGGTGAGGGTGGTGTGTAGAGCTGCTTTTTACCAGCCATGGCTAGTACACCAGCTGCAATCCTACTTGGAGAAGTTGGATCTGACCTCAATGACTCATGATTGAAGTCACACAAATAGATTGGACTACTACAATGCGGTCTATGTGGGGCTGCCCTTGAAGACTGTTTGGAAGCTTCGTTTGGTCCAGAATGCTGCTGCAAGGATGCTCATGGGCACAAGTCACTTATTGAGACACCTGTCCTGTTAGGACTTTCACTGGCTACCATTCCACTTCTGGGCTAGATTCAAGCTGGTCTTGACCTTCAAAGCCCTATATAGCTTGGGACTGGGATACCTGTCTGACCACATTCACCCATATGAACCTGCCAGGTTCATCCATTTGGCATCTCAAGCCCTGCTCATGACCCTGCCACTAAAGGAAATCCGGTTGGCTGTGACTAGAGTCAGGGCCTTTTCAGTTGTGGCCCCTCCACTTTGGAACATCCTCTTAGAAGAGCTTTGCCATCCTCCCTTCGGTGTTTAAAAAAGTGAATTAAAGACATCTTTTTATAGACTTGTTAATGTTTTATCCACTACTTATATTTGGTAGGTTTCTTAGTTTTTCACTTTTTACTTATAATTTTTAATTTGTAACTTTCAACAATTGTAACATAAATGTGGTTTTTAGCCTGATCTTTTAATTTTTTAAAAACGGTTTTATAATGTATCTACTTTATTAATCTTATGAGCCATCCTAAGCAAAACTGAGGGGCAAGGTATAATATATTATAAAACTTAAATATATGGTTTTTGTCAGTTATCCCAATGCCAGCAGTTCCTGTCCAGAACACTGAAAGGTGGGATCACATTTGCTTCTTACTGAACAAGTGTTATGCATGCTTTCTCTTGTATCTTCACAAACAAAAGGGGCTATAGACTACTTAGAGAGAAAATATGCTGAAAATTCAGGAAAGGGTTCTGGAATCTCAAGGGGTCCAGCCCCCCTCCTATGCCTACAACCCTGCAGCTGGGCACTTCCTATACACCTTCTCATGCTCCCAAGGTAAATGAACAGCTAGCCTCTCCTCCATTTTTAAAAAAAATATAGAACACTTTTTCCTATTGTTCCCTTACAGGAAAGCAATTATACAGACTATTTCCCCCCCCTGCTTACTGAAAAATCGCTCCTGTTTTTAATGTAGTATTACTGAAGTTATCCATTATACACAGCTAACCAAATGTTTCAGCTACATAGGAAGCTGCCTTATACCAAGTCAGACTGTTGATCCATCTAGCTGAGTTTTGTCTAAACTGGCAGTTGTTCTCCAGCATTTCAGATGGGTCTTTCCTAGCCTTACTAGGAGATGCCAGGGACTGAACTTGAGAGACCCTTCTACATGCAAAACAGAAGCTCTTCTACTGAGACACAGTCCTTCCACAGTGCTCAATGCATTGATTACCTATGTATTTTAAACCCATCTCTGGGTTCTGATTTCCAATACAAATTTAAATTAAAAATAAAACCAAACTTTTATGCATCAGGCTCAACTTGCATACTTATTTTGTGAAAGAAGTCTACTTATATTACTATATGAGGAAGTTACACATTGAAGACCTCAAAGACTACTGCTGAGTTCTACTTTTAAACATACTTTGCTCTCAAAGTATTACACACACTTTGGAACGGAAAATGCATTGATATAAGGCCTATTACCAACAAAGATCAATTTCCATATCAGAAAAAGCAAACCCCCTGTACCAGAGGAATGGTACATTTTTTGTTGGTTGGTTTTAGCCCCAGCAGTTTCTGGGAATCTGATCTACAGTAGCGAACAGGCCCCGGCAAGCCAGAAGGCCCCAGTTCAAATCATGCCTCAAACATGAGCTTAGCAGCCAGCCTTAGATGACAAACCTTCGCTGTAGTTGCCCCAAGGCTGTGGAACACACTTCCTGCTGAGAGTTGAGTTGCTCCATCCCTGATGGCTTTTAGGGAAAAAACTGAAGACATCTTTTCTGCCAAGCATTTTAGTTGAAGTTTCAGTTGAATTTTACTGGTTTTAACTTTAAATTTGTATACATGTGCACAGTCAGCATGTCCAGGAATGCCACTAAAGCTGCAAAATGCCCCCCCAATCATAAATAATTGTGGGGGGAAATGAGGTTTTTCTCAAGAAATAAGAAGAAAGGAGCCAAAAAATGGCTCTGGTGGACAAAATGGTGGCCAGAAGTGATATCCGTTATCACCAGGGTGGATTTGATTTAAATCAAACTGATTTAAATCATGATTTAAATCACGATTTAAATCACTAGCAGGGTGGATAAAAATAAAAAAAATCCGATTTAAATCAAAAAATCGGATTTTTTTATTTAAATCAGATTTTTTTATTTAAATCGGATTTTTTAAAATTTTTATCCACCCTGCTAGTGATTTAAATCAGTTTGATTTAAATCAAATCCACCCTGGTTATCACTTATGGCCCTCTAGGAACTGCAGATACTTGGGTTTTAAGCCTTCTGTATTCGTAAATAATGAAACGGGTGTCAGACACCTTGCGGATACGTGAATAGCGGTTCTGAGAATAACGAGATTATCCTGTAGTATTAACCACTCAGAGAAAGGGCTATTGTTCCATGGCAGAGCACAGCCATGCCAAAGACCCCAATTTCAGGTGTCCCGTCCCCCACATATCTAATTAAAGTATCTTGGGTAGGAGTGAAAAAGACCTCTGTCTGAAAAATCAATTTGTGAAGCATTCAAAATTAGGCAGAAACTGACAAAAGTCTTATATGTTGAGGAATAAAAGCAATAAAAATTTAAAAACTTTGAACTGATTAGTATTTTAAAGTACAAGTTTTTTTAAAAAATACACCACGTTGACCTTTTGACTTTAATCTTCAGAGTATTAAACACTGATCCTGGTAAACAGCAGGTCTTATCTTTCAGCTTAGTAGCTGTTCCATCCTAGATTAATGATTACTTTCAGCTGTGTTGAATACAAACAGGCAAAATCCACATTTTGTTTAGCATCTATGAAATTTAAGCTCAAATGTTTACCCCATCCAATCAACTGCAAAATATCTGGAACACTTTTTGGAAACCATGTGCGTAAGCAGGTCCAAATACTGATATTTAAAATATAACATTCCTTAAAGTTACTACCTAAGGATTTGGAATTTGAATGTCACTACTTTAAAGCACAAAATTGCCTTTTGGACACAGAAGGGAAGCTACCAAAAGCTTGCTCTTTGCATTATACTAGTGCCCGAGAAAACTACCTCTATTTACAAGTGTCATTGGGGTAGGGTTGCCAACATCCTGTTGCCCAAATACAGGACACAAGTCAGAGAGGGAGGGTGTCTTGGGGCGGAGCCATCTCAGGGGTGGGGGCCAGCCTGCTCAGGCCCCCAAGCTATCACAACCGCCAGGGAACCACAAACATCCCACTTTTTCTGGCTACTTCCCAGCCAGGAAAAAAAGGAAGCACCACCCTGTTGCAGCTAAGTGACAGCCTGGCCACTCTTTGCTCTTCTTCCCCGTTTTGCCCACTCCCCAACTAACTGGCACAGTTGGCTCTGACTGGAAGGCTCCTCTCTGTTTCCATAACAGACCATATGAGTCCTCTCCAGAGGGGAGAAGCGCTAAGCAACAACCATCCCACCTACTTTCCTATCCCTAGCCAACCGCAGCACAGCATCCCTCCAGTGGCTGTTGCTGGTATTTGCCTTATGTTTCTTTTTAGATTGTGAGCCCTTTGGGGACAAGGGACCATCTTATTTATGTATTATTTTTCTATGTAAACCATTGTGCGAACTTTGGTTGAAGAGTGGTATATAAATATCCATAGTAATATGTCCTTGGACTCAATCCATGCTGCATGGAGTGTGTTCCCTCTGCCCTGCCCCTGCCTAACTGCTACAAGCTATGGACCGGCATACTATTCCCAAAGGCGCTTAACTTGGGAGGCAGCCTGCCGTGCGGTCTGCAGCCCGGCCTTGTTCAACGCTTTCCACCAGACCACTCACACACCGGGAGGGCAGTGGAGGGAAGCTGGCAACAGAGCATACTGCCCCCATCAGAAGCAGGTGGCACGTGCAGGCCACAGAACCAAAATATGGGGGAAATGGCATCCTGGATGGGATGGCCACTTCCCCCCAGAAATATGGGATGTCCTGGCTAATCCAGGACTGCTGGCAAGCCTACACTGGGGAGAACCAACATCTGACCACCAGCACTAGCCCAGCTAAGCTTTGGACATGTGTATTAGTGGCACAGTGGGGAAATAAATAATAATAATAATAATAATAATAATAATAATAATTTGATTTCTATACCGCCCTTCCAAAAATGGCTCAGGGCGGTTTACAAAGAGAAATAACAAACAAATAAGATGGCTCCCTGTCCCCAAAGGGCTCACATTCTAAGAAGAAACATAAGACACACACCAGCAACAGTCACTGGAAGTACAGGTGAAACTCGGAAAATTAGAATATCGTGCAAAAGTCCATTAATTTCAGTAATGCAAATTAAAAGGTGAAACTGATATATGAGACAGACGCATTACATGCAAAGCGAGATAAGTCAAGCCTTGATTTGTTATAATTGTGATGATCATGGCGTACAGCTCATGAAAACCCCAAATCCACAATCTCAGAAAATTAGAATATTACATGGAACCAAGAAGACAAGGATTGAAGAATAGAACAATATCGGACCTCTGAAAAGTATAAGCATGCATATGTATTCAGTACTTGGTTTGGGCCCCTTTTGCAGCAATTACTGCCTCAATGCGGCATGGCATGGATGCTATCAGCCTGTGGGACTGATGCAGTATTATGGAAGACCAGGATGCTTCATTAGCGGCCTTTAGCTCTTCTGCATTGTTTGGTCTCATGTCTCTCATCCTTCTCTTGGCAATGCCCCATAGATTCTCTATGGGGTCAGGTCAGGCGGGTTTGCTGGCCAATCAAGCACAGTATACTGTATACTTTTCAGAGGTCCGATATTGTTCTTTTCTTCAATCCTTGTCTTCTTGGTTCCATGTAATATTCTAATTTTCTGAGCTTGTGGATTTGGGGTTTTCATGCCATGATCATCACAATTATACACGCCATGATCATCACAATTATAACAAATTAAGGCTTGACTTATCTCGCTTTGCATGTAATGCATCTGTCTCATATATCAGTTTCACCTTTTAATTTGCATTACTGTAATTAATGGACTTTTGCACGATATTCTAATTTTCCGAGTTTCACCTGTACTGTGCTGGGGGTGAATGGGGCCAGTTACTCTCCCCCTGCTAAATAAAGAGAATCACCATGGTAAAAGGTGCCTCTTTGCCCAGTTAGCAGGGGGAAACTAACAAGCAGACTAACAAGCAGAAGGTTGCCAGTTTGAATCCCCGCTGGTACTATATTGGGCAGCAGCGATATTGGAAGATGCGGAAAGGCATCATCACACTCTGGTGGGAGGAGGCAATGGTAAACCCCTCCTGTATTCTACCAAAGACAACCACAGGGCTCTGTGGGCACCAGGAGTTGAAATCGACTTCTTTACCTTTATTAGTGGACACCTCTGCACTTTGTACTCAAAAATACATTTTATGATATGGCATGGGGATCAGCTATTCAAATAAATTGTTCAAAATCTCACTGTATTCCAGCCATATTCTTTATCGCAAAAAGCCAGCTCTAGGATGCAGGTAATCTTGCTATTAGAACTAGATTCCTTAACTTTTCAATGAATCAGCCAGTGTCAGTCAACTGTTTTGGCACGTGTACCAGAAGTCCAAGAATGAGAGAGTGGCATTCCAGGCACCCTGGATCATGGTGGAATTGTTTGTGGTGTCTTGTGTTTGGGCAGAACAGTCCGAGTCTACAGAGCTAGGAAGCACCATAATGCTTGATGCTGGAGGGTATTTGGGCCTCACAGTACCATGGCCTCTTCTTGCTCCATCCTAGGAGTGCCACAAATTCCTATGGCTGTGCTTTTTGTGGGTGGCTAGGCAATAAGGGGGAGCTAAAGTAACCCAGAGGTTGACAAGGGAGATTGCCTAAGGGCATGTTCAAACTAGTTCTACTCTTATGCAATAAGGCACATCAACATGCACATTCCTCCTACTCCTTCCAATGTGCTGTCCCACAAACTCCTAAACGGGGTGGAGGTTCATTCAACTACACCTCACACTTAGGTAGAGTGGACAGAGTGTTGGACTTTGAAGAGCGAGTCTGGAGTTAAAGACCTGTCAACCATGATGATCATTAAGTCTCAAACAATTTGTTCAGGACCAAACTACAAATATTAAACCTGCCACTGACTGACATGCTTAACAAAGAAGTGTAACAGAAGCAGCCCTTTTACATAAAAACCTGCCAAAATGGGGTGGGAGGCACACTTGCATGGCAACCTGGCCCGGGACTGTGATGCATGCCAAGCTTTTTATTTATTTATTTAAAACTTATCCCCTGTGCCATTTTAGCATTAAAAGTGCCTCCTGAAGTGCCTATTTGTCCCAGAAGCTGCTACAACAGGGTGAGGATTTTCAGTGCAAACAGTGCTGGAGGAGCATTAATACCATGCCCACATCTCAGAGTTCTATGTATGTTGGCTCACCCACACTTCCTGGCAGCAGGATCTTTTCTTGCAAAAGGACTGCTTCCTTGTTAAGTCAGTCAATCTGTGATAAGTTTAACATTGGCCCTCAATCTATCCTAAAAATGAGGATAAGAATGAGAACCTAACATGCACTGCCCCTAGTTCCTTAGAGAAAGAGCAGGATATCGATGTGATAAATAATCACCAGCAATCACAACAAGGAAATCTCTATGTAATGTCAATTATCAGGTAGAGCAGGGAAATGACTTGCCTAGCAAGCCAGAGGTTGCCAGTTCAAATCTCCGCTGGTATGTTTCCCAGACTATGAGAAACACCTATATCAGGCAGCAGCGATATATGAAGGTGCTGAAAGGCATCATTTCACATTGCATGGGAGATGGCAATAGTAAACTCCTCCTGTATTCTACCAAAAACAACCACAGGCTCTGTGGTGGCCAGGAGTCGATACCAACTTGTCAGCACACTTTAACTTTTCATCAGTCTTATTAGTTTCTGCACAGAAAACACTGATCAACCAATACCTCAAAGTCAAAATAGCACTGGGACCTGAAGGTGCATTGGCAATTCTGGGGAAGGAAACAATATCTGAAGATGGAACAAGTCATGAACCAAAGTGTAGCAAAATGTGTGGAGATGCTGAGTTTATTATTTATTATTTATTTATTTGATTTTTATACCGTCCTTCTGAAAAGGCTCCGGGCAGTTTACAAGTTCTGGTGACTTACTAGATTTGGGGGCATGCAGCTTAAGTGAGCTCATTTAGAAATAACATGGTCTCTTTTAAATAAAAAGACAGATCGTAGATTTAAATTCCCAATTGGTAGATTGGGAATAAGTCGCATACCTATTTTAGCTAATGAAGACCAAGGCTATATAGGTAACTGAAGAGATAGTATGCAAACACACAGTGATTAAAAGCTAATGCTGCAAAACCGCTGTGTCAAGGAGAGCTCCTGAGCAAGACTCTTGAACAACCACCTATGCAGTAGGCACAGGAAACATTTTTCACTGTGCACCTCCAAGACAGTTTCCATTGTAATATTTGGTCATCCAAGCATAAGTCAGTGCCCATTTGCTACTTTACTCACTATCTTTCAGTCATGCTACATTAACTGTTTTGTAAAACACTAGAACAAATAGTTTTTTCTGCATAGTTCTTCCAAGTCTATTCAGTTTCATTTTTCTAGGAGATTGTTTCTTTGATTAGCACCATGGTTAGAACTTACATTGACAGACTACACCAAATGATTTTGTACTCCCAGCTTTGGATCACAGATTGGGATGCCAAGAAGCTCTTCCACTTAAGATACCAATTCAGTCTCCGGGTACTTTGAGACTTTGAAGGAACACAATCCTAGTGAGTAACTAGATCAAACTATTTCTGCCTCCTTAGAAAGCTTTGAAACTTTGTGGTCCACAAATGTGAACCAAACTTTCCCAGACATCACAAGATCCCTTTTGCTACAGTACAAATGAAACAAAAAACTGTGTGGGCTGCAACCAAATTGCGGCAAATAGTTACAAAATGTTTGTTTGCCACATAAGGGGCCAGAATGAGAGAGAGGTGGAAACTATCCTTTCATTCAGAAAAAGAGGGAATGTTTGCACTGTGCAACTAAGATGCGACTTACTAACCTCTGCAGCTGTGGAACTTCAGCAATAGAGACTGGCAATACCATGAAAGCAATGTTTTTGGTGTTCCTACAGCTCTTGTAGGATTTATCCTTAGGCTGTTGTCTGACCACATCAAAATACACACTCCATTTCTTTTGCATCTTTTTTCTTTTACAGTATCTCTGGGGACACGAGGGACATGCAGTCCTATCCTCACCTGGTGTGTGTGGATTCTTCTTTATAGACATAATTCTCATAGCCCTTGTTGGACAGTGCCTGTTCACAACAGGCAGTAGGCTAAAGTTGCAACCTAGGCATACTTACCTAGAGCAGATTCCACTGAGAAAGGGACATCTGAATAAATACCCATATGACCACACTGCAATTCTGCTTTGTTCACACAGCAAGCAGAAGGAAGTCAGGGGAACTTGTTTACTGATATAAATCTCTACTCCTCTGCCTGTTTATGAGTGCATGTGTTCCAGTGCAAACTGTACAATACTGAGCACTTAATGCCAAATAATCCCTACATGATTACTCAACAGTTTGCCTTGGGATGAACATTGCTTCTTCTGCCTTTCATAAATGAATGAAATTTTGCCTCTAATAATGAAGCAGAGTTACATCAGTTCCTCAAGTCAACGTTCAAATAATTACTTCCATTTTATGCACCTTTAGTGCACCACTAACATTTGGCTGATCTCATGGATTTAGAGATAAGGGAGTTGCTCATTACAATATTACTAGGCAGTTATGGCTTCTGACCTACAGGAAAAGTTTTATCTATCACAGAAGGGATGGTCACTCTCCAAGGAGTAATTCTCTATGGCTGTTTCTTCCATTGTAATGATCAGGGTTTCTTAATCTTGGCCCCCAGATGTTGTTGGACTACAACTCCCATCATCCCCAGACATTGCCTTTGTGGCTGAGGATGATGGGAGTTTTATTATTCTTATTATTTTACATTTTATATCCCGCTCTTCCTCCAAGGAGCCCAGAGTACGACATACTTAAGCTTCTCATCACAACAGCCCTGTGAAGTAGGTTATACTGAGAGAGAAGTGACCCAGCAAGTTTCATGGCTGAATGGGGATTTGAACCCGGGTCTCCCTGGTCCTAGTCCAGCACTCTAACCACTACACCACGCTTGCTCTCTGTAGTCCAACAACATCTGAGGGCCAAAGGTTAAGAAACCCTGGTATAGATGGCTTGGAAATAATTGTGGGAAAACACATAAGAAATCTTCACTGCACTGAATTTTATCCTTTAGATGGGGAACAAAGTAAGAAATGAATAAAAAGAGCATGTTGCATATTTCTGCACACATATCCAATATTGTTAAACACAGTCATGTTAGTACAGCTTCTGGGTTAATTCATTCAACTATTCTTACATGAGGAAACAAGCACTAGTTGATGCTTTCAACAGAACCTAGAATGCAAGACCCATTCATACTGACTCACCACTGTCCTATTTCAACCTATCTTTGCAAGATTTTTCAGTATGTGACCAGAAGCAACCTGCAAGCATATCACAGCATTAACAAGTTCAGCTGTGTACAGTTAAGTCAACATGTATTAACTTCACAGCACAGAAATTGCTTGTGCAGATCCTACACAAGATGAGTTAAAAGGCTATAGTGCTTATCCACCACAGACTTTAAAAGCTGGAGGTAAATGCACACTGAAAGAGGGGAAGCAACTGGGTTAGGACTACAGTATGTGCAACTGTGACACTGGTGTGCATGTGGAGTGACTTACCTGTCTTGTGTAGTTCTTGTAGGGCATGGGATGATAGCTCTCTATATAAGAATCACTTGAACACAGAGTTAACAAACTTTTTTCTGGCAGAGCTCTATGTCTTTAACAGCTGATCAGTAGGCAGAAGATGAGCAGGGTGAAGCTTTTCCCCATTTCAGCTCTGTCAGGAAAAACTCCACCAGCTGAAGGCTAGTTCACACATGCACATTTCAGCAGCTGATGACATGTGTGAAAGGCATGGCATATCCAGCGTGGAGCCAGCGTGGTGTAGTGGTTAGAGTGCTGGACTAGGACCGGGGAGACCCGAGTTCAAATCCCCATTCAGCCATGAGACTTGCTGGGTGACTCTGGGCCAGTCACTTCTCTCTCAGTCTAACCTACCCTCACAGGGCTGTTGTGATGAGAAGCTTAAGTATGTAGTACACCACTCTGGGCTCCTTGGAGGAAGAACAGGATATAAATGTAATAATAATAACAATAATATCAAGTGACAGAACTTTCAAAATGTGACAAAGCCAGTGTGGTGTAACTCATAGTGTTGGACCAAAACAGAGAGGCATTAAGTTTACCAAGTGGTCTGTAGTCAGTCTCTGTCAGACTAAACCATTTCCCATGGATGCTGACAAGCTAAAAATAAGGGGAGCCCCCACCACACAGGGCATGGGGTAAGAGAATGGGAACTCAAACAAGAGCAGCTCCCCATTACACCACCAATGTGGACAACTCATAGACCGAGCCAAGAGTAATCAAGTGCCAAAAGAAATTCAGTGATGGTCATGCAAGTGGGAAATGATGCATACAGCATGATCTTATGCATATTTACTCCTGCTCCACTGAGTTCCACGTGGCTCAATCCCAAGTAAGCAGGCACAAGTTTACAGACCTTATTTTCTGCAGCTGTTAAAGACACAGAAGCCCTACTAGGGGGAGGCTAGCATTCTTCCGTTAAGGAGAAGAGGGAAATGACTGAGGGTTAATTGGGATCTACGTTCTCCGAGAACAGCAGTGAATAAGAGTAGTTTCCTCCTTGCTGCACTGGCAGAGCAGACAGCAGAGAAACGAAGGCTACTTATTACTGAAGTTCGTGGTAGGGCAATTCTAGAGAGAGACAGCAGCCCTTAGTCCGTTGTCGTAAACCCAACGAGTCCTACGGCACCTTAGAGGCCAAATGCACATTTACTGGGGCTTAAACTTTCGTGGACTAAACGTGTGTTAGCCTCCCAGGTAGCCCAGGACTCTTGGTGGGCTCTGCTGGGGGTCAAGCACAGGCGCTTGAGAGGCGGCAGGCGCCAAGGCAGCCCGAGTGGGCGGAGGATAAAGGAATCCACCGGCTGAGTGGGTGGGGGCCCTGCGCGCAGAGGGGGAGGCCCGGAGGTCGCGCTGCTGCTGGGCGCGGCGCCTCTCTCACCTCCCTTGCAGGGGGTGCGGTGCTGGCTGTGCTGCGCCCGGTAGCCCTCGATCACTTCCCACTCGCCGTTGTCGCGCTTGATGGGGAAGGAGACGCTGAGCACGTGGTTGCAGGGCTTGATGATGCGCAGGATCCCGCGGACGCGGTGCCGCTTCTCCTCGGGGCTCTCGCGGGTGCGCAGCCCTTCCACCAGCTTGTCCTCCACGATGCCGGCGCCGCGGTCGAAGAAGCCCTCCACCATCTTGAAGAAGTTCGGGTCGTCCTCCCGCTCCACGGCTTGGCTGTAACGCCGCCGACTGCAGCTATCGCCGCTCTTCCCCCCGGCGGGACCGCTCCCCGCCAGCAGGGCCGCCGCGCAGGGCTCCCCGCCGGAGAGCGCCGACGAGCCGGCCCCGACGGCGCGGGCGGGCGCCAGAAGCTCCCCCAAGCAACGGTACATGGTGGCAGCGGAGGAGGTTTGCCGCGGCTGTAACGGGACAGGGAGAGGCTTGCTTGCCTGGCGCGCGCACGGCTCGTCCAAGGGAGAGCTGAAGGGCGTCGACGCGGCAGGGCGGGGAACAAAAAGGGACGAGGGGGGAGGGAGGAGGGGGAGGGAGGCCGGTGCCCGCGCGGCCCAATGGCACAACAACAGGGGCAGGCGGGCGGGCCCCTGTCGCTGCCTTTATATGGCCCCCGCGGGGAGGGAGGAGATGAGAGAAGAGGCGGCAGGCGAGGCCAAGCCTGCACAGGCACGCCCCCTTCCATTGGGCAGGCGCAGCACCGGACAGCTCCCTCCCTCCCTGGCTCAGCTGTGAGGAACGCGACGAATTTCCTTACTATGTTTTCTCCTCGGGCGGCTCTTTTAGAAATACGCATGCGCAGCCAAGAGAAGACGGTTGGGAGGGTTCGAGTGCTTCCTCATTGGGTGCTCGCCTTGTGGTTCCTCCTCCTCCTTTTTTGTTATCAAGCGCGCGGGCAGGGATGGCGGTCTCATGTTTTCGGGACAGGTAAGTCGCGGCATGGCGGGGAAGAACGGGGGAGTCGCGCTTCGGTAATTTTTTTGAGTTTCTCGGGCTTCCCATCCCGCTTTGTTAGAACAAACCCTTGCAGCAAAATCGATACAGTAGACTTAGGCCGCAGTTTCCTTTTCAGTGTCGGAATAATGGTCGTGCACCTCCTATATTGTTCATTGTAGCTCAGCCTGGGTCAGGCCTATCTGTTGTCCTTTATTTTCAAGAGTTACCTGTGGTCCTAGCTCAAGGAATGAATTTGTTACTATCTCATGATATTGGCCCTTAGTAGTCACCTGAAGTGGCACAGAGGGAAATGCTTGACTAACAAGCAGAAAGTTGGCAGTTTGAATACCCGCTGGTGTGTTTCCCAGACTATGGGGAACACCTGGGCAGCAGCGATAGAGGAATGCTGAAAAGCATCATCTCTTACTGTGTGGGAGGAGGCAATGCTAAACCCCTCCTGTGTTCTACCAAAAGAAAACCACAGGGCTCTGCAGGCCCATAGCCAGCCTAAAAATTTTGGGGTGAAATCACAAGAGTGTAGGGGGGTCAGGCTAGTTGGCAACAGCTGAAGAGCCAAGGCTGCCCTCCTATCCCCTTTGCAAGAGCATCAGCCATGCCTATGTACATTCTGTACAAACAGTCTCTCTCTCGCAGAGTCCTAGACAAGAGACACACATCCCAACCCCCTAGCCTCTCGCTTTGCTAGCAGCAGCCAGCTGCTAGAAGCCATCATGTGGGAGGGGGGGAGAACATACATAGGCACACACTGATACACACCTACTCATACTACCTGCCTCACCTGTAAACCCCCCCCATGCATAAAATAATATCAATCAAGTCAAGAAAACAGGTCATTGTATGTACCAAGACAGATACTTGCTTGATATTATTATTAATTATTATTATTATTATTATTATTATTATTTATTGAACATTTTTATACTGCCCAAAACTTGCGTCTGGCCAATTTACAACAAAAAATAACAAAAGTTAAAATATTAGTTAAAACAAATAAATAACAACAAAAATTAAAACATCAATTAAAATAAATGACAGCAAAAAGTTAAAACACAGATTACACATACACCGAGGTTATCCTTGCAAGGACAGCCTCAGTTCTGTGTCCCCATCATACTACAGAACCAGTTCATGGTTCACTTTTGAAAATAAAAGGAGCAAGACTGCAAACATGACTGCACAACACTTTTAATAAGCCGGTGGGCGTTATTACCATTCTCTTCTACTCTAAACTCTCGACCACGGTTGCCCCCTCTTCCTCATCTGCTGGAACTTCCCTGTCCAAGGCTCATTTCTCTGTCCCCTCGCTTCTCTTTGTTTTCTGAACTCTCTTTTCCAAGACTTTTTCTTCTTTCCTCCCACTGTCTCCCACAAAGTTATGTTGGAATTTCCTTCCAGCAAGATATTGATTGCCCAGCTGAAGGGGAGAACTAGTCCCTCCTTCTACATGTTCTGCAGCTCTGTGCCGCAGCTGCAGAGTTTCTCTCCTGCCATCGCTCAGTGCCTTGAACCGGCCTCGCTTGCACTGGCTCTTTGAGCGAGCGTGAGAGGACGAAAGCACAGCCTAGCAGCTGCTTGCTCACTCGGGGGGAATGGGAGGAGCGGCTGGAGCACTGGCACAGCAGGTGGAGAGCTATTCTCCTCCCTCCTCAGCTGAGCTCTTGGTGGTTGCTGGAGAGGAAGAAAAATGTTGTGGGGAGGCAGGTGCACTCCATGCCACCATCTGGCTACGTATCTGGGGCTCTGTGGCCGCCAGGAGTCGAAATCGACTTGACGGCACACTTTACCTTACCTTTAAGGAGACAATATGCTTATTTTATTTATTATTAAATTTATATACCGCCTTTCATTAAAACAATCCCAAGGTGGTTCACACAAAAATTAAAACAAGACTATAAAAATTACACAATTAAAATATTAAGCTAAAATATAAAAACATAGATCTGATTAAAAATATTTAAAATACAAGCTCAAGATAACCATACAAAATACAAAGCAGCAGCAGTAGAGACAATCATATAAAAGCCTGGGTAAAAAGTTATGATTTCACATGCTTTCTAAAAACCTTGATGGAGACAGAGGAGTGAATAGCCATCGAGAGAGCATTAGGCTTGAGCCTGAAATGTTTTGGAGGCCATTATAAAGGTCTCCGAAACATTTTGGCTCTGGGGGCGTTTTGGTGCTTTGGCACCAGCAGGGGTAGTTCTTTAAAGATGGGGGAAGGTGCACTCACCCCTCCCGCCACATTTCCCCTGCCGGCGCTCCATTCTTTTCAAGCCCCTCCGGGCAGCAGCATTCCTCCTTGTCGCCCCGTTGTCCTCATCAGCCGGAAGTAGCGATCATGTGTGTGCCCCCCGTCTGCCGTGCATGCAGGGGCTTGAAAACAATGGAGTGCTGGCAGGGGAAATGCGGTAGGAGGGGTGAGTGCACCCTCCTCCACCCTTAAAGAACTATTGGTGCCGAAGCAACTTCGGGCACATCCCTAGAGAGCATTCCAGAGTCTGGGAGCAGCAACAGAGATTTGTTTGTGATTTATGATTAATGTGCTTATATAGTGATTTAGGCTGTTCAGGGTTGTGTTTATTTATTCAGTTTATGTACCACTTTTCATTAAAATAATCTCAAAGTGGTTTACAATATAATTAAAACAATGCATAATTAAAATACAAGACAAACAAACCCTTTTTCCTCAAAAGTAAAAGTTCCTTTTTCATTTTTGCCTTGCTTTGTTAATGTACCTCTTACCATGTGTGCATAAGATCATGAAAGATATTCCCAGTGATAATGTTCCTGGATTTGGAATTGTATGTATTGCAGAAAGATTTATTGTTCGTTTTAGTACCTTGACATAGCAGTTTCCAAATTATGGTAGTTACTAGGGATGTGCACGGAACTGATTTTGCACTTTGTTTCAAGCTCAAAACAAAAAGCAAATGGCCAAAACATTTCATCAAAATAGTGGTCAACTGGCTGTTTTGACTGAACAAAATTTGAAATGTTGCAAGTTTTTCAGCCATAGGGAACAATGGGAAAATTTGAAATACCCCATTGTTCCTCATGGGTAGCTCCTCCTAGGGACACGAAAGCGTGTTGTGTGGTAGGGCATGATGGGTGCTACCTACCACCCAACTAACAAAAGAAACGGGCATGGGCAATTTTTAACAAATGGTTAACCTTTCCCTCAAGCCCCTGTAGGAGCTACCCATGGGAAATAATGGGGAGTTTTGCGTTTCCGCATTGTTCCTTATGGCTGGAACAAACTGCACTTTGAATGCACACAAACCGCAGTGCATTTTGCAGCCTTGCCTTGGAAAAACACTGCAGAAGCACACACTAAAAGAGAATCTGTCTCTCCCAACACAGAACACATATTTCAAACACAGTCCAGAAATGGCCAAAAAAGACTCACTGACCCAGAATCCCCTGCCAGCCACAGTGCCTGTACTGCAGTAACATCATTGGCACATGTTGCTCTCTCACATATAATTATGACTCCTTATTTTCTAGCAATGCAACAGCTGCTACAGCATCACCCTTACCAGCAAGCATAGCCATAAGCTCAACCGCAATTTCAGCTAAATTTTGACTTGCAACTTGCAATGCAGATTGCAGAACAGTGAGTGAAGTACAAGTTAGTCTCAAGGCCAGGCATGGAGTTTCTAGCAATCGCCAAGAAATATTGCACACACAGAGCTGCCACTGTCCATTTCTCACCACAACACTATCTCACAAACAAAACAAACCACAACTCAAGGAAGGCAGGTACCCAGCTCTGCCTTTGTCAGTCTGAGATCCCACAAAACCACATAGTTATAGCAGCAGTAGCACAGCATATTAGTGCTGAGGGAAAAAACACAAAATCAAATCTGCCTTCCTTCCTCCTCTCCTAATGTATCCTCTTCAAGAGAGGCACAGTATAAGGGCTCTTTGTCTCCAAGTCCCTTTTGAATACATTTTGCAATTCTCTCTTTTTATGTTCCCCTATTCCCTCCCCCCCCCCACCCAAGCCAATGGGGGCACAGTTGCCATGACAACACTTGAGCTGTATGATAAGAAGCCAACCAAGAAACAAGGAGATTGCAAGCCAATCAGAAGCCAGTGCTAGAAAACCAATCAGCAAGGGAAAAACAGGCCTCCAAAATGGCGGTCAGAATGTAAAAACATTTTGATCAAAACAGGGTTGTTTTGTTTCGTGCTCAAGACAGGCCCTTTATTTAAAGGCTATTCTGTTTTGAGCTCAAAACAGCCCATTTCAAGTCCAAAAATTTTGAAGTCTAAATGTTTTGAACATCCCTAGTAGTTACAGAAATGGTTTAGGAAAATCTGATTTTTTTTCAAGATGTGTCTGTTGTGCACAAATTCAGAGATATTTCCAACTATCTTAGAATCAAGATGTTTCGGGATTCATTTATTAAGGAAGTTGAGAGAATAGTGAAATCCATATGTGGCATAATTTAGCAAGTGAAGAAAAGCAATCTTTTCATAATCTCAAGCAAAGAACAACTTATCTTATTGGTATCTATATATGTAGGTTCATTTTTGAAATAATTTGTGCTATAGACAGAATTCTATGTGAAAGACACCACTGACTTTTTGAATTTTGTTGATGATATCCGATTGGATTCCATGCCATTTTGGTTGGTGACTATGAATATTATATCCTTTTATACCAGGGGTGCACAACTCAAATTGTTGTACCTTGAGCAGTATACAAATGTGTCAAATAAATAAATAAATAAATAAATAAATAAATAAATGCTCTGGTGGGCCAGAACCAACCATGGCATGGTATTCTGGGTCCAAGGTCAATTTTCAGTGCATTCGTACATTAAAATTATTAAAATATTAATAGGAGCAATTATTAATTACTTGTGGATCTTTTCCTCTCATCAAGGGACCCACAATTTTAACTAAAGATAAGAAAAAGCCACCTTATAGCGCAGCTGGGAAGTAACTTGCCTAGGGAGCAAGAGGTTGCTGGTTCGAATCCCTGCTGGTATATTTCCCAGACAATGGGAAACACCTATATCGAGCAGCAGCAATATAGGAAGATGCTGAAAGGCATCCCCTCATACTGCACGGGTGATGGCAATGGTAAACCCCTCTTGTATTCTACCAAAGACAATCACAGGGCTCTGTGGTTGCCAGGAGTTGACACTGACTTGATGCCACAACTTTACTTTAATAGCCAGATAATAGGCTCTGTCCCTGCTCGGTCAATAGGCCACCTAGAGTACATTTCAGCCCCAAACAAATAAGTCCTCTGCTCTTCCTAATTTATTTATTTAAAATATTTATATATTGCTGTTTTTCAGGTTGCAATCCTAGGCATGCTTATTTAGGAGAAAGCCTCACAACTTACTCCTGCAGAGTATTCCTGTTGTTGCTGCAGCTGCTGCTGCTCAAGGATCTTCCTAATTGTGCAGGCCTGCTTTATACCAAGGGTACACAACCTTGGCTCTTCAACTCTTGTTGAACTACAACTTCCATCATCCCCTAGTTCAACAAGAGGAAGTTGTAGTTCAACAAGAACCAAGGTTGCATAAAATAAAGCGTGCCGTCAAGTCAATTTTGATTCCTGGCGCCCACAGAGCCCTGTGGTTTTCTTTGGTAGATACAGGAGGGGTTTACCATTGCTTCTCCCATGTAGTATGAGATGATGCCTTTCAGCATCTTCCTATATTGCTGCTGCTCAATATAGGTGTTTCCCATAGTCTGGGAAACCTACCAGCAGGGATTCGAACTGGCAACCTTCTGCTTGTTAGTCAAGCATTTCCCCACTGCGCCACTTCCCCTGCTAATATATTCTACAGGAGGAGTCAATTATTCTACTTGCCGAAACCCTGAATAAATGTGTTACCTGAAATGCACTAATCTTCCAACAAGCTTTCTTTGTGCAATAGCTGAATTGGCACTGAAGAAAAATGTATTTTCATAAATATGTATTACTAATACATATTATCAGTGGGCATTTTAGCACATATTTCCTCTCTTCCACTTCCCCTCCTTTCCTCTCTTCTTTAAAATAGCAAGAGCAGGAGGAAAAGCAGGTAGTCTGTGGGTGTGTCACTAGCATGCCCCCAGAGAAGAGGAAGAGAGGAGAAGGATCAGTGATGGCACACTTCTGGATAAGTGGGTCCATGAGTATGCTGTTGGATATAATAGGGAAGTCTATTTGGCACGTCAAGGTTCTGTGCAATGAGGGGCAAGTTCTGCCACACCATCTGTGGTGCTGGGGGCAGGTTCTTGGGCATGGAGCGAACTCCCAAGTAAGTGTGAATATTCTACAACCTCAGCAATCAAAAACTAGCTTTCTGCCTGTTTGAACTACACTAGGTCTCCACATCATATTGATAAAGAGATGGTCTACGAATTCTATAGTGGAAGCACCTCTCGTTATGATTCCAGGCTAAGACCATTGCTAAAGTACCTTCGTCTTGACCCCTATAGGCCTAACTATCTTTGGCCTTAAGATTAAGCAATGTAGTGTACCTGGAGGCTTGTAATGCTGCCTCTTCTTGACCTTATGTTACCTGTGTGATGTGTTGGCCAGCATGAACTGGATGCATGTACTCTGTACTCCCTGACCTTTTTCTTGCCTGCTGTGGCCTTGTCAGGTGGAACAGTGATATTTACAAGAAGTCTATTCCTACAGTTCTTTGTATCAGGTGCTTGGGCATTGCAACATAAACAGAATTTATTTGGACTAGAAAGAGTAGTATGCACATAATTGAGTATACAGTTGTAGGGGATACTTCTGAACTGTGATCATGAAAAGCAGAAATAATCATGTCCAGCACAGAGTTAGTTGTCTATATAATATCCTGTGGGGCTGCTGCACCCTTCAAAGGCAGTGTAGGGGCTTCACAAAATAGGTTACTGTACAAACAGTTCTGCAAATTTCCCCGGTGTCCTGAATGGGGAAACCTGCGGAACTGCTGCTTACACAACCACACCTATTGCACAGCCCTGACACTGTGTTTGAAGGGCACAGCAGCCCTGCAGTGGAATGTTGCGGAGATGTAAAACTGTCCCGGATTTCAGGCATTATGCTTTGTAGAGAAAGAGAAATATATTTAAGCATGAGGCAGTTGTAGGCTGTACTATAGTTGTGTGCTTTAATTTCAAAAGTAAACATAGTTGTGCTTTGGTTTAATGAAAACTGGGATGGTTTTGCTTTATTTCCTAGGTAACACATTTTATGCATGGGAAGTCGATGGGAGTTTTTTTTTCCTGCTTTGTTTTATCAAAATAATACAATTTAAAAAATAAAAAATGACTAGAACTATTTATATACCACTTTTCTCCCAAAAGCTTGTAATGTACTTTTATATAGAAAAATAAGGAAATGGTTGCTTATCCACAAAGGGCTCACAGTCTAAAAAGAAACACAAGGTCGACACCAGCAGCAGCCACTGGAGGAATGCAATGCTGGAGCTGAATAGGGCCAGTTGCTCTGCCTCTGCTTAATCTAAAGAGAACTTAGCTTATCCCGTGCATAGCATCTGCCTGCTAGGACTTTATTGTTCTCCTTGCCTCCCACTGCAGCCCCTGCTTTATTGCTCACTGTCAGCCACCCCTGTCAGCCACCCGCTTCCCCTTCACTCACTCGCTCAGTGACCGCCCACCTTCGCTCCGCTTATTTCAACAAAGATGTGTTTTGAACGAAGATGCATTGCCACAGCACTGCCTCCACATCAGCCCTGCCGCCGCTGCCCTCCTGTTCCTCCTCGGCAGCAGCTGCCCCTCTGTCCACCGCACAGGCCTCTTCCATGCCTTCTCTCTCCTCACCATTGTCATCATAAGAATTCTCACAAGATGTGCCATGTACCGCGAGATGTGCCATGTTACCAAAACAAAGAATAACCAATCCATGTTTGTTTTAAATGTATAATTAACAGCTTAGCTCTGAGTTCTAATATTGTGAGTCTTGCTGTTAACCCCTTTCCTACACTTTATCACACAGGTTGATTGAAAGCATAGCGAAACTTCCTGGACTTTAATTAGCCACTGACAGGGAGTGAAGTTTTGTTCATGGAACTGGCAGCCTCTGTGACAGCTTTTCCTTCTTAGACTTAATTGAAGCAAGCACATTTTTCAAAATATATGCATGACTGGCCATCATTAAGTGAAAGGCACTCTTTTGAAGACATGTTGCCATAGTTATTTATCTGTAGGTTGACAAAACCATTAATGTAGTTGTTTAAAGTCAAGTAAGCCATATCTGTATGCCATACAGTCAAGTACCTGCTCTTTTAGTGTTTGTGTTTGCCTTTGAGATATTAACAGATTGGTTGGTTAAAAGGGAAGGATAACTTTTTTTGTCTATTGCTTTAATAGCAACTGAGAAGTTTTGGTAGCTACAACTTACAAGTGCATGGATTTAATTTCTCAAGTGAATTGGTTTATGTGGAGATCAACAATTTAAATGAGACTCAAGAAGCAGTATATTGGAGGACGGGATAGAATCTCCTGTTCTAGATCGGATTACACTCCCCCAGAACGAACAGGTATTCAGTTTGGGAGTATCAGTTTGAGGCTATGGTCAGGAGTGCTTTTCATCAGCTTCAGCTGTTACATCCGTTCTGTTTTCCTTGAAGAGAATGACCTCAGAATAGTGGTGCATCAACTGGTAACCTCCATGCTAGACTGTTTCAGTGAGCTCTATAGAGAACTGTCTTTGTATGTAGTCTGGAAACTAGGGGTCACTGTTCCCTCTAAGTCATGCGCATGTGTACACGCTCACACATTTCCTGATGTCTGTTCAGTTAATTTTAGATCCTGCTCAGGTGGAATCAGGAAGTCCCCATTCTGAATGCATGTGCACACACAATGCCTTGATACTGCTGCCCAGAACAAAACTCATTCCTCACAGAGATGAAAAAAATTAGAGAGAACATTGCTGGGGGTGTGCACAGACTGAGGTTCGTGGTCATGTCCGAATTTAGTTGGACTGTGGTTCAGCCCAACCCATGAATCAGTCTGGCGGTTTGAAGGCCAGTGGGTGGCAGGCAGCTTTAAAAGTAAATTTGCAGGTCCTTATTGGCATTACTGCCACTCCAGGCAGCTTTCTGCAGTGGCAGCACTCCCTTCAGTGGCTTGTGCACGGCTGATCAAGCGCAGATCAAGGCTTCCAGACAGACTTCAACCCTCAGGCCAAATTCAGACATGACACAGAACAGAGTTCCCTGGTTCAACTCTCCTCTCTCAAGCGCTTATCTGCCTGAACTCAGATGTAAGGTTCCTGGCTTCCTCTCTGTGGTCTGACTGCAGGGAGGAGGGGGAGCTGGCTGCTGGGCTTCCTCCTTTGATTGATGGACAGCCGAGTCAGCCAATCAGGACGGAGAGAGAGGAATCAATTCCAGTCCCAGGGAAGGTTGCCTCTCAGTGCACACAGGTTTTTCAGTACTCCTGGGAAGGTGGGAATTAGAAGAAGACAGTATGTTTTCTGAGCATATTCATTTGATATCTTCAAGCAACTATCACTATAAAGCTTTGTTGATTGGCTGCATAGCAAATTCTAGTTAATACCAGTAAGATTTCTGTGCAGAAATAAGTATAAATTCTAGCAAAATATTTGTACTGTAGTTTGAACTGAAGATCAGGATCTTGAGACACAGTTTGCTGGTGTGTTGTTGATGTTCTTGCATCAACAGTGAAGTTACTCTATTAACCAAGAGAAAAACGCAAGTTGTTTACTTGCTTATTGGTACAGCTGGTTGTTATGAGTTGCTGCTAAGCTTCATAAGCTCCAAGAATTCATTTTCTCTCATCTGTAATGCCATCTGCATAGTAGGAGATAAGTCTGCTTAGTGTTATCACTAGCGGGGCTGATGTATATGAAGGCCCCCTCCCTAGTCCCATATATTCTGTATTTTTAAATTTATTTATCATATCTGTATACTGCCTGATACGTGCGTCTCTAGGCAGTGTGCACAATTTAAAATACAACATATATAAAACAGAGTAAAATAATTAAAACAATTTTGCAGAATAAAAAGTTAAAACAAACAGTTAAAAATTAATTTAAGTTAAAAGCCTGAGAAAACAGCTGTGTTGAGGGTCTTCCGAAAATCAAACAGAGAAGGAGATGCTCTGATTTTAACATGGAGCATATTCCAAAGCCCCTACTCCCTGTTGCCAGGAAGAAATATCCAGGCCTGTATTTCTCTGGCTTCTTGTATAAAAGACACTAAAAGGTCTGGTCTATTAAAATAACAACTCCCTTAGCAGGATCCCTGTCGAAGTAACTGACCATATCAAATGTGTGTTCTTAAGTTTGGGGATTAGGCATAGATCGGAACTTCTGTTGGTGTACCAATCATGCTGTTGCCAAAGAGAGTCCCTAACTGAGCTCACAAAATTGGTTGCAGGGTTGGTGTTGAAGTCTCCTGGATTTGTAGTGCTGGGGGACTTTAATGTTCACTTTGGAACCAACTTGTCAGAACTGGCTCAGGAGTTCATAGTGGCCATGACAACTATGGGCCTATCCCAAGTGATCTTGGGACCGGTGCACGTTGGTGGTCACACTCTCGATCCGTATTTTTGCTCCGATCAGGATGGTGTTCCATGAGTGGGTACTGCTGTGATTTCCCCATTGTCATGGACAGACCATCATCTGGTTAAGGTTGGACTAACAAGCAGATCCCACCTCTGTAGGGGTGAGGGGCCTATTAGAATGGTCCGCCTGAAAAAGTTGTTGGATCCAATAGGATTCTAAGAAGCTTTGGGAGGATTTAGTGTTAGCTCTGCCGGTGTATTCTATTGATGAAAGCAACAACATTGATAATAAAATTCAGCCATCCCAGGTCCTTGGGAAGGACTCGATGTCTGGATAAAACAAACCAGTCAATAACACCTGTCTGACTGTGTAAATAAATAAATAAATAATATATCCAACCAAATCTGGTAACAGAACTCCAAATAAGGAAGAGTGATTCCTGCTCACCGTATAGAGGAGGGAAATCCAAAGAGAAGGTGATCTTGGACTTAATCCCGAGTTCTTCTGTGAGATGTCAGAGTTGTAGAACCACTGGGAAACAGTGACCATAGTGTGATCCAGTTCAGCTTATATGAGAGTGTTGCATTGCCAAGGAAGTCCAACACAGATATGTTGGGCTTCAGAAGAGGAAATGTCTCAGTGATAAGAGGACTGGTAAAAAGGAAACTGAAAGGGAAAATCAGGAGGGTCAGATCACTCCAGAAAGCATGGAAGTTATTTAAACCCACAATAATAGTAACTCAGTTAGAATGTATACTCAAAAGGAGGAAAGACACCACCAAGTTCAGGACGAAGCCAGTATGTCTAACAAGTAGAGTCAGGAAATCTATAAAAGGGAAGAAGACTTCGTTCAGAAAATGGAAGTGCTGCCTAAATGAAGAGAACAGAAAGGAACATAAACTCTGGCAAAAAAAAAAAAATGCAAGGAGACAATAAGGGATGCAAAGAGAGAGTTTGAGGAGCATGTAACTAGAAGTGTTAAGGGGAATAGCAAAAACTTCTTTAAATATATCAGAAACATAAAACCTGCTAGGGAGGCGGTCGGACCCTTAGATGATCAGGGTGTGAAAGGGATTATTAAGGAGGATAAGGAGATTACTGAGAAGCTGAATGAGTTATTTGCATCTGTAGTGATAAGTCATGGAGCAGCCCCTTCTCTCTCCCAAAGAGTAACAGGAAGTGAACTCTGTCCTGACTGACAGGCTGGTGAACTCCACGAATCGGCCGATCAACACACCAAGTGGGTGTTGACCTAGAGAGCTATGAGGGGGAAGAGAAGGGTTCCTTTGTTAGAAGGGAGCAGGCTGGGGGTGAAAGCAGGACGTATTCCATGGAGGATGGCTGTGGAAGGAACTGCAGATCCTTGAGAGATAGGATTGCAGGAGGCTTGATTCTCATCAGATGGTGGGTGAGTTTTCAAGGAAAATGGGATTTAGTCTAGGGAACAGTTTGTTAGATTTTGCATGAGAAACTTGTTTTGCTTTTGTGTGCTTTGTGAATCCCTGATACTGTTCTGATTTGATTGATTAAGTGCCATCAAGTCGGTGTCAACTCTTAGCTACCACGTAGATAGATTCTCTCCAGGATGATCTTTCTTCAGCTTGGCCTTTAAGGTCTCTCAGTGGTGCATTCCTTGCTGTCATAATCAAGTCCATCATCTTGCTGCTGGTCGTACTCTTCTTCTCTTTCCTTCAACTTTTCCCAGCATTATGGACTTCTCAAGGGAGCTGGGGTTTTGCATAATGTGTCCAAAGTATGATAGTTTGAGCCTGGTCATTTGTGCCTCGAGTGAATATTCTGGATTGATCTGTTCTATGATCCATTTGTTTGTTTTTCCTGGCTGTTCATGGTATCCTCAAAAGTCTTCTCCAGCACCAAAGTTCAAAAGTGTCAATACTTTTTCTGTCTTGCTTCTTCAAAATCCAGCTTTCACATCCATAGAGTGTCACGGGATATACCATTGTCCGAACAATTCTAATCTTTGTGGGTATAGACAAGTCACGGCATCTAAATATCCTTTCCAAGGCCTTCATTGCAACCCTACCAAGTGCTAGTCTGTGACATATTTCTTTGACTGCTGGATCCTTTACTGTTGATGGTCTGTCTGTCCTAAAAGGCAGAAGCTATCTACCACTTCAATGTCTTCATTATCAGTTCTGAGGCTGGTTGCTGTACCTGTTGTCATTAGCTTAATCTTCTTTACATTTAGTCGTAGTCCCATTTTTTCACTGTGCTCCTTGACTTTCATTACTAGAGCTTGCAGATCATCTGCATTCTCAGCTATCAGAGTGGTGTCATCAGTGTAGCACAAGTTATTGATGTTCCTTCCTCCAACTTTAAAGCCACGCTCATCTTCTTCCAATGAGTATATGGCTTCTCTCAGTGTATGTTCAGCATATAAATTGAATAAATAAGGAGAAAGTATATAGCCTTGTTTTACTCCTTTGCTGATCTGGAACCAGTCTGTTTCACCATGTTCCGCCTGGACTGTGGCTTCCTGTCCTGTGTATAGGTTTCTCATGAGAACAATGAGATGTTATGGGATGCCCATTTCCCGAAGGACATTCCATGATTTGAGATGGTCGATGCAATCAAAGGCTTTTCTGTGGCCAATAAAGCACATATTGACTTCTTTCTGGTATTCTTTGGCTTTCTCAATTATCCAGTGTGCATCAGCAATGATGTCTCTTGTTTCTCAGTCTTTTCTGAAACCAGCTTAAACATCTGGCATTTCTCTTTCCACGTAGGGCTCTAATCTGCATTGGATGATCCTGAGCATTATTTTGCTAGCACGTGAGATTAAGGATATTGTGCAATGGTTTGCACAATCCGTTAAGTCTCCTTTCTTTGTTATGGGTATGTAGACTGACCTCTTCCAATCTGTTGGCCACTGTGTCGTTCTCCAGATTTGCTGGCATAGTTTGGTTAGAGCCTTGACTGATTCTTCTTCTGTTGCTGTAAATTTTTAAAGGTGTTTTTGTATTTTATTACACCCATGTTCTTTGCAACTGGGTAACCACGATTTTTGAAGCGTGCTGCCCCAATATCTTCTGGGGTGCTTTTTGAAGTATTCTTGTAACCACTGAGTGTTGCTTTTGTTTACCTGTAACTAAAAGCTGAGAGAGCCTCAGACGGAAGCTGTCTATAGTATTTTGAATAAAGCTCCCCCCCCTGCATTCTACAAGCCTCTTTGAGTGGATTTTTAACTCAGGAAAGGAGAGAAGGGGAAGGGAGTCTCTCTGGTGCAACATCCCTCATATGTTCAGCAATTCTACCAGTTTTCTTGTCACGTGTAAGCTTCTATGTGGAATGTTTTTGTACTTGTCCAATAGCAGAGGAAAGAAAGTTTCCCTGGGATTCTACCCAAGCCCAGAAGTGGGGTCAAACTCTGTTGATAATTGGGTCATGGCGGCAGCCTTAGGTCCTACCAACATTACAGGAAAGTTTTGGAAGAAGCCTCAAAGAGGGGATGATTCAGCATTTTTCTTTCTCTCATGTGGACTTGCTCTGAAACAAAGGTGTGGTAATCCACAACAGCATCTATCTTCACGGCAGAGGATACTGACCATATAGAAATGAGCTTCTCAGGCTTGGAGGCTGAAGAACTGGACCAGTTTGAGGTGTCGAGAGGGTGTTCTAAACTGTCATGAAAAACTAAAAAAATTGCCAGGGCCAGATGGCAGCCACCCAAGAGTTTTGAAGGAACTCAAATGTGAAATTGTTACAGTAGTTAAAAATAGTTACGCTGGTTAGCTTAACTTCTGTGCTGGGTAAACTGATGGAAAGCATACTTAAGGGCAAAATTGTTAAACATATAGAAGAACAGGCCTTGCTGAAGAAGAAACAGCATGGCTTCTCCAAGGATAAGTCTTGCCTTACTAACCTTTTGGAGTTCTTTGAAAGTATCAACAGGCATATGATATAGGTGATCCAGATGACATAGTATCCTTGGACTTCCCAAAAGCTTTTGATAAAGTTCCCCACCAAAGGCTTTTAAGTACACTTAGCACTCATGGGATAAGGGGACAGGTTCATATGTGGATCGGTAACTGGTTGAAGGACAGGAAACAGAGGGTAGGAATAAATTGACAATTTTAACAATGGAGGGAAGTAAGAAGTGGGGTGCCCCATGGATCTGTACTGGGACGAGTGCTCTTTAACATATTCATAAATGATCTAGAAGATGGCAGATTTGCAGATGACACTAAGCTATATAGGGTAGTTAAATCCAAAATATATTGGGAGGAGCTCTCCAAATTGGGTGGGTGATGGATGACAAAATGGCAAGTGTGATTCAGTGTAAGGTGGTGGATATTGGGGGTAGAAAACTCCACACATACACTGATGGGGTCTGAGCTGGCAGTGACTGACCAGGAGAGAGATCTTGAGGTCATAGTGAACAGCTTGTTGAAAGTGTCAACTCAATGAGTAGCAGCTGTGAAAAAGGTGAGTTCCATGCTAGGGATCATGAGGAAGAGGATTGAAAATAAAAATGCTAATATTATGCCCTTATACAAATCTATGATGCAGCCACATTTGGAATACTGTGTATAGTTCTGGGCTTTGTATCTTAAGGACACTATAGAATAGGGGAAAGTTCAGAAGAAGGTAACCAAGATGATCAGTGGCCTGGATCACCTTCCTTATGCTTCAAGGCTACAGCATCTGGGATTTTTTAGTTTGGAAAAGAGGTGACTATGTGAGTATAGATAGAGGTATATGAAATTATGCATGGAGCAGAGAGAGTGGACATAGGGAAATGTTTTCCCCTCGCTCACAACACTAGAACCAGGGCTCATCCCATGAAACTGAAGGTCAGAAAATATAAGACGAACAAAAGGAAGTGCTTTTTCACACAGTGCATAATTAATTTATGGAATTCTATGCCATGGGATGTTGTGATGGCCACTAGCTTGGATGGCTGTAAAGGGGGCTTAGACAAATTCATGGAGAATAGATCCATCAATGATTACTAGTCTGGTGGCTATAGGCCACCTCCAGCCTCAGAGGAAAGAAGCCTCTAAATATCAGTTGCAGGGGAGCAAGAGAAAGGGCATGCCCTCACCTCTTGCCTGTGGGCTTCCCAGAGGCATCTGGTGGGCCAATGTGTGAAAGAGGATGCTGGACTAGATTGGTCTTGGGCCTGATCCAGCAGGGCTGTCCTTATGTTTATTCGTGCTAGTATCTTTTCAGATGTCTGTGCTTTTCCTAATATGTGGTATTTATTTTATTTGAGACTTTGTTGCAGTGATTTTAAGTTTCATGAAAGGGTTTGACCTTTCTAGGTGTACTTCTCTTTTAAAGAATTTTATCATCTTTGAAATTATATTTAATTAATTTATTGGATTTTCTGGGCAGCTTCTGACTAGCACATATGTAAGGTTTGATTGTGATGCAATTGCTGTTTTTGCAGTCCAGCAAACTTCCATCCTACAAGTTAAAATTAAATGGAAAGTCATCTGTTTTCTTGCCAGTTCCATAACTATCTACTCTAGAGCCAGCATGGTGTAGTGGTTAGAGTGCTGGACTAGGACCGCGGAGACCTGAGTTAAATCCCCATTCAGCCATGAAACTAGATGGGTGACTCTGGGCCAGTCGCTTCTCTCTCAGCCAAACCTACTTCACAGGGTTGTTGTGAAAGAGAAACTTAAGTATGTAGTACATCGCTCTGGGCTCCTTGGAGGAAGAGCGGGGTATAAATGTAAAATAATAATAATACCCAAAGTGAGGCACTACCTTGGCGTGGTTGTGGGGCTTGCGTGCTCTGAGGAAGGTGAGAGTTATGCCAGAGGTCCAACCATACTGGACAGGTCTCACCAGAGGAGCCAGACAAAGAGTGCCTCTCCCATCAACAATATGGTGAGACATAACTTTAATAAATCTATACCGGATTGGTCATTGCCTGGGTCAACAAGGACCGCGCCAGGTGCTGGAGTCCCTGGACATCTGATGGCAAGTGGGCTGCAGGACTCAGGATCTTCAGTTGAGCAACCAGGGCTGGAGACTGCAAGGTTACTGGAAGAAATGTCGCTTAGCTGGAAAAAATTACGAAAAACGCCAACAAGGAAATAATGATCTTCTATTACAAGTCTAGTCCAACTAGAAGAGGTTATTTAAAAAGAATTTACCAGATTTGGAAAGAGAAGCATCCAGATACAGAAATAACAGAACAAAGGCTAGCAGACCAGAGAAGATTCATAATAAGAAATAAAATATTCACGGAAGTTGAGCTGGAAGAACTGCAAAGAGCAACACAGGCTCAAGATATGGAAGAAGAATTACCACCAACTGAAGAAGTTGCTCAGGCGCAGGTGGAGGAGGTGTTGGAAATAGAGGTTGCCTCTGTTGCTGAACTGTTTCAAAATCAAAACCAGGCAACCTCCCTTTGCCTTCACCTAAAAAACCTGAATGCCATTTAACAGAAAAGCAACAAGAACTAAAGCAAAAAATAACTGAGCACATGAACCAAACAACCACCAGGGTTTGACTTCCAGCTCTAAAAACAGTTGCCAAAAAACCACTTGCTCAGGCATTTAAAGATGTCAATATTGCACTTGCAGAAATAACAACCAATCATTTGCAAGAAACAAACCAACTAATGTACAGTGCAGCAACAATAACAACACAAGAGCTTGGATATAAGATCAGTGGACCTGTAAGAAAAGAAAGTAGTACATCACTTAAATGGAAGATTACATTAGAAAATAAAATCTCCAGGCTTAGATCAGATGCTAGTAAATTGAAAGATATGAAAGACAAGAAGCTGAAGAATGAAAACACCAAACAGTATCTGATCCAAAAATACCACCTAGATTCAAGGAAAATTAGAGAAGTCCTGGAAATAATAAAGCAGCAAGTAACAGCAGTGTCAAAGAAGATTAGCAGATATGAAGCCAGAACTACACAACACAGGCAGAATCTCCAATTCCAGTCGAATCAGAGACGTTTCTACCAAAGCATAGAAGGAGAAGCTGCAAGAAACATAGAAACACCAAATAAAGAAGAAACAGTGCAATTCTGGGGGAAATTATGGGACAATCCAATAGATTATAATAAAAAAGGCTGGGAGAAAGAGGTCAAAAAATGTAACCAACAAATGCAAGATCTAATAATAACACCAGAATTAATAAGTGAAAGAGCAAAGAAAATTAAAAATTGAACTGCTCCAGGCAATGATGAACTGCATGGCTTTTGGCTTAAACACCCAACAAGCCTTCATAAACAATGATCAAAACAGTTCAATCACATTTTACAAGGAGGTGATATTGAACAATGGCTAACAACTGGGAAAACGCAACTCATCATGAAAGAACCAGCAAAAGGTGCAGTTCCAAGTAATTATAGACCGATAACCTGTTTGCCAACCATGTTCAAATTATTAACTGGAATAACAACAGATGAAGTAATGCAACACTTATTAACTAACAAACAGCTTCCAGTTGAACAGAAAGGAAACTGCCCGAACACCAGAGGCACAAAAGACTAGTGGCTGATTGACAAAATGATTTTAGAAAATTACAAGAGAAGAAAAACAGATCTAAGTGTTGCATGGATTGACTACAAGAAAGCCTTCAAATCATTGCCTCACACATGGATACTAAAATGTTTAGAAACAACTGGTGTCAGCAAAAACATTCAGATATTTATTTATTTTTAAAGCAATGAGCATGTGGAATACACAGTTAACAATCAATGACGAGACACTTGGACAGGTTAGCATTAGAAGAGGTATTTTCCAAGGGGACTCACTATCCCCTCTGTTGTTTGTAATCGCCATGACTCCACTTTCACAAATACTAAACAAAACAGGCCTCGGATACCAAACATCTAAAACATCCAGTCAAATCAACCATCTGCTGTACATGGACGATCTGTAGTTGTATGGAAAGTCCCAGTCAGAAATTGAATCACTGTTAAACACTGTCCGTATATTCAGTAACGATATAGCAATGGAGTTTGGACTAGACAAGTGTGCTGCATTAATAATGAACAGAGGGAAAATAAGAAAAACAGAAGGAATAGAACTGCCCAATGGAAGCAAGATCAAGAACCTAGAAGAGAAAGAACATTACAAATACTTGGGCATTCTCCAGGCTGATAACATCGCACACACTGAAGTTAAAAGAAAAATGGGAAGTGAATACATCAGGAGAGTTAGAAAAATCCTCAAGTCCAAACTCAATGGTGGGAACACCATACAAGCCATAAACACCTGGGCTATACCTGTTATCAGATACACTGCAGGAATAACAGACTGGACCCAGGCAGAGCTAGAGACGCTAGATCATAAGACCAGGAAAATCATGACGATCAATCATGCTCTACACCCCCGCAGTGATGTCGATAGGCTATACCTCCCTCGCAGCTCAGGTGGAAGAGGAATGCTGCAAGTCCATCAAACAGCAGAAGAGGAGAAAAGAGGCATTGCAGAATATTTAAAGGACAGTGAAGAAGATGCACTTCAAATGGTCAATAACGAGAAACTATTCAACACCAATGAAAAAAAGCAGGCCTACAAGAAAGAACAAGCCAAGAACCTGGCAATGGCTTAAGAATGGCAACTTGAAGAAAGAAACCTAGGGTTTAATATCGGCTGCACAAGAACAGGCACTAAGAACAAATGCAATAAGAGCAAAAGTAGAAAAGTCAACAACAAACAGCAAGTGCCGCCTTTGTAAAGAAGCAGATGAAACATTGGACCACCTAATCAGCTGTTGTAAGAAGATTGCACAGATTGACTACAAACAAAGGCATGACAAGGTAGCAGGGATGATACACTTGAACATCTGCAAAAAATACAAGCTACCTGTAGCCAAAAATTGGTGGGACCATAAAATTGAAAAAGTTGTAGAAAATGAAGATGCAAAAATATTGTGGAAATAATTTTATCCAAATACAAACAGACAAACATCTGCCACACAGTACACCAGATATAGCTGTAGTCGAGAAGAAAGAAAAACAAGTGAAAATAATTGACATAGCAATACCAGGGGATAGCAGAATAGAAGAAAAAGAAATAGAAAAAATCACAGAATACAAAGATCTTCAAATTGAAATTGAAAGGCTGTGGCAGAAAAAGACCAAAATAATCCCAGTGGTAACTGGCACCCTAGGTGCAATTCCAAAACAACTTGAAGAGTACCTCAACACCATAGGGGTCACAGAAATCACTATCAGCCAATTACAAAAAGCAACTTTACTGGGAACAGCCTATATTCTGCGGCGATATCTATAATAACCAAAAGTATTGATGATAAAATTCAGCCATCACAGGTCCTTGGGAAGGACTCGATGTCTGGATAAAACAAACCAGTCAATAACATCTGTCTGATGATGTAGACAAGAAATAATAATAAAGCATTATCATTCATTTGTGTAAAAAACAAACAAAAAAAAACCTCTTCTTTGTCTGGATCCAAATTTACACTTACTCAGTTGAAGTCATCCTTTATTCAGTTTTTGACCTTGGCTCATTGTATGATCATTAGGGACTTGCAGAAAACTGTTCAGGAAGAAGAGGATTTGTTTTTGCTTGGACTACTTGGTGAGTACTCCTTAATGGCTGTTGTGCTGTTCAATATTTTTATAAATTACTTGGAGTAGGGAGTAGAAGATAAGAGAGTTGCATATCAAATTTGTAAGCTGGAGGGGATAGCTAACGCCTTAGACAGAATCAAGATTAAATCCCATCTGGACGGCTCAAATACTGGACCAAAGCCATCAAGATGAAGTTCAACAAAGACCAATGTAAAGTTCTGCATTTGGGTAAGAAAAATCAAATGCCCAAGTACAGGATGGGGAAAACTTGTACTGGTAGCAATGCATGTGAAAAGCTCCTAGGTGTTTTAGTGAATAATAAGTTGACTATGAGCCAACAATGTTGGTCCAGCTGTATTACCAGAGACGTAGTGTTTGTATGTAGCACTGTGCTTCCTTGCTGCTGCTATTGCCATGCCACGCAAAAGACTCCTGGGAGTCTTTTGAAACAACGTCGGGGAAGGGGCGGCAGGGAGGTGTCCTGCCGCCCCAATTACTCTACGATTTACAGGCGAAAGATCGGGAAAGCGGCAGGAGGGGTAAGTAAACCCTCCCACTGCTCTTAAAGGGACCCCCCACCCGAACCAGACCGCCCAGGTCCGGACCGGTCCGGAGGCTATTTTAATGGTCTCCGGACTGGTCCAGGCCCATCCCTAATATGGAGTCCCTCAGGGATCCATTCTGTCACCAATGCTTTTTAACATTTACATGAAACCTCTGGGTGAGGTCATCAGGAGATTTGGTGCAGGGTGTTATCAATATGCACCCAAATCGATTTCTCCTGATCATCATCAGGAAATGGCATTCACTCCCTAAATGCCTGCCTATGGGTAGTAATGGGCTAGATAAGGGATAACAAATTGAAGCTGAATCCAAGCAAGACGGAAGTGTTCATTGTGGGGGATAGGAATTTGAAGGATGAGTTAGATCTTCCTGTGCTGGATGGGGTTACACTCCTCCAAAAAGAGCAGGTACGCAGCTTGGGAATGCTCTTGGATCCAGGCCTCACTCTGGTATCTCAGGTGGAGGCTATGGCCAGGAGCGCTTTCAATCAACTTCAGCTGATTCGACAGCTGTGTCCATTCCTTGAAGAGAACTATCTCAAAACAGAGCTGCATCAGCTGGTAACCTCCAGGCTAGACTATTGCAATGCGCTCTACATGGGGCTGCCTTTAAACATAGTTTGGAAACTTCATCTAGTTCAAAATGCAGCAGCTAGATTGGTCTCCAGGGCAACCTGGAGAGACCATATTATGCCTGTTTTAAAACAGTTGCACTGGGTGCCGATATATTTCTGGGCAAAATACAAAGTGCTGGTGATTACATTTAAAGCCCTCAATGGCTTGGGTCTGGGCTACCTTAGAGAGTGCCTTCTTTTGTATGATCCCCATCACACACTGAGGTCGTCTGGAGAGGTCCATCTCCAGTTACTACCAGTAGGTCTGGTGGCGACTCAGGACCTTCTCTGTAGCTGCTCCTGACCTATGGAATGTACTCCTGGCGGATATCCTTAGTTTTTAGGCTCGCTGTTGGCCTTTAAGAGAGCCCTAAAGACTTACTTGTTTTGCCTGGCCTTCCAAGGTTCTTAATAGCTTTTAAGTATTTTAACTGGTTTTAAATTGTGTTAAAATTGTTTTTATATTGTTTTAAAGTAGTGTATTTAAAATGATGTTTATTTTTATGTTTTTTAAACTAGTTGTACACTGCCCAGAGCCTCTGGATGGGGCGGTTTATAAATGTAATAAATAAAGAACAGGGCTTCACTCTCTTAACTTAAAAAAGAAAAGAAAAAAGATGCTTTTCTTCTTGGTAGCTTGAATGCTACAGTAGTAGAAACAATGGGAGTTTTAGCTGCAGAAGCATGTATGTTACCTACCAGTTCTGAATCAATATAGCAGAAGGGGAGGGGTATAAGAAGGAAGAGAAACCTGACACTCAGCCAAGTGCAACCAAAAGAATGGAGAGAACTTTATTAAAAAGAAAACAGGGGGAGCAGGTCTGGTAGCAAGAGAGCAATCTGAATACAGTATCCTAAAGTCAATAATCTCTGATAAAAGACTTGTTAGAACAATTGGATAAGAAGTTCAAAGAGAAGCTAATTGGAAAATAATTCTCAAATAATGTGAACCAAAGTACTTAATGTGTTAGCTAAGAGCCTTTCTTTAGATCAGGGATTCGCAATGTGCGGGTCCCCAGATGTAATTGGACTTCAACTCCCATAATTCCCAACCAAAGGCCACTGGGGGTGGGGATTATGGGAGTTGAAGTCCAAGAACATCTGGGGACCCACACGTTGAGAATCCCTGCTTTAGATGAACCTGTTATTTTAGTCTTCTGTAGTTACAATTGAGGACAGAAGAAAACCCATGAAAAAATCTATTAGCTTGATAAACAGTTAATATTCCACAACTAAAACTTTAATTTTTATACATACTAACTTGGTTGTATGCCCCACTGAACACAATGGGATTTACTTCCAATTGTACATGCATAGGATTGAACTGTATATCTATTTACAACCTGCCCTTCCCCACAAAATGGACCTAATGCAGGTTGCAACTTCACATAAAAGTTAGATAAAACAAAATAGCCAAAAACTTCAGAAAACTGACATAGTAGAAACTTTTAACTGGTTTTGAATACTTTTTGAAAACATCGTGTTTTTATAGCCTTCCTAAAACTGCCTGAGGAGTGAACCAACTGAATCCCCACAGGAAGTCCATAATGATCCTGTTTCTCATAGACAGCTACCAGTGTAACCTTTAACATATGTGGAACAAGTTCTCACCAGAAAATGTAAAAGGACAGGGTGTTCTTTTGGGAGCATTAGTGTATCTTTCTTATTAGAGATTTTGTCTTGCACTGTATCTGGTTTGCCTTACAGCAAGAGTAAACTTCAGTCATTGTTGTTAATGTAAATGCAGTTAAAGTTAATCCACAAGATCAGATTGAAATTTTTTTTCAAAAACATGTGTTCACTACAAATAAAGAACGACTTGCTTTGCTTATTATCAGACTGGTACTGTTAACAGTTAAAACAGCGTGTTCTCTTCTTACATAAACAGTTCCTCTGATTGTTCATTTTAAAAACCGGAAGGAAACCAGTCTGCTGCCATTGATTTGGTGCTCCCATGCTGCTTCTGTCTCAAATGCCACTTACGTATAAGTTAATCTGAGTCAGGAAGAATAGCACAGATCTTTAGATTCACTTCAAGAAAAGGAAAGATACATTTCATAGCTCTTATGAAGGAAATATTACATAAAATTGTAGGCAATATAAATAACAAATTTTTATCTTTAACAGCCCAATTGTATGTCATTACATGTATTAGACCCCATTGACTTTGAATTGGCTTAATTTTATGTCACTCTGGATATAATTGGGGTATTGATAAAACAACTATTGCATTGACCTATAGGTATAAGTTTGTCTTTAAGCAATGGGTAGAGGTAATTTGCTTGACCTAAGTGAAACTTTGCAATGGTTACAATTTTCTACCTCTTCCATTACATTAGGACAGTGTAGATGGCAATTGCCCAAAGGCAAAAACTACAGAAACACAATGTGTACATTAACATTTGAGATGCATAAAACTATATCAGTAAAGATGGTTCAATTTATGGCTGTGAGCAGATGACTAGAATGATGAACAACAAATATAATTGGTTGACTTTTCACTCTTCGCTTTTCAATAAAAAGTTCACTAAAGCGTTTATATAGCAAAAAGATTAAGAAAAAAGAATGAGAAAATGGTTGCCCATCCTAAAGCACTTTAAATGTGCTTTAAATGATAGTTTGTCTTTTTACACTGCTTGCTCAAGCCTTTCTTTACTTTCATGAGCTCTAATAGTTCATAAGAGCAATTATGACAGTTGTAGCTGTAGCTCGTTGCAAAGCATAAAACTTGCTGATGCAGTTAGTCGCATTTTAATAGATCATTGACCCATCAGTAAGACTCTGACCACTTCAGAGATAAAAAGCTACTGTTCCATTGGCCAGGCATAGCTGAACATATTGAGAAATGGTGTAATAATTAACAAGGGTAATCGAAGTGTGCATTTGAATTCTAACTAGTATATCTCAGTTGCAGGTTTTATCTTTAATCATGTTCAACTCTTTTCTTTTTCTTTTTTTACTATATTGCAAGATATAAACATAATGTAAAATATGATTGCCCTATTTCAGAGAAACGCAGATTATTGGGTATTTATTAACAATAAACTTTGTTCTTAACTCTCATGCTTGTTTATCTCTGATTGTTCTTGTGTATATGGTGTTAAAAGCAAACAAAACATTCAAATAAGTGAATGTATTTAACCCTGGGTTCCTGTGCAAGTATCCAAGCATGTCACTTTAGGAACTGCCTGAATAATCCTACCTAAACAGCTATTTGCAAATAAAGTAATTTGTATTTGTTCTGGCTACTTTGTGTTGGAGTCATCTTGTAATCCATTAATCATGGTGGGTGAGATTATTTTCAGTTGCCATGCACCCGGAATTTCGGGTTTCACCTGGATTTTAAGCATCTTCTCACCCAGATTGCTTAGCCCACCCAGATTCGCCCAGATTTCAGCTTTCATTTTTCTTTTAAAAAGCTAAGCTCTAGCTCTTGTAGAAGCTGAGTTATGGAGCAGAATGTGCAGTCACTATTCTGCTCAAAAATTACTTTCAAGTCAATTTACATAATATGCAAATTAGGCACCCAGATTTGAAAAGCCAGAATATGGCAACCCGAATTTCCACCTGAGAATGTGAGCAAGCAGAAGTCCTGTGTTGTGGCATGCCTACTTCTCTCCAGTGTTCTCTCTAGTGGGTTTTTTCCCTTTTTCTCATTTGTGTGTGGAATGAGTTTTGTTCTGGGTGACAGTATCAAAGTAGTGTGCGTGCACGTGCATTCAGGTGGGGCCTTCCTGATTAAACCTGAGCAGCATCTAAAACTAACTGAGCAGACATCAAAAAATGTGTGAGCGCACGCACATATGCACGCCTCTCTCTTGCCCATCTTTACCTATAATAGCATGTTGATCAAACTAATCAGCAGAGCAGGGGATGCCTCATTCATTCTTCCTGCCATGCTGAAGGAGATTGTCATCTTTTGTGCGCGCACATGCACGCAGTCCCTGCTTGCAATTATAGGCTGGTCTCAAATTTACTATTTTGAGTAGGATGAATAGTGGTTGGGCAACTCGAGGCTCCCTTGGGTGAAGCTGATTATGTGGATTCAGTTCTACATGCTTCATTCAGCTGCCGTCAGTGGGTTTAAGAACAAGGAATTGGCTACAGGATTGTAGCCCCAGATAATCAATATTTAATTCCAAAGCAATAGATCCCTTCATTATTTCATTGGGTTATATAAAATCTGGGTATAAATTTATTTTTAAAGTAGCTGAAAATATAAAAGTTGTCATATGCTTTTAAATATTTGACATGAATGGCAAATCTCCTGTTTTGTTTGCAGTTAACTTTTTAATTAATGAAACACCTTGGAATTTAAGGGGCAGTCCCAGGCCTCCCGAAGGTTTACTGGATGATTGCAAGAAATCTCTTCAAAAGCAGGCACTTCTTTTCCCTTTGCATTCTGCTTCTCCACAGCAAGAATTACATGGACAACAACCCATTAGCTCACATAAGAAAGCTCACACAGTCTTGGCATGGGTATTCTGAGAGGAGAAATGGAATGAACACGTCAGCAGTGATGTGGAATGCTGCCATTGCAGGAGATTGATCCTGCAGATAGGAACAACCTCCTAGGAGTGCTGAGAAAAAAACATTCCCTCCCCTGCCCCTTCCTGTACCTCCACTGAAACTATAAGGGCTAGGGGAAAAGAATTATGACATCTGAGATTCTCAGCATTCTGTCAGGTCATGCAAAGAGTGCTTCCCTTACTTAGGGAACTTACTTTCTATTTCTGAATTGACCTTTACAGGAACCTACTTTTAGTTCTTAATGGGAAACATTGCCGTTGTTTACTGAACAGCTTAGTACATTTTAAAAAACAAAAAACCCTCCAGTGTGTTTTTCAATCAGATTACATGCCAACTCCATAATAAATCTGTGAAATGCACCTAGAAATATTTTGAGTGGGCAGTACCCATGATACCTAAGATAATGTTAGATATCGAATGTTATGTGCAGTGAACCCTGTTTTTGTTAGTATGTTTTAATTAATGTGTCAGTGTAATAACTCACCTGTTGAGAGAGAGAAAATTTCAAATATGTTCACTTTTGGAGAACTAAGAACTATAAGTGCATTTGTTACTCCAGAAGGATGTTGCTACTCTAGGTGTGCTGCCTCTACCCATTTAGATCAGGAATCCACACATTTAGACTAGGCTCACTATCCAGCCATTATTTGTGGCCACCACCCATCCCCTCTCTTCCTTCAGACAGAGGTCTTGGGAGAGAAGCAGATCTTCTGTCATTTGCACAGAGATATGGAGATGCAAAGAAACAGTGGGAGCCCTCTCCTACTGCTCAAAAACGATTCCTGCTGTTTCTTACCTTCTCAAAACTGGCAGTGGAAATAAGTCCTCTGGTGAGGAGACCTGTGTTGTGTTGGGTGTAGGGGTGTGCACAAAATCAGATGTGGCATTTCGGTTCAAGCTTGAACTGGACTCAAACCATGTTTGTGTTTGTGTGTGGTTTGAGTGGCAGTTCGATTGAACCCGTGAGTGGCCAAGTTCTAATTCAAAACGAGGTTGAACCAGTTCATAGTAGTTCTGTCATAGGGAATAATGGAATTCGAACTAACCCATTAGTCTCTTTGGTTAGCACTTAGGGACACCAAAACAGTGTCATGATGGGTGCTACATACCACCCAACCCGCAAGGCAGTTGGGCAATTTTAAATGAATTTTTGATATATTTTTTTCATGGTCATCAATAGGTCAACCCTTGACCTATTGACCCTGAAAAAATCCAGAAACTCATTACAATTGCCCATTTGCTTTGAGGGTTGGGTGGTAGGTAGCACCCATCATGACGTACCCCCTGATCCATTGTAGTGTACTTAAGCCCAACACATAGGGGAAATTGGGCCAGTTTGAATTCTCATTATTCCCCTTTGGCAGAACCAGAAGCAGCACTGCAAATTCACACTAACACACTTTTTAAAAAAAAGAGTTTATCCCACAGAACGCAGTGCAAAGCAGACCAAAAAAGAATCACTGACCCAGATTCTGTGCCAGCCACATAGTGCCAGGTGCCTAGTCCAGTGCTTGCCAACACATTATTACCACAAGTAGCATTCCACAGACACTTTTACACTTATTCCATAGCAACAGCAGCAGTGGCACCCTTTTGACAAAAGAACATAAGAACAGCCCTGCTGGATCAGGCCAAAGTCCTATCTAGTCAAACATCCTGTCATGCAGTGTACATAATATAGAATGCAGAATTCAGACCACAGTACACAGTGAGGATAGACAGACAAGACACCTGCCATGGATCAAATCTCACACTAAAAATCATGAACAGAGACAGAGATTTTGCCACAATACCACACCGAACCTCAAGTCTCAGGAAGAAAGGGCAGGCAAGGCACCCAAGTTCTTCTGCCTTTGTCCATCTGAAATCCAGCAAAAGCAAGCTTATTTAAGAACGTAAGAAGAGCCCTGCTGGATCAGGCCCGGGGCCCATTTAGTCCAGCATCCTGTTTCACGCAGTGGCCCACCAAATGCTGCTGGAAGCCTATAGGCAGGAGTTGAGGGCATGCTCTCCCTCCTGCTGTTACTCCCCTGCAAATGGTACTCAGAGGCATCCTGCCTTTGAGGCTGGAGGTGGCCTACAGCCCTCCGACTAGTAGCCGATGATAGACCTCTTCTCCATGAAGTTATCAAAACCCCTCTTAAAGCCATCCAGGTTGTTGGCTGTCAACACATCTCGTGGCAGAGAATTCCACAAGTTGATTATGTGTTTCCGCATAATTATACTTCCGCTTGTTGGTCCTAGATTTCCTCGCAGTCAATTTCATGGGATGACCCCTGGTTCTAGTGTTATGGGAGAGGGAGAAGAATTTCTCTTTATCCACTTTCTCCACACCATGCATGATTTTATAGACCTCTATCATGTCTCCCCACAGTCGTCTTTTTTCTAAACTAAATTGCCCCAGGTGATGTAGCCTTGCCTCATATGAAAGGTGCTCTAGGCCCCTGATCATTTTGGTTGCCCTCTTCTACACCTTTTCCAGTTCTACAATGTCCTTTTTTAGATGTGGTGACCAGAATTGTACGCGGTACTCTGGGTGTGGCCACACCATATTTTGGTATAAGGGCATTATAATATTAGCAGTTTTATTTTCAATCCCCTTCCTAATGATCCCTAGCATGGAATTGGCCTTTTTCACTTGTCTGTGCGCACATGTGTGTGCATGCTGAGACTGCAAAAAGAAAACCAAAAGTCTGTAGTAAATTTGCCTGATATTGGGCTGGGCTCTGGCTGACAGCCTGCAGTGCAAGTTGACACAGGGAACCAAGCATCATGGGCCAATGCTTGTATGTGCAGATGCGTGTGCGTGCATGCATACATGTATGTGTGTCTGGCTGGCTGTTCTGCAGAAGCAAAGAACCAATGCAAAGAACAGAATTTTAAAACCAGCCAAAAAGCCACTGCTGCATCACCTCGGCCTCTGATGGGTTCTGCCCAGGGGACCAGTCCATCATAACCAACCTGGCGGTGGCATGCATGTGCATCTGCATGTGTCAGCAGCACTAACAGGCAGACTGTGACACATTCAGGTTGGCCAGGGTGAGCTGGTGTTGCAGTGGGTGGGGGTGACCATGAGTCATTCACCCTCCACATCCAGCTTGAGATAGCCCATCGAGGGAGGTTGGCCTTCAGGAAGACAAACTGCTTAAATGAGCCAGCATCCAAGCATGAGTGATGGGGTGTCACCATGTCCCCAGCCATGGAGAACACCCTCTCGCTCTGGACACTGGTCAGGGGTTGGGGGAGAGCAGCTGTCTGGCAAACATTGCCAAATTCAATCAGACCTGGCGACGCATTGCCTAGAACTGGATGCGATCCATCTCAGGCTCCGCCGCCACCAGCTGCTGTAGGTACTGCAGAACACTCTGCTTGGCACCAGTGCAGGGTGCAGTTGGCACCTCCCATACCTCTGGCACGGCGCCCGTTTGAACCATGAGGTGGAAGTGCCGGCTACATTGATGCTGCCAGGGACACCACGCTGCTGGACTAGGAAGCAGTGCTCCTAATGCTGCTGGGCATGGACTATGCACTAGGTATAGGTGCTCCAGCACCCTCCTCCTGGTTCTGACCCAGTCTCCTCTCCTCTGCCTGCCTCACTTCTTGAACCAGGAGGACCCCCACCTGGGCAGTTTGCCAGGAGTGACAGGATTGCCCTTCATGGTTGGGTCACACAGGTAGGCCAAAACATGCTCTGCTGATTGAGCCAGCCTAGATCTGAGTCAATCCACAACTCCAATCCTCAACCGACCTGCCAGGGTACGTGCTTCCCCAGTGCTCAGAGAGGTCTGGAGCTCGCCCATCGTCTTCTCCATGAGAAGAGTGGCGGGCAAAGCCTGGCTCAGAGCTTCTGCCTCAGCACACAAGTGGCTCACCACAAGGAGGAATGGCTCAAGTGACTAGACCAGCTTGGAAAGGTCACACATTCCCAAGCCACACTTCCTCGCCAGGGTGGGAAGGCTGCCTCTTGCTCCTCCAGGCGCTGGAGCAAGACAAAGTTGAAGTTTCACCATGTCTCAACATCCTTAGGGATTTGTATCCAGGTTGGCCGAACTCACTCTGCCTCTCCCGGAGCATCTGCCTACCCTTCTCACTGCAGTGGAAATAGGCGGCTATCTTGTGGCACTTCTCCACAAGAGCAGCCATGGTGGCAGCAGCCCCTAAAGGAGGGGCTCACCTCCTTGATGCCCTCACCTCCTTGATGCCAAGTGTATCCATTGCAACCAGGTGCAAATTTGTGTCTGTAATGAATGGAGACTTGGCGAATGGTGGATTTAAGCCCAGCCTTTGTCTCAGAGCAAGTCCACATGGGGGAAAGAAAAATGCTGATTCATTCTCTCCATGTCTGCTCAATAACGACTTTAAAACTTAACTGTTTCTTGGTAATTGCTGCCACCATGCCCTAATTACAGAGTTTAACTCCTCCCTGGATTTGGGCAAGTGTCCAGAGAGACTCCCTTTCTTTTACCAAAATGGAAAAACACAAATACTTCCCACGTGTTGCCTATGAGTGAGGAGAAAACTTGGTAGTGTGCTGCTGAGCAATCAAACTTGAGGCATGTGTGCACCAGAGTAAGACCCCTTTCCAGCCCCCCACCTGCCTGAGTTGAAAATCCACTCAAAGAGGCTGGTTAAAATGGTAAAGGATCAAAACAAAAAATAACCTTTATTCAAAATACTACAGACTGTTTCCATCTGAGGCTTTCTCTCTCTCACCTTCAGTTACAGATAAAAAAGAAACAAGAAACAGTACTTTCAAGAACAATTCAAAAGGAACACTCCAGTTGATAGTTGGAGTGATACACTTTAAAATCTTGGTAACCCAGTTGCAAAGATAATTCAAAAAGCATCCACAGTTGTAGAGGACCTTTAAAGGTTACAGAGACTTTTGCAGTGCCCTGGATGGATAAAAAGGGCACAGGTGCAACATTCTTACATTACAGATAAAACACAATAGACCAGTAGTAAGGATCTGCAAAGCACTAAAATAAAGAAATCTGATGCCAGCTACCTAACTCACGGTTCCCTGGCTAAACCCTTCTCTGAAGCCAAGCCCTGGCTTCTTCTCTGAGCTCACCAAAACCATGGTGGAGACTTCAGGCCCCTGCAGAGTTCCTGGTTGCTGCCATGGCTTGGCCAGCCAACCTGTTGCTTCCCCTGCCTGGCTCCAACTGAGAACAATGAACCCCTTCACTTCCTGCCTCTTAAGTCCCAGTCACCGTGTGCTGAGTGGTTGATCCCTAGAGGCCACTGCCTGACAGACCGGACAGGGTTCCCTTCTGGTTCACTCTTCAAGGTAAGGGAGGGGCCGATTGCTACAGTGTCATATAGCATATAGACACAAACTGCAAATGGTGTGCTTCCCTCACCACTTTGGCACCATTGTTAGTTACCAGGAAGCCACTGTGGAGATTTGGATGCTCAGACAGCCATTCCTCCATCTGGTGTCCAATAACTGCCGACAGCTCATCTGCTGTGTGGTCTGTGTCCACCTGGGCTTTGGTGCCTGGGATGTTCTGTCCAGGCCAACAGCAGCAGAGGTTGTCCCCTCTCTCTCCTGCCCCCACCAGTGCACAGTGAGGGACAGGAAAGCAGCCTGCACGCCACTACAGCTGGTCCGCATATCTGTAGTAAAGTGCAAACTGATGTGGGGGTGCAAGCAGCTGGAGCAGCCAGCATAAGCTGGCATTCTCCACCACCTGAAACAGCTGGATGTCTAGAGCCATCATCTCTCCAATAGCCTGGGTTATGAGACGTGCCTCAGGGCAACCAGATCGCTTGCCCACTGCATGACAGGCAACATGCCCTGCTTAGGAGCAGGAGAACGTCCCTTGCCACTGCTAGTTGAGGGCACAACTGACTGCCTAGCACCACCAGCTGGAGTTAGGATGCCTGGATGACACCATTTGATGTGCCTCCGCATTGATTATGTCTCCAAATGCTTGGCATCCATTCCCCTGCTGGCCTGTGCCCTGCAGTGGACACAGACATCACGTGTAGGCTAACTTGGGCAGCACTCATAGTGGTCCCACACACTAATGCCAGTGGTCTTGGACCACTTGGGTACTGGCGGCACTACTAGGCCACCTGGTTGGCCACCAACAGCACCCCACCAACCTCAATTGTCAGTGGCTGTGAAGGTCCAGGGGCAACGGGAATGATGTCTTCCTGTTCCTCCTCACTCTCAGACTGGGTGGGGGATCAGTGGAGAGGAGGGGGGTATCTAGTTGGACTAGCAGCCGCTGCCACCACCTCTGTCCCCACCAAGGGAAGAAGAGGTTTTTCTTCCCTTACTGGGCTTGAGTTTCCACTACTACCACCACTTCAGCTGCCATAGGTAGCTGCGCTGAAGGAGCAGACATCACTGGAAACGTTAGCCTTCATACAACGACTTCTAGGGGAACTTGGGGAATAGGCCCTCTCTCTGCCTTCAGATGCTGTCTCAAACCAGCATCACTCCTCCCTCAAGCCTGTTCCTAGACCTGCCCTTCCCCAAACTAGGCCCTATTTAAAATGAAACCAAGTAACCTAACCAACTAAAGTAAGATCAATGCACCAAATGCAAAGCACAAAAAACCAAAGACTAAACCTAACTACACAAAAAGCACAAAATCCAACCAAATATGAACCAAAACCACTACTCAACCTAACTAAACCAACAAGACTTAGAAAACAACAGCACTAAAAAACCAATTAATAGAACTGAAATAAACTTAAGCATAGAAAAACACACAAGCACCAAATCCACAAGCACTAAACCTAAAAGAACCAAACCACAAAACTAACCAAGGAGGGGGGAAATTCAAAATGTGGGGGTCTTGCCATTCAGACAGATGACACAATGCGGCGGGCAATCCACATGGGAAGCTGGGAAAGTAATCCATCAAGGGTAATCTAAATAAAAAGGCAGGCAGGCAATCCATACAAAACGGTAATCCAGGGGTTGGGGGTCCAGTGGTGGCAGGCGGGTACAACGGCAGCAGGAGGACGGGGGTCAGCAGGCAGGGGTCAGCTGAGCAGTTCAGGGAGGGCAAAGGGTCTACAACAGCGATGCAAAGCAGAAGCAGCACAGCCAGGGCTCTTCCTCAAAATCCAGAGAAAGAGTAAAGCTAGGCAGGCACTAAAGGTAAAGTGAGTGCGCCGTCAAGTCGTTTTCGACTCCTGGCACCCACAGAGCCCTGTAGTTTTCTTTGGTAGAATACAGGAGGGGTTTACCATTGCCTCCTCCCGCGCAGCATGAGATGTGCCTTTCAGCACCTTCCTATATTGCTGCTGCCCAATATAGTATTAGTGGGGATTCAAACTGGCAACCTTCTGCTTGTTAGTCAAGCATTTCCCTGCTAAGCCACTTAAGGTGAACTGCCTGGCTTTAAATACAGCTTGGAACTCCCTCCTTTTTGCTCCCCCCTCATCCCTCCACCCCAGTCAGCGGGGGCAGGATTTTCCTGACAACACTCTGATTTGAATGACAATAAGCCACCAGAGCAAAGGAGAACTAGCCAATCGGAAGGCACTGGCTGAAAACCAGTAAGGAGGGCAGAAAAAAATGTAAACTGTACAGCTAATTGCGACTGCCACGTTCGAACCATTGAGTCGGTTTGATTTGAACCATGCTCTACCCAGTTTGAACTTGGACCGGCCTCTTTTTGGCAGCCAGTCCAAGTTGAACCAGTTCTGCACACCCCTAGCTGGGTGTCCTGCTCGCCAAAGGACTGTGGGCACTCACCACTGGCTAATGGATTTGTAGATGCCTGATTTAGAGGATTGTGGCTTCTCCTGTCTAGAAAGTCTTTTGAAACTAGGATAAACTAGCAAAGAATTGAGATGTAATCATTTTTCACCTTGGGGGGGTATCCTTTAATCCAGTGGATTAGTTTGTCCTTCTGTGTATGCATTGTTTGCACATTGTGTTTGAGATGCGGAAGGACGACTTGAACAATCCACAGTACTCTAGGAAGAACCTTCAAGGAAGAACAGTGATTAATCTGTGGCTTTTCAGTATTCCCTTTGAAGCCTTTCAAAAAGTTCCCAATATTTCAATAGCTACTTTCAGCTTCTCTGCTATAAAAGCCAATATCAGTTAAAGGCTACATGCCTGAGTCCATCATTTGGATTTCTTTAGACCTCTTAGGGCCTGGTGATCTACTGCCAGTTTGCTAGTTCATTTGGCAGTTATAGTACCTTTCACAAGTTAGTGGCACATGTAGTGATTATGTGTGGGGAGCGACAGTAGGCTCCCCTCCTGACCTACACATATTCATTTTAAGATCTGAAATTACTGTTACTAGAACTGCTCCAGAGCTCTGGGCCAGTCATTTGGGTTTCATATGGGGGCCACCCATATGAAAATACTATAGGTTGGGGCAAGAGATCAGAGATACTTTGTTTAGAGCATATTTTCCCCACCTTGGCCCCACCACAAATTCAATGTCTAATTCCAAAACCTAAGATATCCTACCAATAAAAACAAAAAATATATTATAAAAGCAACAGGGAGGAAGAGGGGTAGGTGCTGTTCAGATGGATGCCAAAGGCTGTGTGAAACAAAATGGTCTTTGCCTAGCATCTGAATGCCAGCAGGAAGGGGGCCCAAAGGTCTCCTTGGGATAGGGAGTTCTGCAGCTTGGATGCCCAAACAGAGATGGCCCTGTCCTACATGTCCACCAGCCATGCAGCCATTGGTGGAGATAAGACATAAAGGAGGACCTTCATCACAGACCAGAGTTGACTGGAGCAGGTTCCTTTGGGAGAAGTCAGTTCTTTAAATATTCTGACTTGCAACCATTTAGGTTTTATGGGAATAAACAGCACTGAATTATATGCTGCTCAACAACTACGTTTGCCTCTTTAAGGGACATGTGAGTTATTTCCCCCTTTTTAAGAAAATGATCAGTAGAGATCTGGTCTGGGGGAAGTTGTACATGACCTGTTTGAACTTCTAAGGGACATTTGGCACATACAGTGCTCTGCTGTCTGATATATTAACTAAACTATTACAACAAAGATTGCACAGACCTTGAATGGGTCACGAGTTGCCAGAATGACCTATAGTAAAAGCTGACAGTAACTTAGAAAATTTTGAGGACAGCAAGTTAGAAAGATTAAAAGTGGCATGTCACACAGATTTATTGGGGATGTGAAACGTTGCACATAATGTGACTTTATAGGTCATAGTTTGAGGTGGTTCTGGGGAATTAAACCTGAATTGACCAGTTAATTATAGAGAAATACAGACTTGGAGAGAGGAAATGTGTTAAATGTCTGGCAAGTTCAAATTTCTTACTGGCGCTGTTCATGATTTGAAACTGAATAACGTCCTGCATGGTGGACCTCTGTGGCATTATATTTGACACTAGGCGAGGTTTCCTTTTATGTCTGGGGTGTACATTCACTTTAAGATGATGAGAAACTAGATGTATCTTTTTCATTCTCATGAACCTAATGCACAGTTGAGGCAACACTACTTGTCATTCATATTTATAAACACTAGAAATACTATTTATAGTTCTGTATTATATATTATTTAAATGAAATAAGGTAATGTGATATTGGAGGCAGGAATTTGCTCACACGTCCCTTATAAGTCTGAGGCATTAAGTCTATGGTAAATTTGAAAAATTACTTCAGATCCTCTGTTATTTTGGTTAGATCAGGAGGTACTAGTACCCCAGGGGCACTTGAAGGGTTCCCAGGGGATACTCAGGGCCCTCCTGCCTTCTGCCAGAGCATTGTGCAGTGCCACAAATTGTACTCTCTTACAACTTGCCTTCGAGCCACCTTATGTGCACAGCGAAGAAATGCTTGACTAACAAGCAGAAGGTTGCCGGTTCAAATCCCCGCTGGTACTATATTGGGCAGCAGCGATCTAGGAAGATGCTGAAAGGCATCATCTCATACTGTGTGAGAGGAGGCAATGGTAAACCCCTCCTGTATTCTACCAAAGAAAACCACAGGGCTCTGTGGGTGCCAGGAGTCAAAATCAGCTTGACAGCATACTGTACCTTACAACTTGCCTTCAGTGGGCAATGTGGGGCATCTTTGTTGGTGCCAAATACCCCACCCTCCCCATTTTGATTTGGGCCTCAAAGACCTAGGAAAAATGTGGGTGTGTCGAGGGCAATTTGTAAGCAAACACAATTGGTAATATTGCACAATATCATTACTGATCACATGGCATATCTGTTAAGGACTCCGCCTTAGGTTCCAATTTCTTGGCTTTGTGAAGCTTGAGCCAAAATGAGAACGTCTTAACTGGTCTTAAACTGGCAGGTGTTTTGACTATGTAATGTACTGTAAATTACTCATCAGTATGAGATTTTCTATTGTAATGGCCTCTGGCTACACAATAAAATGATTTCTTCATCTTACTGTGGTGTGATTGCTAGCCACGCTAGTCTGACTGAAACCTTCAGAGGATTTGTTAAAGGTCCCAGGCAATGAACCAGGGGCAGTTGCTAACCAACAGTGGCAGTAGACAGTGATAATAGTATGTCAGAGCTATGGTCTGCAAGACCATGGAGAGCTCCCAAAGAGCAGAGAGGTTGCTCTATCAGCAAGGTCTTTAAGTCTCAGAACAGACCTGATAACTCAGTATTACCCTTTTGTCATCACTGGGACCTTCTTCTTGGGCATACCCTTTATGTTTAAGTAACTACTTCATCTTTTGTGCTATTTTATCTTGCCCACAAGATTTCTCACATCCATTGATGGTTCTTGAATAATTATTGCTGACATACAGATGAATGTATTAAAGCTGTGCTAGTGCAAGAAGATCATGTAACTGTGCAAAGTCAAAGGGATGCTCAAAATGGTGCTGTTGCACAAAAATGTCCTTTAAAACATATGAAGTGTATCACATGTTTGCACTTTGTTACAGGAGCACAAACAAGTTTATGCTAGCACAACAGTCTGGAATGCAAGCATCATACTTAGTGTGACTAGTTCTCTGATGTAGAATGTTATGTTCAAAGGCAGAATTCTAATTGCTCATAGGAGGCAATATACCCCAGATGCAGAACTTCATCTTCAAAGGCAGTCTAGCCACTGCCTTCTGTGTCCTTGCAAGGCCTGTACCACCTTGTCAGCATCTCAGGTTGCCTCATAGGACCATTTGTCACCTTGCTGCCACCTCACAAGGTGCCTCACCACCTCATGTGCCCTTTTATGTCCCCCTGCTGCCTTGTTACCTCCTCAATGGTGGAAGAAACAAAAGCCTATAAAAGGGATAGGAGAGGGAAGGGAATGTTTTTAGCTATAGAATTGCTCCTAGAGGCAGTTATGTTCAGAACCAGGAAGTCACTCTCCAGAGTTTGCCAGGGCTTGCTCATCTCAACTCTGATTTCAGAACCCCCAGCAGACAAAACTGTTGATCGGTGCCCTTGGTTGATTTTAGGTTGTTATTATGGAGACTTCAAAGGCTAATAACTCAGGGAATACTGGATCATTTAAAAAAAAAACAAAAAAACAGGATTATGCTTCAGCATATACCTTAATTTTTTAGAAAAAACATTTAAAGGGACATTAAAGTGCATTTAAGATATGTTGTCTGATGGCAGAAAAGATAACCAACAGTTGTTTTCTAGAGTTTAAACAGCCGCATCTCAGCCATTTTATATCAGTTCTGCACCAGATTTGGAGGGGTGGTATTAATAATAATAAAGATTTTTTGTTAGTTGCTCCATAACAAATTGTTCTCTGGGTGGCTCACAACATAACTTGTCACTTATTGATGTCTGTGTTACTTACAACTTGTCACTTAGTTGACGTCTGCGAATGTTCAGGCAGTTTGGAGAGATGTTTTGATTTTATGAACAATAGAACGTTCATGGCTTATACTGGTAGAATGTTGAAACATCTCCTCATCTTAACGATACTGGCACTGCTGTTCTAGTATAATACAGTATACACCATGGGTGTCCAGAGGGGCAGGAGGGGGCAGTTGCCCGCCCCCCGATTGAGCCAGTTCCCATTGAATTCAATGAGGTATACTCCCAGGGTGGAGAGTATTGGATTGCTGACTTCCCCCACCCCGCCCCCATCCTGGAAAAAGACCTGCAGACACCCACGGTACACACATCAGGTGTACACAAGTCAGGGCGGGGGGCATTTTTTCTGTTCTGTGTTCTGAGCCCAACAAATTGTTTACTCTTGTCATTCCTTTGCCACTTTTGAACTCTAGAACTCAAAGGTAGCAAATTCCATCCTGTTGATAGTAGGTCAGTGCCTAAAATTGCATCATGTATTTTGTCAGACACTGTGCAACCTTTAATCTCTGCTTTGGCACTGCTCTTCTAACAGTACTTTATCTTTCCCAAAGTTTGTGATTCGCAATTACCTTGACTGATCTTTCTCTTTTGCTGAACTCGCTCTACTCTCATAGATTTTACTTGAATACCTTGGCTTTAGAATAGTTGGGTAATGCGGAACACTCTCCCTTTCTTTTCATCATCATCACCTTTCTTTTCTTTCATCCCTATAATCCCATTTTATTTCACTCATTGGTGGTTATTCACTTCTTTAGTTAAAACATAAAATACTGATTTGTTCTAGAGCTGAATTTGATCAACCAGTTGTGTGCCCTACTACTGTATAGTAGACAGTTACTTATCCATATTATATATGGATCACACTAGTATCAATTATTGTGCCAATAAATAATAAAAGCTTTCTGTGAGCCTAAAGCATCCATCCACAGAAGAGCCTCCCTTTTTACATCTCTGCACGAGTCCTTCCTCCGGCTTTTCAGTTGACTTCTGCTGCATTATTCTGCTTTGTCTTTTCATTGGGTATGATTGGATCATCCAGTCACTCCTGAAGTAGAGAAACAGCTAGGAATGTGCACAAACTGGTTCAGCACTCCTTTTATGGAGCGCTGAACTGGTTCAGCAGTCCAGCATTTGAGCCAGTTCAGAGGTGGGGGTCCTTTTAAGGGACAGGGAGGGTGCCCCTACCTTCACTGCCACTCCCCCCGCTGCCGCTGTGCCCCTGCCTTCCCCACCGCTGACATGTACGTGCCATGCACACCCGTGTTGACTTCCAGTATGATGCTGACCGGGGCTGCAGCAGCCCTGTGCCAGCGGTTTTGGTCACAGCTCTGGCAGCGGGGAAGCGGTGGGGAAGGTAGGGGCACCGTCCCTGCCCCTTAAGGGCCCCCTCCTCTCCCGGGAGATATCCCTAGAGACAGCCATATTGCCTGCTTTTAGGGGAGGCTGCTCAGAGTTTCTCTTCATGAGTCACTGCACTGTGCTTTCCTTCATCTAATCAAAGGCATGCCCTGGTTCAATCACTTTTTAAAAATTGGGAATGTAAATATAGTGAAATGTGCACAGAAATACAAGGAACGGGCTTTTCTGGGGGCAGGTTATTCTTAGAAACTCCAAAAGGCAAGAGTGAAGTGCACATAAAATGTTAATGGAAAACAAAAAGTGTCCCCCAGCTGTAGTTTGGGAAACACTTGTTTGTGGGCAGGGGTGTACATCAGCGTATAATCCAGCTAAAGGTAAATGCTTTTAAGTCCTAGTTATTTCATGGGGAAAGTTAAACATATTTATTTGCTTGTTTATTTAATCTGCTGTCCTTTCTTTTTTCCCATCATGGAAAAAGGCAGCATTTCCCATCAAGGCAGCATACAAGAGTGACTTGCTTTTAGTTAGTTTTGTAGCAGGGTTTGTTAGTGTTTAGGTGTCTTTTTTCAAGGATTGTTTAGTTTGCTGTTTTTAATTTGTCATTCATGGTCCTCAGGTCCCAGGACAAAATGTGATATAAAAAACAACAACCAATAAATAGTGCACAGGGTTTCAAGGCTGTCTTTTGCCCAAGTAAAGTAAAGTAAAGTTGTGCCGTCGGTGTCTACTCCTGGTGACCACAGAGCCCCGTGGTTGTCTTTGGTAGAATACAGGAGGGGTTTACCATTGCTATCTCCCACGCAGTATGAGATGATGCCTTTCAGCACCTTCCTATATAGCTGCTGCCCAATATAGGTGTTTTCTATAGTCTGGGAAACATACCAGCTGAGATTCAAACCAACAACCTGTAAGTTACTTCCCCGCTGCCCAGGTACTGTACTTTTATTCTCCTACATGGAAATTGATAGGCCAAGAACTTAATTTTGCTGAATCATGCTCTAACTGGGCAATATTGCCTTCATAACTGGATTCACTATAAAACATGTACCTAATATACAGCCTTCATTCACTCATATGCTTTTCTGAAAGGGTTTGGTGACATCTAATGGGCAACTAAGAATCTAAATTAACTATTTCTCTGATAAAATGGGAGGAAAGCATATTTATTGAAACCTGCTTGGAGTCCCTATTTTGGAAGAAAAGTTAAGTGTAAATAAATAATACATTCTTGTGTATATTTAAGAGTTTTCTTTTAACCCTCTCCCTTTTTTTTTCCCTTCTTTTTTTTGCAGCCAGATCAAACATCTGGAATTCTTATTGGAGATCTTGGGTTCCTGATTTCAAGTGGATGACCACAGTTCCACCAGTGTGTGTTTGCTGTCAATTCTGAAACCTCCGATGGCACCTTTGTACTCCTGTTTTAAACATTGCAGTTGATTAATGTGAAAATCAGACTCTTTCAGCATAGAAATACTATTTGAAAAAATTTATAAATTGTTTTCTTGGTAATTTCCTTGCATTCCTATTTCTTAACTGAGTATTTTATTAATAGTTTACAGACACAGTTAAGCTTTAGAACCAACATTAATGTATACTTAACATTTTTATGTGTCTGATTCCAATTAACCTTGTGTCCCTGATTCAATATGATTCTTCACTGGAGACACAAATATAATGAAAAACTTCCTTTAATAGTCCTATTTCTATTATCACTTTCATGTACTAAAGTAATAGAAATGACTGTCAGGACATTGTAATGCTCTAGGTTCTTTAAAACATACATTAAAATACACAACCAACTATTTCTAAGCTACAGACTTTCAAACTTTTTTAACGAATGTAAATAATAGTGTGTAGTATTTATTTACAAACAGAAAAACATAATAAGAATTTTTTGTAAACTGTTAGTATTTTAGAAATTAGGTTAAGGACTAATCTAATAGATGCTGGAAAATGTCTGAGAAAGGTATGGGTTTTAAACCAGTATACAGATAATAAAAAATTCAATACTATGAAATATTTCCCATCAAATTCAATATGGGACATTTTATGAAATATTAAGACTGCTCTACTTGAATGAATTATTTTGGAGATATTAAAAATGACATTTTAGGCACTAAATTTAAAATAATAGTAAAATATGAACTACTGTTTTTGTATAAAACTATATTTTCTCCATGATCAATTATCTGGAAGCAAAACATGTCTCAAATTCACATTTTCTTTGGTGCGCCCATCCTTCCAACTTCATTAAAGACATCAAAAGAAGATAAATTTTCAACTGCCACTGCTGAAACATGGAAGCAACTGAGAGTAAATACTTCATTTACTAAAGACACTTTTAACCTTTGCACTAAAAAATGTGGATATTCTGAACATGCAGAACATCTGGCATTAAATGATTCTGTATTGGATGTCCATTCCAAAGCACACTTTGAAAAAGGATGTGGGCTGGATGATAGGTTTTTGACAGAGCATGCAGCTGATGCTGAAAGTGTAAAATCCTCCAGCAAGAAAACTGAAGGGTTGGGCAACTTGACTGGCAACAACTGTGATATCTGTGGAGATACAAGCACAGATGACCATGTGAAGCATCATGTATATCAGCAGCTTCCCAACTATGTAGAAACTGATGAAAAACAAAGTAAACACCCTGAAATTGATGAAGTTGGTGCCAGTTGTGGGGTGGGTAACCACCTTGATGTTTTTTCACTGGTTTCTAGCAATGAAAATACCAAGAATATTAGCAGAGGGGTAACGTTTCTAGGACAGAATGATGACCCATCAGACTTCCAATGTAATCCTCACAAGTTACTGAGTCAACACTTGGAGATACATTGCCCACAAATAATAAAGGAATCAAAGACTGAAAATTCACTGGATGTATGCTCTAGCCTTGCAGTATCAGCAGACACTGAATTCCTTAGCATTCTGACATCAAGCCAAGTTGTTCTGCTTGCAGGAAGACATGCTGTAGACCAAAGTGAAATACAAAGCAACTCTGTAAAGGTGAAGGGAACGAAATTGGATGAATCTCATAGGGAACTTGTGGATCCACTTATTAAATTAAATGAAAATGGTGGTATGTGTCCTAATGTGACTGAGAGTCTTGCCTGCAATTTCTATGAAAGTTCTCTTGAACTGTTTGATTCAGATAGTGCTATGAAAGATAACTGCCTAACATCCCTGAAGAAAGAAACTAGTTTTCAGGAAAATGCAGGTATACCTACCAGCCTTTTGCATGCACCTGGTGACAAACTTAATAAGCTGTATATTGAACCATGGAAGAAAGGAATACTGTGCTCTCAAGAAGACAACTCTCTTAAAAGGCTTCAAATATCTGAGGATACCATACCTGAAGCTAACTATGCATTTGCAGACCAGCAACTATCAAAGAAAGCCAAGTTGATTTGTTCTCCAGATTGTCCTGTTCCACGAATGGAGCAACTGAGAATTTCATTGTTTAAAAAAGCTCAGAAACATCCATCATTGCTTAAAGATTGTTGCTGCAAAGCTCAAAAGTACAATGTCTTAGTTGCTGTACTACATCCTTGCCATATAAAAGAAATACAAATAAAATCAGGAACGAAAACATCCTCTAAAGTCCCTTTAGGGACAATTGTAGTTTTTGATCAATCAGAAATACAACGGAAGATTGTATTGTGGAGAAAAACTGCATTTTGGTCGCTTACAGTATTTCCTGGAGATATTGTACTATTCACAGGTGAGTGAAATTCTGTATTTGTTAAAACGGTTGTATTTTGATCTAAAGAAGAACATTGCATATGTTCCATTTTAGTTACCCTGCTGTTTAAACAATCCAGGACACTATTTTGAGAAAATTGTAGACACAAGTCAGAGGTCTGGTTCAGATGTTCAGAACTCTTCATATGGATTGCTGAACATAGTTTCATGAAGGAAATCATGTCTGACCTGGCGTAATCACATTGTTATGGCACCACTTGCTTGTGGAAATTCATGTGCATATGGCATCATATCCTGCTTTTCAGCCACCAGAAAATGATGCCCATCAACATTGTGCCAATTCAAACATGACAACTTCTAGGGGATTGTTTCACATAGAGTATTTTAGCTATATGGCCAATGTTATATACCAGTGATCTTTGGTGTGATCCGTTGTGCGTTCACATATATGGGTGATGCACCTGCCTGACTAATTGTTTATTAGGCCCATTACTTTGGTCAAAGCCAAATACTCAGCACAGCCCCCCTGCATGGCATAGTGGTGACCATTCCCATGGAGCAGTGATTCACTTTGCCTAGCACCAGTAGGACTCCTTGAAGAGAAACAGACCCTCTTGAGTCCCAGTGTCACCTTGGAAGGTGTGCATGCATCACTAGGAAGGACTGTACTTCCCAGTTCTCCATTCCACAATGACGCTTAACAAGGATTTGCTTCTCTTTAAGGAAGGGCCTCTCCAGTGCTGGGCAAAGCACAGTACTGTTTGGAGATCAGTGTGGTTGAAACATTATCATCATCATCATCATCATCATCATCATTTTATTATAGTTATATACTGCCTGATATGTGTATCTCTAGGTGGTGTACACAATTGATAACTCTCAAATTAAAGATGTTCCACCCAAGCAGCCCCTGCTTGAAAAATACTGAAGATCCTTGGTATATACTTTTCTGTTGACTCCTCAGATACAGTGTTAGGTTCAGTTTAGTATAACTGTATTTCTGGAGCACCCTGTCTTGTAATGTGTGCACACTATACATGTAGTTATAAAAAATATACTGATTGCTGTATCCAGAGAGGAAAGAGATCACTGTCCTGTCCCATCCTGCAGTTAAGATTTCAAAGGCCCATGAAACAGCTAGGAAGCACCTCTTCCTGAGCAGAATCCTGGGACAAATATAACTAATTATGTATTATGTTTTCTCTGTGCAGTAGCTACAGTTCTACAGTAGCTGTAGCATAGTCCTGTCCCCCCGACACACTCAGTTTGTGTTAGAACTTCATGTTGCATTAGTAACAAATGCTACTACCATAGTTTGCCGTGACATTGAATTGGCAAACACTGCTTAGTACGTACCCTTCAAATCAGAATCAAAAATCCTCTTCAAACCATGGTTTCCAATTTTGGTGCAAGTGAGAAGGAGGGAATATGTGTGCCTGCAAATTGTTTCCAGTGCTCAAAACCGTGGTCTGGACAATCATCCAGATAGGCTTGATTCAGTCTCAGGCCTTTTAATACATTCTTGGTTTTTGTCAGAACTGTACTTGCTTTTGACCTATTGTGAAGGCTCTCCTCAAATGGACCTCAAAGCCAGAAGCTGCCTACCAGTCCTGAAGGAAGACCTTCCATGTTAGCTCACTGACCTTTGCTGATTGAAACAGACTTCAGAACAAAGTCTAAAATTGTTCCCAAAGCCAGTACAACTCCTTGTTAGTTTTCAGTTTTCGAGCTGACGCAAGTCCCATTTTAAGTGGGACATGTCTGTATTTTTACTGTGACCTCGACTTCTGTTCTTCTCTTCATTGCAGATGTCACTATATATGAGAATCACTGGATTGGGGAGATTATGCTGCAATCAACATTTTCTAGCCAGTTATTGAATCTTGGAAGCTGCTCAACTATTAATCAGAATGAATGTGAGGATTAATAATTTGTATGGAAAGGTTTTTCCCCCTTTTAATGTTTTCTTTAGCAATGTTGTTATTATTTCCCCAACTTTGTCAAAATAGTTGTGTCATATCACTTCTTTTACTGCTCTTCATAATGTTCTTCCAAACAAATGAAGCAGAATAGATTATGTGAAGAGTAACCAGAATGTAGAAAATGTTCCTGGCCGGTTGGACTCCTAGGCCTTGTGGGCTAAGTGACATACCTATGACTGACCCCAGTTACTCAGTGTGAGAGACACACAAGTCTTGTATATACTTTGTCCCACCCATTCCTTGTTCCCCCTAGTAGCCTATCACCTAGCATAGATCCATCTGTACCCCGAGATCTTCCTTATGCTGCTAATCATACCACTCTTTCAGTTCAGATGTCAGGTTCAAGGAGATGTAAGCGAAACGGAGAACTGTAATGGGCTGTAGAGAGAAACAGAGAAGAAGCACCAAGGATGTTTTCTGCTGGGTAGAAAAAGATGTGAAACAGGCCACTGCGATAATACACCACCATTTTCCTAAATAAACGTACTCCATAACTGTGATAGTTGACACTTTCTAAAATATGGATCACAATGTCTTTATGTGACTTCTGAGATTTGTTTTAGTGAAACTGCATTATGTATATTTAAGAATGAATTTCTGAGTTAAGTGGTAGCAAGCATGAATTGTCCCCTTTGCTAAGCAGGTCCCACCCTAGTTTGCATTTGAATGGGAGACTATATGTGTGAGCCTTGTAAGATATTCCCCTTAGGAGATGGGTCCACTGTGTGAAGAGCACCTGCATGCTTGCATGCAGAGGGCTCCAAGTTCCCTCCCTGGCATCTCCAAGATAGGGCTGAGAGAGACTCCTGCCTGCATCTTTGGAGAAGTTACTGCCAGTCTGTAAACAATACTGAGCTAGATGGTCTGATTTGGTATATGAAAGCTGCCTATGTGTTAGTTATATTTGCAAATATTTTGGTCTAGAATTGTCACAAGCCAAATGCACAGCCCAAAATGCACAGAGGATTTTGACTATTATTCATTCTTCTCAAGTCTCCCATATAGTGGATGTTAATGTTCTTGAGGATTTGGTGGCATATGTGTCTTCAGAGCATGCCTATCTTCAAACCCTCCCCAAAAGGCAACCACAGACTCTGAACAACATACAACATGTTCTTCTAGATCAACTCAAGCCAAATATCTTGGTGCACGCCATAGTGAAAATTGTCAACATCACTGTGCTAACAGGTCAGTTGGCTTTCTAACCCTATTCTTCTTCACTGATTTTGTCCCCCCCAATTCATGTGCTGAAACTGGAAGGGTAGTGTGGGGTACAAGTGACTGAAGGGGAATTTCAAAGATAGAGCTGTGGCTACACATTTTTAAAGTGCAAGATTCAATGTTGAAAAGATGCTTCCCTTTTGCTAACTTCTCTGTGTGATGGAAAGCAATAACTAGGCAGTGTTTACTGGATGTAAAGGAAGCTGACCCATCACAGATAGCTGTACAGTATCGGACATTCCCTCCAATCTGTCACAAGGAGAAAGAAAGAACAGTTGATTCAGAGGGTGATACCTGAAATCTTTTTGCAGGTATCACCCTCTAATCTATTTTGCTTCAGATAAGAGAAAGATCATGAGCTGTTTTATTAACGTACCTGATGTTTCTTTACAAAAATGTGTTGATGCTGTTTTGCTGAGTGTTTATCTGATTCAACAAAGTACTTTACCTGTACCCAACCTAATTATATCAGTGAAGTGACTCACATGCCATGCAACAGAATACTTTAAAAATTGTGGGGACTTTCAAAGCAGCTTATGAACAGATATGGAGGTCTGCTATTCAAAGCGGGGGTGGGGTGGGGTGTCAGAAGACTACTGGGCATTCCAAAACCTCGAGTACCTCTTTGAAATGCAGCCTAAGTCAATATACAGATAAAGAATATTTAAAAATGTTATGTATTTGGATAAGATTTTCAGAAAATGCTGATCAACCATTTGGCTTCTACTGTTTCCTAACTATGATTCTTAACAGTTTGCTGGTCAATGACCAAATAAACTTATCTATCTTAACAGTTTTTGTTTTTTTTAAACTGACCATTTGATACGTTCCCATTAAGAAAAACATTCCTGGCTGAACCTGATGTTTGCTAAGGAGAAATCTTAAAGCCCCCCCCCCCCAACTTCATGCATATAAATTAGCTTTTAGGCAACTACTTTGGTTTTACCTCAACTCCCTGGTATTTTTATTTTCTTTGCTATCTGTATCTCTTTTAGAATGTACATATAGTTACAGAGGAGAAAGACAAAGAAAAATTATTCTAATAGTGGAACAAGTCAAGGATCAGCATTGTGCCTTGGTGCTTTGGGGATCTGTAGCAGCCTACTATCTTCAACTTCAAAGGAAAAGAGGTAAAAACAACTACTAGGCATTTTAACGTAATGTTTAATCAATTAGTTTGTGTCTGCCATAGGGCTGCAGAAAAGTGGGCAAGCATTATGTGATGCCTCTTATTTGACCCTTTCCTCCATTTTACGTTGAAACAACTGCTTTGTACTGTGTGGTAGGTCAAATGTTTGGTCAAAGCTTTTGACAAATGCTTGGTAAATCTTTCCAACATCATAATCTCACTCATTTTGCAATTGTTTCAACCTGTGTCCAAATAGAGCGATTTACCCGAATCTATGAAAGATTAAAAAAGATCTGTCAAAGAGCTGACTATTTTCTGAACACAAGGTCAACTCTTAAAATCATGTGTTTGTAATAGCAAATAGTTCTAAGAGGGTAAGCAAATTCAAGGAAATGTTTAATGGCAAAGCATGAACTACATTAAACTATGTTTAATAGCAAACTGCTAGGGATGTGCACGGAACCACGGAGCTACGGTCCGGCACTGGGGTGGGTGTTCCTTTAAGGGCGGGGGGAGGCTGTACTTACCCCTCCCGCCACTTTTCCCCAGCCGGCGCCCCTTTTTTTGTTAGCATTTGGGGTGGCAGGATACCTCCCTGCCGCCCCTTCCCCCTCTCGGCAGCAAAAGGCTTCAGCACGTGTGCAAAAGGCTTTCTGAAGCCTTTCACTGCCGAGAGGGGGAAGGGGCGGCAGGGAGGTATCCTGCCATCCCAAATGCTAACAAAAAAAGGCATGCCGGCTGGGGAAAAGCGGCGGGAGGGGTAAGTACACCCTCCCCCCGTCCTTAAAGGAACACCCCCTGCGGCGTTCGAACCGCCCTATGATCAGACTGGTCTGGAGGCCTGTAGAATGGCCTCCGGACCGGTCCGTGCACATCACTACAAACTACAGGCCCATTCGCACGTTATGATGAGTGTACACAGGGACAGATCTGTACACTGATACAGTCATTCACATGTTATGTTGAATACAGATACAGAAGTACACTTCCTGTCTGTACTGTGCATTAGAAGGGCCTGAATCCAGGTTCACTTTTAAAATGAACACAGGTATGGTCATTCACACAAACACATGTACAATTGTACAGACATCTGTACACTCGTACAGCATAATGTCTGAATCAGACTTACATGAAGTAGAAAGTTAAAAAGGTATAATCTTTATGAAATATAAAGGATAAAGCCATGAATATTAAAGGTTTTAATCAGAATGTTCTATTTATTTCAAGCTCTGTCTTTTTCCAATTTTATTTTTAAATCCAGCAACTGAGATACGTTGGTTGTTCCTTTTTCTGATAGAGCTTGCAACTTATTCTACACAGTGTTTTATGAGCAATTTGAATCCTCTACAAAAAAAATCTAACCATTATAGTTTAATATTAAATAACTATTTAGAGTTGAAGATAAGATTGTGTTCTCAACTATCCAAATATCCATCTTTTAAACAAACCTAAATGTTTGATCCTCAGGACCAGCCAGGATCAAGAGTTCACTTCATACCAGCCAAGGCTGTATGTCATATCATCTGAGCATCATGACTGACTCACATAAAGCAGCATATGATGGCCATTCACAGTACTGAGCAGAGGAAAACAGCTCAGCATGTGATGCTAATTTGTGCTAGGGATCGAAGCATTTACGTTGTATTCTTTAACATGTGGCAGTGTCATTTTGGACCTTTTTGGAAGATCAGATAGCAAGAAATTATGATTATGCACAAGACATTATAAATGATATCTTTAGAATCAATTCATATTTGTTGTAATCTAAGGATATCTTATTCAAGAGGCTAACTCAAAGTGCAGAAGCCACTGGATTGGATCCAGACATGGTGTGAGTGGAAGGAAGCTTGCAGAAAGGATTTTCCCACCCCCTCCTCTTTTGCAGCCCCACTTCTGAGAGTTTGAGATCCCTCGGGAATTGTGTGGATGTAAACCCCTCCTGTATTCTACCAAAGAAAACCACAGGGCTCTGTGGGCGCCAGGAGGCAAAAACGACTCGACAGCACACTTTACCTTTAAGGACTGCAAAGGAGGGGACAATTGGCCAAAACTGGGTGGAGGCCACCTTGTACAAGCTTCAAGAGTGGCTTTTATGGGGTGACAGGAGCGGAGGTTGGGTTGCCGCATGGAGGAAGGGCAAGAAAGTTCCATTCTGCAAGCTTCCTTCCACTCATACAAGTCTGGACCCAGCCCACTATATTTTATAGTACTATCTTCTGTTAGTGAGCCACTGTAGTATCTGGCAGAGAACTTGTGTAGTGTATATGACCTGTGTGCATTGAATGTTATGTATATGAGTTCTATGCAAAATTTACATCCACATGTATATGCCAGGTGGGCTAGGTGCATGCAGTGGGCAGGTAATCTCACTTTCTCCATTGTTCATAGCCTCAATCCAACAAGAAGCCTGTCCAAATCAGGCCAGTTTATGTGAAGTACTCTGTGAACATTCAAAGTATTACATAACTATTTTTTCCACAAACCTTTTAAAAAGCTATACATTAATTATATTACGTTTTTAAGTTGGGTGTGTTGTTGTCTCCTCTCTAGAGGATTGACCAGATCTCTGTTTAAACTTCAGAAAGTTTATATAAGTTTAAATATCACAGGAACCCAGACCACTCACAGTATCACTTAGACAAACCTTTTCAGATTCATAGCCATCTTTTAAAGCTGAAATGTCAAGCATCAGGGGTTGGTGGTTTTTTTGTCCTTTAAAAGATACCATCCTATCCAGTCTGTTCAACATGACTCAAGTTTTCTCTTCTCTGAAAGTACAGCAATCCATTCAAAGTAATGAAAACTTTCTACTAATATTAGTGGTATATCAGTGTTCACTGCTGCTGCTTCTTTTTGCTTAGATCACATATGGGACTTTAAGTATCTGTTCACAAAACACAGTCCTGTTTCTGGTGAACTTGAACTGCACACAACGCCATGGTCATCCTTTGAATGTCTCTTTGATGATGATAGAAGAGCTGTTGAGTTCAAAGAGAAGTTTGAAAAGGATGTCAAATCATTGATGAGAGTGAGCAGTCTCACTGCACATCTAGAAGAGAAGTGTTCTGGTGAGTTTCATTTGTATTTGGGGGTGGGGATCCTATTTCTTTAAATTTTTGCCAGTTTACAAGGGCTTGAGGACAGCTTTTTAAAAATAAAAACAAGGCACATACAATTCAAACAAAATACCCAGTTAAATGGAAGCTACCTTATATACCTGCATAATCTTAGTTACTGAATACCAGCTCAAAAGAGGAACATTTTACAGCTCTTCCAGAAAGACAGTTCATTAAGAGAAGAGAGTTCCACAAGTATGGAGCTGACATCAAGAATACCTCTTTATACAGCCTTACCTTTTCCCACAGCCCAAGGAGCTCATCCTTCATTGAATGGGTTGTGCACTGACCATGCTCCAAAGACAGGACCAAAATTGAACTGTAGGCGTGGCTAGCTTCCTGCCTGCAAGGCGCCAAACCCCAGTTCTGGTCCTGTCTTGCTCTGACTAGCAGGGCTGTGAAAGATCTCCTGCAATCCTTCATGTTTGTTCATATTTATTTTTCTGTGGCTAGCTTAGCATTTTCTTCCTTCTTCTTTCTCTCCCTTAGCATTGTGCCAGAGAGGGAAGGAAGTCGTATTAATTTCTTCTAAATTTATCTAAATTATCCTTTTATTTCATTCGGTCTCATTGGCCTGTACTTTCATTTTCCATTGCCATTTTGCAGTCTTCACATGCTGGAGCCCCTCTAGAGGGCTCCCTCTCGAAGAGTCCATTATCGGAGGCCAGAGGAAGGCCTCATGAAAAAGAGCCCCCTTCAGGGACAACTCAACCCTGCTCTCCCTCACCTAGCCAGGAGCAAGTTGCACACAAATCCCCAGCTGTCCACAGCAATGCTGTGGAGGCCTCTAGGAAGGCTCTTAAAAGGGCTAAAAAGAAGTCGAGGCATTTGGAGGAAAGCAATCAAGGCAGCAAACAAAAGAAACACCCTGTGCCCCATCGGCTGTTCAGCTAAGTGAGCGGCTGCCTCTCCAAGCGGTTTGTGAAGAGTGTGCTCCACGCCACTTGCTGGCTACAGAGGAAGAACCAGTGCTCCCACTTGAGTCTGGGCCCCCCACTCTTGCCTTCAGTGGCTGAAAATATTGAGCAGGCTGCTACCAAGCCGCCCCCCCGCCAAATAGCCAGTGGAAGCGCCTCACCAGCCCTCCGAGGATCTAGAGCTCCCCATGTGGCCAGTGCAGCCCTTGGAGGAGCCCACTGAGCTGGCGCTGCAAGCGCCAGACATTCCTCAGAAACTGCTGCCGCCGGAGCGCCTGCAGTCACCATTGCTGCTGCCAATCATGGGATGGGGAGCTCATTACAATGATCTGTTCACATAGGGCACATGGATTCCCCGCGAACAACAACACAACACAAATTGGTTAGAGCTTCGCCCTGTCCGTCTAGCCCTCATTCACTTTCTTCCCCATAGCCAGCTTACCAGCATTCTGGTCCACATGGACAACATTGCAACAAAGTCCTACATCAATTGCCACGGTGGCACCAGGTCCCGGGCCCTCATGACAGAGTCCAACCGGATATTTCAATGGGGAAGCCAGTAGTAGATCTGTTTGTGTCGACCCACAACCACCTCCTGCCACGGTTCTTCTCCCGCTTCTTCAAACCACAGGCAGAAGCAACAGATGCCCTGGCCACTCGACATTCTGTACACTTTCCCCCCGACAGAGATCATCGGCAAGCTCCTCAAAAGATTCTGCAACATAGGGTCAGAACTTCTGCTCGTAGCCCCCTTTTGGTCCCAGAGACCTTGGTTCTCTGAGCTACAGACCCTGTCGGTCGTCTTCCCTGGTGTTTTCCTCCCCACCGGGACTTTCTCACCCAGGGGCCCATTCTTCACCCAGAACTCCAGTGGTTCCAACTCTCCATCTGGAAATTGAGTGCAGTGTCCTAGCCCATAAGGGTTATTGCTAGGCAGTCCAAGACACCATTCTGGCCTCCAGGCGTTCTTCCACAAATCAAATCTACCAGGCGTCCTGGGCAGCATCTTCAAGGTGAGTGCGCAGAAAATGGCTTAACCCTCTGCGTGCCAGGATTCCCGAGATGATGGCGTTCCTACAGAAGGGTCTGGATATTGGTCTCCATCCTAGCACCTTGAGACGTCAAGTCTCAGTGCTCTCTTCAGTTCATCACCTGAATTCACAGAATGCCTCATCCCTACATCCCCACCTTCGCCATTTCCTCCGTGGGTCTATTAACTTACTCCCTCCCACGATTAACAGATTCCCCTCCTAGAACCTGAAAAAAGTACTCATTGCCCTCACCAAAGAACCATTTGAACCATTGGCGGACATCTCTCTGAAGCTTCTCTCCCTCAAAGTACTGTTTTTGGTTGCCATAACTTCCACCCATAGGGTCTCGGAACTTGGGGCCCTTTCATTCCATAAAGAACTTTGCCTTTTTCAACCTGATGGCGTTATCCTCAAACCTGACCTTACCTTTGTGCCCAAGGTCAACTCCGCCTTTCACCTCTTCCAGGATATAGTACTTTCCGCCTTTTGCCCATCCCTGGTTCACTCCAAAGAACATCTTTGGCATAATTTGGATGTCCAACTAATGTTTCACATCTACATCCAGAGGACTTGGGCGATCCGCCATTTGGACTCACTTTTCATCTCTTTCCAACAGTCTTCTCTGTGGACAAAGGCCTCTAAGAATACCCTCGCTAGCTGGATCCAGTCTTGTATCTCCTTGGCCTACGCCCTCAGCCTATCTGTACCGAGAGGCATTACAGCACATTCCACTCACAGTGCCACTACCTCAGCCACCTTCTCTGCCAGTGCTCCCCTCCCAGAAATCTGCAAGGCAGCTACGTGGTCTTCTATCACACAGTTTATCAAACACTACAAAATTTTCCTCTTTTCACTCTGCTCAAGCTGCCCTGGGCAGAACTGTTCTCCAACAAGTAGTGTAACTCGCATCTCTTCCTCCCTAAATTTTCCTTTCTAGCTTGCTTTCTTCTCTAGCTTGTTCCATACAATGGAGGATGAGCTCCTCGGGTTGTGGAAAAAGAAGTGTTGGACTTATCGTAAAAGCTTCTTTTTAAACAGCCGAGGAGCTCATCCGAACCACCCAGTGTGGGTGGCCACTCGAGTGTCAAAGTGTTCCTTTTCTGGGAGGTGGATTGACTTCCAGGGTAACTAGCTTTGCAGGCTTTATATTTGCTGAACTCTGATGCCTTTTCTGTCTTTCACTTGTTTTCTCTATGTTGTATCCTGTATTATGAGCACTACGGGCCCGGAACTGGGGTTTGGCGCTTTCCAGGCAGGAAGCTAACCACATCTACAGTTCAGTTTTGGTCCTGTCTTCGGCGCATGCTCAGTGTACAACCCATACAATGGAGGATGAGCTCCTTGGCCGTGAAAAAGAGCCTTTCACAGTAAGGCCAATGCTTCTTTCTAACTTGGTACATGAATCATATAGTCTGAAAGGCATTCTTTGTTTATTTTAACTTCTGTGATAGTACAAGCAGAGACAGTTTGGTTAGCAATAAGCTTTTTTACATTTTCTTTTGCAATGGAAAACTAGATGAATATATTGACTGAATCCATTCTGTTTTGTAGGCACAATCCAAGTGAAAGCCTGCATCTCAGAGCTGAAATTTGCGGTTGCCTCCTCTCCATGTGGACAATTGATCTTTGATGCTAAAACTTCATTGCAACACATTTTTGCTTCTCTTTCTCTGATCACCTACACAGGCTGTGCAAAATGTGGACTTGAACGACAAACAGATGATAACAAGATTTACAATCAGTGCTTTAGCTGCTTGCCCTCTAACAAAGTGAAAATATTCTACAGGTAATTAAAAAAAAAGAGGGGGAGACAGACAGACAGAGAATAAGTGTCCTATACAAAGGGGTCCCACAGCCCTCTCTGATTATTTCAGACTTCCCAGACTGGATTCTGCAGGTTAAGATGGAGAAGGAAGGAGCCACGTAGGCTAGATGCATAGCATCTGCTGGATCCGTCAAGTACTGCACAGACCTGCGTAGCACATACAGACTTCCTCCTGCTGGCTGAGACAACCATCATATGTAAAAGTAGCCTGGATGGAATCTCCTTAAGAGCCGTAGAATTCTTCCTTTCCCACCACCGGAGCAAGCAATCAGCACCGTGAAAGCTGATTAGCTTAGCACCGATCCATTTAAATAGCACTTGTCTCATGCAGTGCACTGTTGTGCACACATGTCTGTAAAAGGCTAGAAGCGTTTTCCTGAATAATTACCATTTTTGCTTATTTAGCAACTAATGGGGACTTCTAAAAGCAGCATGTGATATTATATAGAACAATATTGCATGCCATTAATAGTTCTTTGGATCCTGGCCAAATATTTAAAACAAAGAATTATAGTCTGGTTTCTCTTCAGATCATATGACTCTGAATTGAAATCAATGAATTGCATGAAATATAGATTCTAATCAAATTCTGCAGTTTTGAATATGAGCTATTAATATGAATATTATTTGCATCATTTATTCTTTATTTAAATCTGGGGTGGTTTTTTGGTTTGTTAACCTGAGATAATAGTGAGTTGAGTTTAAAAATCTATTTTTGTTCTTCTCTTATTTTTGTGGTGTTGTAGAAAAGATATTTCCCCCCAACCTATTATTTTATAGTGGGCTACAGTCAAACAAAATTTAGTGACTTAACTGGATAAAAACACTCCAGTTTCAGAGAAAATGTGGTTTCTCAAACTTTGGGAAGACAGTGCTATAGCAGTGTAATTGTTAAGGCCTGTATTAGCACTATTACTTTTATATACCACTTTTCAACAAAAGGTTCTCAAAGTGGTTTACATAGAAAAAGAATAATAAGGAAGAAATGGTTCCCTATCCCCAAAGGGCTCACAGTCTAAAAAGAAATGCAAAGGAGATACCAGCAAGAGCCACTGGAGGGATGCTGTGCTGGGGCTGAAGAGGTTCAGATGCCCCCTCTCTCTCTGCTTAATCTAAAGAGACACCACTTTGAAAGGGGTGTGTTGTTCTAAATTATCTGTTGTTGTTAAAAGATGTGATCTGTGTATACAAATGTGTATGTATTAATCCCAGCATGATAATAGTGTGTCAATATACCAAGGATTTAAGGTACAGGAGGTTTCAGGATACACGCCTAATATGGAATCCCTGTCAAACCCTGCTATGGTTCAGTCTAAATTTTAAAATAAGAGCAACAGTTTGTTGAAACTAGATTCTGTATTCTAGTGGTGTGTATGTGGTGTGGGAGTTATGTGATTAGAACTCCCAGCGTCTTTTTCCTTTTCATTTGGATTGGGGTGACAGGTTTAACTCTTTACCCCATGTCAATTTCCCATTTGAAATCATCCCATCCTCTCCCCCCCCCCCCACTGCTGCCTAAAAGCTACTATGAGCCACAGAAGGGGAAACAATATGGGGTGGGGGGGGTGGATTTCCAACAACTTCTCAAAAAGAAACACACACCAGGTGGCAGTAGAGGATAAATTATGCAAAGGTCTGTATTAAAGAAAACAAATCCTATCAAATTCATCTGGCTGTGTTTCATATGACAATAGATGTCTGAAAGAACTTACCATGTTGAGCTTTTTCTTATTTCTGACACTTGCTTTAGTTGCACAGCTGGCATTCAAAGAGACCCCTTCACATGCTTTAAGTGTTTCCATGCAAAGCAGGGCTGTGCCAGTTTTCCTTTCGACTGCAGTCTTTTGCATTGGGTTAGAGCTTGAGTGGTTTTCTGGGACATACAAGGGACTTTGGGTGAAGGGGGCATTCTGCCTCAGGTGACATCTCAGGACAGCAGCCATAAGAATTCGTATATCTGTCTCGGGATGCTTCTCGGGATAATCGTCCTTTTGCGAGTGCATGGCAAAAACTGACCTGCATTATAAGCAGGTTTGTTTAGTTGATCAGAGTAAATGTATGTCTACCTACCTGCAATAGGGCTCAGAGTTGGTCACAATGATTATAAGAAAAATAATATAAAACTGGTAAACCTCCGCCTTCCAGTTTAGCCCTGCCCACCAGAAGTCATTTCCAATAAAAGAGCCCAATTCTTTTACTTCCCACTTCGGGAAAATGTTGTTTGGCTTTCATAAATCTTCAGGGGGTGGGGGTGGGGGGTTAGGCCGCCCTCTTACATGCCTTTTCTCCACTCAGACTTGCTGCCTGCCCCAGCCCATTTTTATCTGTAAAAACTGTGGAAGGGGGAAAAATCACAGAACTCTGTATAACATGTAGTTTGAGCCTGACTGATGCTGAATGTTGCCCAGTGGTTACTATGCTCAGCCAGCAGAGGCTTAAACATGAAGTTGGTGAGGAGGTGAGTGTCTAGGGGGCCCCAGTTGCGTCTCCCTGCCCCTCCTGCATCTCTCTGCTGTCACTGAGTTAGTGCCTCTGAGTTGTCCCCATCCCACTGAGAACCGTCTTCCCCTTTAAGGTAGCGTGTTGGGGCAGCCCTGTGTCATCACGAGGGCTGCAAAACTGCTCTCTCACTCAAAGGCATTGTGCAGCAAAGGTGGGTTACAGAGGCAGGCTAGGCAGCAACGAAGGCAAGCGGAGGTGCATTCTCAATCCTTGCATCAAGGCCATCTCCAACCTTGCTATGCCCGTTAGCCAGATTATAGGATGCTTTTTCTTTTCTTTTTTCCCCTTTCAAATTTTATGACTCCTCTTTTTTCCAAATTGAACTCAAGGTGGTTGAAACTGAGTAGTGGTTACATTGCATGTATGAGCCCAATAATTTCTTAGGTGCATTGAATTTTATAATAATATGAAATTTAGAGGAATCCCACCATCACCTAAAATATTCCCTAGTATCCTTGGTGGAAAAGGAGCTCTCCCCGCCACCCCACCGTTAAACCTAATCACTTGCTACTTATGCTGTGATATGAATGTAACAGTTACAGAAATGTGTAAGTCGTAAGGATTAAAATAGAGACCTTTTCAAATGTAACGTCTCCCCTGGAATACCGTGCAGTTTTTACCTTCTGTCTGAGAACTGGGAGGGTGTGTGTGTGTACCCAACATCTGATTCCAGTTTCACTGTGCGTAGAAATCTGAGGCAGTTGTACTAAGGTAAGTGAGGGAGCATTAGAGTGATCTCTGCATTTTGCCTTAATAAAACATCAATATTTGTCCTTTAAAAAAAAGTCTAGTTCCTTCTTAAAGTAAACCTTTCCTAGTGACATTATCAGGCACTGATAAGGCTGTAATTAGAAGCTAGTGTCCGGTGTTAATTATTTATTGCATTCTAAAATGAAGCATGTGAGTCTATTTCTCTTTGAAATTGCCATTTATTTTTAGGCAATTAAAAGTATTAGTGGGGAACTATTAGTGGGAAACTGAAATTGCTGCTAGGTTGCCAACAGGGCCTGCTCATGTTAATTGCTTGCATATGGAGAGTGGGCTGATTAAGCTCCACCAATAGTTTGTGTGTTCTGTACTTCAAAGCTGGGAATGTCCTTGACTCAAGAGTTGCCAAAGGTTAGATATGCTTGAGTATATTTATTTTTTGCTTTAACTTCTCCTGAAGCATAGACACATAGACTTCATGGCCCAGCTGCATATGTGAATGCTTATTTTTATTGCTCTCCTTGTTTTTCAGGACTCAGTTTTCAGCTTGTCTCCAGAACCTGTTTTCCATGCTAAGACTTACCATTGAAATGTATTTTGTGTGTTATCTATGAGTAGATAATATGCCCGTTCATCCCAATGGTGTTTCTATACCATTGGAACATTTATATACATATATATATACAGTTCTGCAATTAGGGACATCTCACCTTGACACTGGGTGGTCTGCAAGATTGTCCTTATGGGTTTCAACCATGCGGCAGGGAGCAAGACTAACAGGCTGGTCTGAAGCATGGTCAGGTACTCCCTTGTTCCTGCCTTCTGTGGTGCCCCCGGTGCTCCTGAGTTGAATGGAGTTTAGTTTTTAGTTCAGTTTAGTTTAGTGAGTTGCATGGATACTTGTTGCACTCTACAGGGCATTCTACAATGTACAGACCGTGTCCCTGTAATGGTGGTGGATGGTGCAAACTAGCTGGGGGTGGGAGGGAAATGAGCCATGGTGTGGTGCTTGAGGCTCCCATTCCACCCCACCCTGGCTACCTCTTTCCCTGGTTGGTGAGTTCAATCCCCAACAAGGGAAATAACTAGCCTGCAGGGCTCAGGGTGGGATGAGACCAGCGAAGGATGGAATGGGGGCATCTGTGGCTTGTTTTTCAACATCACCCAGCTTGTTTGCACTGGTCGCCGCTGCTCTGTAAGTAGGTGACAGAATAGCAGTCATCCGTTTGAGCATTTGCAGGGTGCCTTGCCCTCGTTGATGAGCCCTCCTAATTTGGAATTGGTACGAAGGGCATCCAGACATGAGAGTGTGACTTCCCAGCAGCCCTTTGAGCTGGGCTCTTTTTAGAAATTAAACACTCTTGGTGCATAGTTTATTGCTTCCCTTTTCAATATTTACACCCATGATTTTCAAGTAGTCCTTTGGAACATAGGAAGCTGCCTTATACCAAGTCAGACCATTGGTCCATCTAGTTCAGTATTGTTTGCACAGACTGGCAGTGGCTTCTCCGAGGTTACAGGCAGGAGTTTCTCTCAGCCCTATCTTGGAGATGCCAGGTATGGAATTTGGAACCTTCTATATTCAAGCCTGCAGGTGCTCTTCCCAGAGAGGCCCCACCCCCTAAAGGGAATTTCTTGTAGGGCTCACATGTAGCCTCCCATTCAAATGTAAACCAGGGTGGATGCTTCTTAACAAAGGGTACAGTTCATGCTTGCTACCACAAGACCAGCTCTCCTCCCATCAATTTGCTTCCAGAATAAAATAAAAAGTCCTTCCCTTAATCACAGATCTTCCTCTTGCTCATTTGGAATATCAGAATAGCGGAGTCAGGATGGCACTAACACTTTTAAAACCTCTTGTAAACCATCACTGATTTTTATTTCAAGGTGATGAAAAATACTTGTTTTAAAAATATATTGGCACCTTTTTCAAATCTGGCACATCAAATCATTAAGACAATGCAAAAAGATAAAGTAAAACCCCAAACCCTGCCACAAATAATAATATGTGACTGGAAGTTAACATGCTTAATTATCTTGTCCAGTTTAATGTAATAAGAGAAATTATATAATTTTATACATGTGCATGTAATCCTCTTTCCTCTGTTTCCTGACTTAGACCTGCACTGATGACTATAGAAGAAGATGGATATGAAATATCTGTACGAGTTGCATCTAAACTAATGGAGAAGATATTCCTCAACATTCCAGCAGAGTGGCTGAACAAGGCCATAGGTAATGCACTGTGAGTTATTTCTGTCACTGAAACAAACAGCCAGACAAAACTTAACGCCAAACGCTTGGTGCTACTCAGCTTTTGGTTATGTGAAATAGGAATTCTCCCATATCTCTTTTAAATATCTCATATTTAAAATTCTCCTTAAATTTGAAATTGATGCAGAAGTTTCTCAAGCCATGAGCCCCACCGCCTGTTAAGATCATCCGGAGAGGTTGTTCTGTGGTTGCTGCCCACTCGTTTGGCAGCTACTCGGGAACGGGCCTTCTCCGTTGCTGCCCCTGGACTTTGGAATGCGCTCCATGTTGAAATAAGAGTCTCCCCATCTCTGGCAACTGTTAAAAAGGCATTTTTAATTAGATTAATGGTTTAAAAAAATTAATGTTTTTAAATGATTTTAATGTTTAAATGATTAATTGTTTAATTTAGTCTTGATTTTAATTGTTTTGGTTTTGGTTTTATGTAAACTGCCCTGAGCCATTTTTGGAAGGGCAGTATATAAATAAAATAAATTAAGCAAGCCAGACATACTGACTGTTTTGGAACTTCAGCAAACACTTTTTTCAGGGGTTAGTATGTGTAGTATCCCTTTTTTAAAAAATGCTATAACTATTTCAAAGATTCCATTGCGGAAGCATATAATAAAGATGGTTTTTAAGAGCCTTGTAAAATTCAGTTACACATATTCTGAATGGCATCATGTAGTTTTGGGGTTTTTTTAATGCAGTGGCCATGAGTGGGGAGTGTGCATCTGTGAGCTTTGTGTGGGAACATTCGCTGTTCCTCCCCCTTGATGGAGGTCAGGAATTTCATGTCAGTGGCCAACTTTGCTCCCACCCAGCAGTGGCCAGTGTGGTGACAGTGAGAGGCACTTTTAAGTATAAATTACTAGGTGCTTACCGCTCCTCCCACCACACCTGAAAGCCGTTCAGAGCTGCGCCGTGGTGCCCAGCACCCGCTGCTGTAGAAGATCGGCTCCACCACTCAGCAGATGGAGGCCATTTCCGTGGCCAGCAAATGGCCTCCACGCATGTGTGGAGGCCAGCTGAGTGGCAGAGCCGATCCTCCGCCACAGCGGGTGCTGGCCAGTGTGCCGCTGCTCTGAACAGCTTTCAGGTGCAGCGGTAGGAGAGGTAAGCACCTACTAATTTCCAGTTAAAGGTGCCTCCCACCCTACGCCTGGCGGCGCCTACACCAACCACCACTGCTCCCACCTCAGCAGTGTGTTGCCTGTTTAAAATGTTTGCCTTCTTTTTCAACTTCAGACAGCTGTGAATGGGCTCGCTTGTCTTAATATTCTTGAAGTATGATTGTGTTACAAATCACGAAATGCTCCACATGGTTTTAAAAGTATATTTGGCAGGGGGCCCAGCTGTAACTATTTTTCCTGCATTTCTTCCAGAAGGTATGTCCAGGGAAGAGAACTTGCCTCAAACACGCATCAGAAAGGTGTCTGACTCTGTCATTCCTTGTCTCTTTCAGATACTTCCTTGGATACCAAGTATGGCATGATTGTAGCAGACCTGTGCCATTCACTGCTCACAGACACTCAAGCATCCTATTGTTTGGAAATCAGGAGCCATTTTGTTCTGGATGAAAACAGCTATCCTCTGGAGAAGGATTTTCATCTGCTGGGTTTTCATATTGATCTTTGAAGCAGAGGTTTCTAACAGGACTGATCAGTTGCTTCCCCTGCTCCTCTTTCCAAACAAACCTGAGATTTAAAAATAATAATGAAATAGAAATTTTATTTTTTTATTTTTTACTTAAATATACAAGGTCTTCAGATGTACTGTTTGCATACATCATTGTAATATTCATGAATAGTAATTATTTCCATGGAATCTTCCCAGCAAGCAGTAATAAACTGAGTTTTGTAACCAAATTTTCTCTTGTCAATCCTTCATCCTTTAAACATCAAGAATTTCCTGAAGGCAGATTAATGTTGAAGTATTTCAAAAACATACTGCCATTTTTCACGTCTTGTTTAAGAAATACTTTTCCCTGTCTCACCCATCTCTTATCCCAACTCTTGTCTTTCTATAAACTTATACTGTGCTATTTTTCATAAAATTATTTTCATAATTTCTTTTTCATAAGAAATGATCATCATACAATTGAGCATCCTGACTATCAACTACTGGGATGGTTGTGTCAAAAACAAAATCTAGGTTTCGAGATATCTCTCCTTCAAAGCAAAGTCCCAACTGCCTTATGAAATATTTGAATTCTGATCTCTTTATTTTCTGTAGAGCCTTTCATCTGAAGTTTCCAGACTTTTACTTCAGCTGTTTCATTAATAAGTCTGATAAAACAGTTGACTAATATCTGTATTTTCATTCTAGTCTCTTGTTTCCTAGATGAAAGTTGCATGCATATTCCAAATCAAACAATGGTTTCTGTGGCAACATTATTAAAACAAAGGAAGAGAAGACTTTTAATTATGTTTACTTAATAGACATCAGAGAAATCTGGTAGATAAACTGAGGTGAAATCTGCTTACTAGCCCTTGCTCTTTGGAAGAGGGGAGACACATCCATTTCAATTTCATTTCTATCCTGATTTCAGCACAGAAATTGCCTTGTTTACCATGGCAGATGGCCTGTGCCAGGAGAAGGACAAAAGGAACATGACCTTACTAAGGGGCTATTCTTACGATCACAAAAATCGGGCTAGGAAAATCCTAGCCCAATTTTTGTGATCGTAAGAACCACCAGGCTCGCAGCCGAGCCCGGTGGTTCTGGAGCGACTAAGCCACTCCTGTAGCCCACCCCTTAGCCCGGGTTTGCGGAGCGAGCACTCTGCAAACCCGGGCTATCTGCTCGTGAGTAGCCGTGGCTCCGCGCCGCGGCTACTTGCAAGTAGACCCCCGGCCGGGAGGCTTAAAAGCAGTCTCCCAGCTCAGGGGTCTCCCCAGTATGCCCTGCGTGCTTGCGCAGGGCATACTGGGGCTTCCGTGAGCCGCGAGGCCCCCGAGCTCCCCAGCCCCCGCTGGCTCTGTCTTGGAGCCAGCCAACGTGTGGGCGGCTGATCCAGCCGCCCAGGGCTCCCTGCCCGCTCATGAGCGGAGAGAGTGGGCTTAGCCCGCTCTTCCTGCTCACGGCTAGGAACCGGGTCTCACTGATCGTGAGACCCAGTCCAATTTCTTCTGAAACTCTCATCAGCTTTTCATACCATCAACCAAACAACCTTTCTTGACTGGCTGCCTGGGATGGGGAGCACTGCACTCCAATGGTTCTGTTTCTATTTGGATGGTTGTTACCAACAGGTAATTCTGGAGAGACATGTGCCATGAGATACAGAACAAGTGTTCTATAGAACACCACATTGTTCTATATTCTCTCCCATGTTGTTTAACATTTACATGAAATGTCTGCATAAAATAATCAGAGGATTTGGAGTGAGATGTCATCAGTATGCCAACACCCAGCTCTATTCCTCCTTTTTATTCAATTCTGGTAAGGAAGTGAATATGTTAAACCAGAGTGGACCAGATGATGGCCAATAAACTAAAGCTCAGTCCAGGCAAGGTGGAGTTACTGATGGCAAGTGTTTCATCTGACTTGGAAGACACTGTTCAGTCTTCTGGGTGGTGTTCTGCTTCCCTTTAAAAGATCAAGTTTACAGCTTGCAGGAGACTATAAAGGCTGAATCTATCTCTGCATGCACAAGTAATATCTGTAACACAAAGCGCCTTTCCACCAGCTATGACCCCCTCCCCCAAGACAGAGATAGCTTAGCCACTCTTATCTGTGCCCTATTGATCTTCAGACTAGACTGCTCTGGGTGCCAGGAGTCAACATCGACTTAACGGCTCACTTTACCTTTACTATGCCATACTAATAACTTTCAGAAGGATAGCTGTATTAGTTTTGTTGGTCTGCTGGATGACAGGAGAGCTGGTCTTGTGGTAGCAAGCATGACTTTGTCCCCTTAGCTAAGCAGGGTCTGCCGTGGTTGCATATGAATGGGAGACTTGATGTGTGAGCACTGTAAGATATTCCCCTTAGGGGATGGAGCCACTCTGGGAAGAGCAGTAGTATAGGTATCCACCAGCTGTCAAACTCCATGTGCTTTTGTTTATAAACAGAAGAACATGGCTGGAGAATGATGTCATGGCCACGTGGGTGCTGACATCATGGGAGATGTCAAAATGGGCTTACGTCACTGGAAATGGTCAAAGGATGGGCTTACGTCACAGGAAATGGGCAGAAGAGACCTCTACGTGACCGGAATGAGTCAGAACTAGGGGTACACCCTCACCCCTAGTAGTTTGGCCTCCACTCCTACTCCAGGATATGTCCAGGCATGTCCTGAAGGTGGGCATGTGATCCCTCTATGAACACTAATCACTCTCTCTCTCTCTCTCTCTCTCTCTCTCTCTCTCTCTCTCTATATATATATATATATATAAATATATATATATAAAATTGGTTTCCATCAACCCTGGCTGCAATTCTATGCAACATTTACTTTATCAGTTTTGAAAAATTAAGCCATATAGATCACAGAGCTGACAGAGAATTTATTCTGAAGATCTCTCCTTTCAATTCAATTGCAGCCAGGGTTGATAGAAACCATATATATATTTAATTTAAATAAGATTTTAATTTTTTCTTTAACCAATTTTTTTAAGAACATAGGTCAAAGATATCATGATCATGAGTGTTAATCATAACTCTTAATTATATTCTGTGAACTTATTGGTACATTCACACATTATGTTCAACAATTGTACAATGAGTGTACACACAGGTACAAATCTATGCACAGTTACAGTCATTCAAATGTTACAGAGATACAGTATTATACTTCCTATCTGTACTGTGCATTTGAAGGGCCTGTATCCCAGTTTGAATTTTAAAATGAACCCAGGTACAGTAATTCACAGCAACATGTGTACACTTCCATAGAATAGTGTCTGAATTGGGATAAAAGTGGCCAAGGAATGACTAGAGGATTTGGGGAAGATGGAATAGATCTAGGCAAGGAACAGGAACATGGAGGAAACCTTTTCAAAGTGTATCCTCCATTTTAGAATGGAAACACTAATCATGGCTGCATGCTTAAAAGAGATCTCACTTGGGAATATTTTAATGAAGTTTCTGTACATGTGAATAAGTCAGGCATGTGTGCAAAAATGCAAACAGTGCAACAAAGAAATGTAAGGCCTGGTTGCCGAATGAAACAATATTATGATCTCTGAATATGTATTACATCTCTGAATACGTACTAAGGTTATATTAGACAACAAAAATCTACTTTTACTAGAAAATGATGATTAAATAGAATCTTCTTGACTAGTGATTTAAATTGTGATTTAAATCATTAAAATAGAGTTATGTGAAGTGATTTAAATCGTGATTTAAATCATAGCAGCCCTGATCACAACCATTCTATACAGTTTCCAAGTCAAAGCCTTAATCAACCCATGTGGGCTTACTCCCAGGTAACTGTTGTGTGCATAGACTTGCAACCTAAAGATATATCCCAGAAATGTTTTTATTGTGAGACAGAGAGAAAAAAGTCTTTCTTTTTAAAAAGTGTGCATGTGCATATTTGTGAGAAGAAAGGAAATTAGTAGGCTTTGGTGGAAACTTTTCACCATCAGAACTTGTGCTAATAGAATGCTTTCTTGGGCTAAGTTTTACAACTGTCAGTGGTACAATAGTCACCAAGGATCTCTCTGGGGACCCCAATGATCGTACAAATGGTGAGTCTGCAAAAACAAGAGGGCTCAGGGAGACACTGATATTCCTACAGACCCAGGGTGGTGGGGCTTGTTCGTAGAGGGGTCGCTTGACCCTGTTTTGGCCAATAAAGTTACACAAACTGGCCACCCAACCATTATCACGCCTGCGCACTCGGCCCTTTCCGGGGTCTGAAACCTGTTCCTATTGGTCCAGGATGGCTAGGCATGTTCATAGAGGGATCACATGCCCACCTTCAGGACGTGCCTGGACATATTCTGGGGTAGGAGCGGAGGGAGGGGGCAAAACTTCTGGGGGTGAGGGTGTACCCCAGGTACTGACTCAGTCCGGTCATGTGGGGGTCTCCTCTGCCCATTTCCTGCAACGTAAGCCCCTCCTTTGACCATTTTGACATCTCCCATGATGTCAGCACCCACACGGGCGCCATGACATCATTCTCCAGCCATGTGCTTCTATTTGTAAACAAAAGCACATGGAGTTTGACAGCTGGTGGGTACCTATACTACTAAGAGCAGCTAGGTCCCAAGTTCCCTCCCTGGCATCTCCAACACAGGGCTGAGAGAGACTCCTGCCTGCAACCTTGGAGAAGCCACTGCCAGTCTGTGTAGACAATACTGAGCTAGATGGACCTATGGTCTGACTCAGTATATGGCAGCTTCCTACATTCCTATGCTGCAGCAACAACAGACTTGTGAAGCACTTTGAAGACGAACAAATGTATATTTTCATCCTTTTGTGGACTGCAGGCCACTTCATCAGATGCATCTTGGGCTTTGGGTGGTTCTTTTATCCCACAAGGATGACTTGTGGCAGCCTCTGCAACACGTGAATTTAGCAGCATGGTAATTGTCAATGCCCATGGCCAAAGTGGCTGGAAGTCAACACGGGCTGAGCTAGGTCTTGCCTGCCTACTTAATTTCTCTGGCCTAAGAGAGACAAGTGTGTGTTGCAATTTTAGAAAAAAATGCAGAGCTAGATGTTGAGAGAGGCCTTATCACCTCAATCATGAAAAACAATTGCTTGACCTCTTTAAATATTTGATTTGTCATTTTAGCTACCTAAGCGGCTTCCTGCTTATGCAAGGGCAGTTTCTTTTTAACCTTATCTGTGATTATGTTCCTCATACTCCTCTTTACATAGTTTTGCAAATGCTTGAGTGGACTGGAGTGGATATTGCACTTATTTTAGTGCTGTTTTGTAACATGCCAAGCCCAGATTTGTAAGTGTTTTCAGTCTGGCTCAATAGGCTGAAAAAGAGCTGGCAGAAGACAGGCTATCAGTTGGCACTAACCCATTGCCCAGTGCCTGACATCTGATGTACATACCACAACTCTCCAGAAATCATGCATTGGTTCAGTTTGTTTTAATTACATGGCATATACTTTTATGCAAGTTAGGAGAAACATACTCTCAACTGGAAAAGGACAAGGAAAATGCCGATTCTTAGGCTTCACAGCACTTAATTTAACACAGAGCATACTGCAGACTCCAGCCAGGGAAAGCATACACATTTTTCAGCAAAGCATAATAGACATGTTGCGTGTTCCATGTTAAGTGACAAGAAATAAGTTCACTTCTTTTTTTGTGGCAGGGTATGCCCCACCATTCACACACTGAACAGGTAGGGAGGTGCAGGCTGGGCATTTTTGTTACCCTAGCTGTTCAATAGGAGTAGACATTTCTAAAAATGGCCTGTGGCAAGGAGGGAAGCAGGAAACTCACACTCCCTCTTTCTGCCATACAAAGTGCTTTGAATCACATGAACTGTCTGAGAAATTATTTATGGGAGATGTCAGCCAAACCATCGCATCTGATTCTTCCCACAGCTAATAATGTAATGTCATAATGTCGTTGCCTTATTAAGTAGTGTGATAACTTCGGGGGGTAATACTACACTTAACTGCATACTCTACATTGTGCGTAGAGACCTTGTATGATTCTTCAGATTTCATGAAAAACCCAAAGCATTTTCTTCTGGAACTTGCAGAGCTTTGTAACTACTGTGGCCAAATCTAGACATAACAATGGCTCTCTGTAAACTGTGGGTTGCAAATCAGGAGCCAGCTTCAGCATCATGAACTTCCCAGCAATTCCCCCTCCCCCTCTCTTCCTAGCATTAGCCATAGTGATGCTACATGTGCACCAATACAAACCATGGTTAATGTAAACCAGGTTCTCTCATAATCAAAGTCTGCAAACGCACCTTAAACAATGGTTTCGCCCAGTCTCTAGATTACAAGGCAACTGTGCTATGTAGCAGTAGACATGAAATATTAATCTGAAGTAACTACCAGGAAAGGCAGTGGAAAGTCACTCCAGAGAGGAGAAAGGAAAGATTGTGTTGTTGTGTCAGTGTCAACTCCTAGCAACCACACAGCCATGTGGTTTTCTTGGTAGAATACAGGAGTGGTTTACCATTGCCTTCCTCCCGTGCAGTATCAGATGATGCCTTTTGCCGTTGTCATTGAAGTGAGCATCCGCCTCCAGAACCTTCTGATATCACTGTTGCCCGATAGAGATGACTACAAATATATATTTACTAGGCACAGTCTGGGAAGTACACCGGTGGGGATTTGAACTAACAGCCTCTTGCTCCCTAGGCAAGCTGCTTCCCCGCTGAGAGGGAATGAAGCATGAATTCCCAAGGCTAGCTCTCTGTTTGCAAACCATGGTTTGCAAGAAGCCAGCATTACCTCTGAAAGCAAGATTGAATCTGTGTCCCAGACAATGAAATGCATGGCACTTCTACTATATGCCCTTTGATGGCTACAATATAGTAAAACGGAGATTAAAGTCCTGTGCTTTCTCAAGGAAGCTCTTAATATTGGACCATGAAATTAATTAACACTGCATCCTGTTTCCAAAGGAAATCTGTTTTATTTCTACCAAGAAACAATTTCCTGGTTGTTGTTTTTTTCCCTTTTTAATGTATTATTGTTCAGTGACCATTATTTGGCATGTAATTTTTATGGATGCAAAGGAAGTCCCAAGAGTGTTAGAGAAATTGTATTCTTTGATTTGATTTGTTTTAAACAGTCGTGCATGTTATTTGTGAACCTAATAAATGGTCACATCTAGAGTTTATCTGAATTTACTTTAACAAAAAGCCTATTCCCAAATAAAAACTTTGGAAAATACTTCAATTGTTTTTAATTTGTGTACATGTTCACATCTATTTGCACACATTTGCATAGTCTGGTCTTCTGGCTGACCCTGTGACGCTGTTACCCAGTGTGGCATTGGGTCTGAGTCAGGGATGTGTGTAAAGTTTTTTCCCCAGCTGTTTTTCACCTTAGATGTTACTTTGGCTTGTATAAGTGTATATTTCCGCTGCCACCAATTACATAATTGGTGTAACTCTGTAACTCTGTTGGTTTCTTTACCCTGATAACATGGCTTTGCAGACGGGAGGAAGGTTTGTTACAGAAACACTTTAAAACAAAACAAGAGTAATATTTATCTGAAGATGTTATCTGAGGTTTGTTTATTTCACTACTGATTAGTAGGGCTGAAATCTTGCTTGGTTACAAAGCTGATGATTTGAACTTCTCACAGCACTTAGTTACTTGACACACAGTATATATGGCAATGCAGTATATATGGCAATGGCAATGCAGTGGGGCCGATCAATCTCCCTCCCAAAGGGGGCCACATGGCCCCATTTAGGACAGAGATTGGCCTGTGCTGCATTGGCAGTGTGGCCGGAACAGCTCTCCCTGACATCAGACGTGGGGGCACGGCTAGCCGGGCGCATCTGACAGATGTGGGGGGCGGGGCCAGGGGACCATGGCAGCAGCCGCACACGGACTGCTGCCAGCCTGGCTCCGTTCCTGACCCCTTCTCCTCCTTCCAGAAGGAGGAGTGTGGATCTGGTTTCTGCTGCTGCAGCAGCAGCAGAGAGGAGGCAATTAACAGGCTGCTTGCTGGCAGTTTCTTCTCCTTGTCCTGGGAGCAGGCAGCTCCCAATCTGATCCTTGCAGCCTTTGGGAAAGGGGGAGTAGCAGCACCTTCTACATTCTGTATCCTGCACTGTCAGCAGAATGTTGCAGAACATTGTTATACAAGGCAACGAAAGCAGTACAGAGCTCTGGCTTAGTGGAAGATAAATTATCTCCATGTAGAACACACACACACACACACCACAAATTCATTATCAAGCTAGGCACACGCAAACCCTTTGAATTGAACAGGTTTAAGCAGCAAGGTGGATGGACTCGATTATTACGACAGCAATGAATGCACCACTGAGAAACCTTAAAGGCCAAGTTGAAGACAGATCATCCTGGAGATAATCTATCTATGTGGCCTCTAAGAGTCGGCCTGACTTGACGGCACTTAATCAATCAAGCAACCAGTCAAGGGTGGGTAACTGGTAACCATCTAGCAGGAAGTGTATATTAGTCTGCCAGTTCATATGCTCTTGCCGGTCTGGTAAAGGTCTGCCCATTTCAATAGTCTATGGGAGATGTAATAATGTGGCCACTGCACACTCTCTCACCGATGAAGCAGTGCTTCTAATTTTGAAGGGTTAAGAATTTCATCCTGCAGGCTGAGTGACCCTGAGGGGGCCTGCTGACTTGAGATCCAGCTGAGATCCAGTGCTTTCAAAGATGTTATCAATCATCTTAATCACTAAACCATCAAACTCCTGTTGTGAATCTAAGTGGAAGATCCATCAGAGTGTTGGAAATGGTAAAGGTAAAGTGTGCTGTCGAGTCGATTTCGACTCCTGGTGCCCACAGAGCCCTGTGGTTTCCTTAGTAGAATATAGGAGGGGTTTTCCATTGCCTCTTCCCATGCAGTATGAGATGATGCCTTTCAGCATCTTTCTATATCGCTGCTGCCCAATATAGTACCAGCGGGGATTCAAATTGGCAACCTTCTGCTTGTTAGTCAAGCATTTCCCTGCTGCGCCACTTAAGGTGTAGATGACACCATGCAAGCACCATCATGCCCATACACAGCTACAGGCAGAGAGTATCTCTTCCAAGGATCCATCAGGTGCAGAGAGAGAGCGCATGCCACCTCTTCACCAGCTCCTTGGGCTTGTTGATCATTTCATTCCAGTGTTCAAGTTCTTTGCCTCTGGTGTACATGAAGGGCCCAACAACAACACGACCCAGTGAACAAGTTTCTAAATAGAAGCAGAGTCAGGTGCAAGAAGGTTAAGACACACCACTTTTTGATTAGCAGCCTCAGCTACTAGTTTGGAACACTTGAGATGAAGGCCACAGTCCTCTGCACATTGGAGACAGTGGGACTTGCTTCAAAGTAAATATGCACAGGACTGGGCTGCATGCTGCACTTACTGCCACACACTTACTAAGAGGTCAGTCTCATGGAAATAAATGGGATACTTCTGAGTATACATGTATTACATTTCTGCTATGGGAGCTGCCAACAACAGCACCCTATTAAAGAGGTTGGGGGAAGGAGCACCACTATCTCTGCTTTAGACCATACGTGATTATGCCTCAGAGGCCAATTCACAGCTCCTTGACACAGAGACGTTTTTCTTGTATTTTGCCCCCTTGCACTAGCATAGCAATGCTGGTAGCAGCCTGTGGCTAGATTTTTTGGTGGCTGCCATCACCAGTAGCCTCCACTCAACCATCTGACTTTCTCCATCTGCAACCACCCACCCTTCCCTCCCTTCCCTTTCCTTCCCTCCCCTTTCCTTCCCCCGCTCCACAGCCTTTCCTCCCTTCCCTCCCTCCACATATGCCCACCTGCCTGCCTCCCTCCCTCCCTGTCAGCAAAGAGCTGGCACATAGGATAATGACATCACCACCTGGTGCATGTCGCTGGGTGGTGACATCATCAGCCCGTGTGCTGACTCTTTGCTGGCGGTGATGAGGAGGCAGAAAAGGAGGCAGGTGGGCAGGCCACTATGGGAACATGCAGGATGTGGCTGCCCAGCCCTGGCCTCATTGGGTAGCCCATGTTTGCTGCACACAGTTGCCCAATGGTAGATCCACTCCATCCCCCTGCTAAACAATACTTCAATGGCTTAATTTCTCTGCATTGAGATGCTGTTAAAGGCACGGCAAGCAAGGCTAGGGGGAAAGGTGGTAACTCCAGCAGCTCCCCACATGGTTGCATCAAACCTTTCTTGTACAGAAGGGGGAATTGAACTGGCATAGTTAAAATAGCTGCAAACACATAGTTACGCGGGCATAGGGTTGCCATATGGAAAAGAGGACAGGTCACCTGTATCTTCAAATGATGCACTTGAGAGAGAATTTCAGCAGGTGCAGCTTGTCATGCAGAGGGAAGAAAAGCTGCACCCACTGAAATTCCCTCTTTGCATCTCTTAAATGTACAGAAAACCTGTCCTCTTTTCCATATGGCAGCTCTAGAGGGGGAACCACTTCACCCGATTAGCTCTCCATGTGCAATGATATCAATTTGATTCCACTTTCCAGAAGTCATGGGTGCTATTTCAGAGGAGAGGCCACTATCCCCTGCTAATTGGAGCCCACATGCATCTTTCCAAGCGGTGGCTCTCTTAGATTTAGCAGGGGGAGAGCAAGTGTCACTGCCTTCCAGTGTCTGTTGCCAGTTGTCGTGTGTGTGTCTGTGTGTTTATTTAATGAACCCTGTTAAGACAGGGAACCGTCTTCTCTTTTGCTATGTGAACTGCTTTCAGATCTATTTTTAAGTAGAAAAATGGTATATAAATATAACAATTAATAACAACAAGGTCCAAATGACTCATCTTGGATCCATTCAAGTTCCATTTACAAATTAAACAATGTTCCAGAATTACATTTCTCAATGATGACTATCCTACAAATCTAATTATATAATATAAGCCATATCTTAATGCCCTTCCTGAAATATAAGCATTTAGTAAAAGTGCCCTGGACACCCCCAAAGGATCACGAATAGCAAGCTGTTACGTACCGTCTCCCTCAGAATTCTGGAGCACAGACAGGCTCAAGCTCGCTGTATCCAGTTCCAGCTGGTCAACCTTAAAGCTGAAAGTCTCATTGTACAATGGATTTGGGGATCCTAGAACAGCCATGGTCCTTTTGCTTTTGATGAATTGATTATGGTTCATTAATGACACTTTGACAAACACATCTGGAATGAGAAAGTGAGACTGAAAACCAATACACTTAAAACCAATCAAGACAGGTGGAAAGCATTCAGAAAGAAAGGGTGTTCCAATCTCTCTCTCTCTCTCTCTCTCTCTCTCTCTCTCTCCACATATACACATACACATACACACCTCTCACTTTCACTCCACCTCCAGGAACTACGATTAAGGCAACTTATTCAGAATACTGGTTGCTTTAGATGTATAACCTCAGTTTATTATTTGAACAAATGGTGATGACATCCCAAACATTTAAACATCCAGAAACCTGGATAAGTGGAAATGCTGATTGTAAAGTTGACACTAATATGGATGACAATTAGAGCTGGAACAAATATCTGCAAACATTCAAAAATTGCCACTCAGGTTTTTCATCTGAGATTTTATATACAAATGTTAAATTTTACCTCAGAATATGACTGCTTTAGACATATTAGAGTCTCTTTAGGGAAGCATCAAATATGAAATCTCGTTAGCTTTTCAGGAAACACTGTCAGATACTAAATACCAATGCACTGATTTTGTTTGTATATGTCTGTCTCTCACACAGACTTTTTCCTTCTCTTTAAAAAAAAATACTACCAAATATTGAGGGCAAAATTCAGTCCTATGTTAGTGCAGCACCTACAGGCAGAGAATTCCCACATGGTTCCATAGAGCCTTGTTTCTCCCCACCCACCCACACAGACACACATAGCCCTGCCGGATGAATATGGGCAGCATGTCAGGCTAGGACAGGGCATGGAAGGTCTGTGCTCAGGAGCACAAATGTCTTGCATTGCTGAGAAAGAGACGACTGGGTGGAAATATGGGACATGTGCACAGATCTCCTATTCCCCATAATGCCCTGTTGCATTGTCTGCATATATGTCAAAGGGAGCGCAAATAAACAGGGTTCTATGAAGTCCTTTGAGAATTCTCTGTATGTGAAACTATAGAGAATGGGCAGCCCTTCCATGAGGAAGGGTGAGGCAGTTGCCTCAGGTGTGGATGCAGGACAGCTAAGGGGGTAGTACAGCCCCTGCCATCCCAGGCGCCACCCTGCTATCCATTGGCTCCACCCTTCCTTGCCTCACTGGGGCACACTGTTCATTTGCTCCTTCTTGCTATGCTCCGGTGTACCGCCTCTTCCTCTCCCCTCCCCCGCACCTGAGCAAGGAACCCCTCTGCCACCATTGCCTGGCTTGGTGGCACAATCCAAGAGGGCTAACATGTCACTGCCTTGGCCACATGGCTTGAGAATGCTGAGCACCCCACCTGCATAGGGGTTGGGCATTATATTGTCCTTTGGCTCAGGCCACAAAATGTCTTGGGCTGCATCTGCCACAGTGAGACTGGATGGCGTCCTAAATGTCACTGTGTGTATGTCAGCTACCCTGGTCATATATTAAATAACTTTACATGCCAACTGACAGACAACTGACAAATACCGATATGAAATGTGGCACAAGGCCAAATACAGAGATTATATTTAGCAAATGTTTGAATATTATTCAGATTATATCTAGAGAACCTTCAACATCCGCATGTTTAGAGGAAGCTTTGGTGAGAATGCTTGGGAGCAAACTTGGTTTCCACTCTATTCACTGACATTACAGCCAGTGACTTTTGGATAGAATTTTAGAAAGCAGCAAGAATAAAGTGTATAAGCTAAACTAGTAGTTTTCAGCTTTTTCAGACATGGAATCTACATTTAGTTCCAATCTGAAAAATGGAAGCCACATTCACTTTTTCAGTATATGACTGTCTCTCTCTCACTCACTTTTCCCTTCCAAAAACTACCCCTAAAATGGTGATAGCACCATGGGTTTAACTCATTCTTGATTACAGCATAACTACTTGTAGGTCCTGATCAGACAGCACAGAATATAGTTTAACACCATACAAATTATATTTCATATGTTTTATTTGAGGCAAATATTGGGAAAGAAATACCCAGACACATCATAATTATTCCTGCAATACTGTACAATGCAGGCTACTAATCTTTAGATAATTAATGTATTCATGTGGGTAGTCTTTTAATGACCCAATCCACATACTGCTCAAAATAGCCTCAGATTCTTACATTTCTTACAATACTTACCAACAGCATGCCTCTCGTTCTGGAATTTCAAACCCCTTGCTCTCAGCACCACCACAGTGAGACGGCCCAGATAGGCATTATAGCTGAGAGAAAACTGGAGGTCACCATGTTCAGAAGGAGGCTTTGAGAGGAGGAAAATGTGGGTCGAATAAACCATAACAATGTGATTTAATCTAATACATAATATTACAAAACATTAATTTCCCTCATTCCAGTTTCTTTGTGAGTAGGATTGTGTATGGCACAACTCATAAGCATCCCAAACAGCCAAGAGCTATGTCAAGTCAAGTCAAGTCAAGACCAAGAGCTATGTTAATTCTCTTACATTGAATATACTCTTCTTCACATCAGATATGGCAATGTGCAACAATGCACACACAGCCCAAGACAGTGGCTGAGGATGGCCATACAAACTAAGCAACCCACCTACCCATACCCATCATGTGCAAATAGACAGTCCACCTCAGAACATCGTGTGCAAATAGACAGCCCACCTCAGTGTCTGCACACATTCCCAATCCATCAAAGGAGTCTATGTGTGAAAGCTCCTTATGTGTGCAGATCTCTCTTACCAGGGAGTCAGCAGCAAAATGCTTCCGTTTGGGCAAATTACATTCAAAATGTAAATAGCAATGCACCCAGCAGGGGGAGCAGTTTCACGAAAACTAACGACCGGAAAATACAGCAACCTTTTTACACTGGACACACAACATTATAGCCTTAGCAATAAATCGCAGTGATTAAATCCGAAACAAGGCATCGGAAATGTGAACGGCACCCTGCTGTCAGCCTAGGGACTGCGGTGTCACAACACAGGAAGTGCAGAAGCACACTTTGGAGATACGTCATGACCCCGTTGCAGGGTCTAATCTGGAAAGCGCCCTGAGGGAGGGTTGTTTTCCCTCCACCTCAGAATCATGTGACTTGCATAAAGGGATGTGGCGAAACTCTGAGAAAATCCTCTGAAATTTCTCCTTGAAATAAACCCTGAAAACTTCAGTCTGTCCTTGGATGAACCTGAAAACTGAAATTCAGAGAGAGTTTCCACTTTGGAGGAATTTCTCAAGATCTCCTTCCCAGTCTCTCAGCTATTATCCCAATGATCCCATAATATTAAGAAGTCACCACAGCTCCACTCAAAACACTACACCATAGTATCAAGAGAGAGCAGAATAAAATTACCTCTAGCCAAATCTCTGGTTTGTACACGACCTCTGATGTTACTGCTTTCAGATATGTGGGGGTGCTTTTGCAAGTCAGCTGGGCCCTGTGATTAAATTTTCAGCTTAGAAGGAACCATGTGGGGGCTGGCTACCCAGAGGCAAGCTACCATGTGCCTCCATCCTACAGATTTCAATGGGAAAGTCAAAATTATATATTTTTTCCACTGAAATCACTGGAACCAGAAGTGTTTGGCTGGAATTGTGCTCCAAGAACAACTCAATTTCTTTATTTTCGATTTTGGTACATATCCACCACCATACAAATAGAGTGGTTGGATTTGCATTTTCTTAGCTCATCCCATTTGACTAAGTATAGCATATTGTGTTCCTGAGAATCCCCCTATTTCTTTTTAAAGTGGGAGAGCTCCAAATTGTCGGGGATGGGGAAAATCACAGTGGCATTTATCTAATGAAATTAACCTTTCGTTAGTTGCTTACCTCCAGGGGTTCTGCTTCCAAGTCTCTCCAAACGACAACTTTGCTGTCATCAGTTAAGGTTTCATTTTTCAGAGGGAAAATTACTTGGCCTAGGAGAATGTGCTTCTTCTGTTTGTCCACATGGTAGACACAGAACTTCAGTGTCCTCTGGTATAAAGCATTACTGGAAACCTAGAAAGCAGCAAGCAGAACCTTGTAAGTCAAAATAGAAAGGAAGATGACAAAAAAGGAGGCAGATTTGGTAAGCCAAATTTCAAATGCAGAACATCCTAGCAAGGAATTGAGTCTTGGCTGACATATCCAAGACAGTTTTAATTGTAAACTGCCCTGAGCCATTTTGGAAGGGCGGTATAGAAATCAAATAAATCAAATAAATAAATATCCCACAGTTATCATACCCGTGTCATGAGATGAACTCACCATCCTCTGCAATCAGAATGCATCACTACAGAACAGGCAATGGCTTCCTGGCAGCATGTGCTGAAGAAAGTTCACCATGACATGATACTGACCTCATGTTATGCATCGTGTTTTCATGCCTCACTCTCCTCCCTGTACCTCTCATTCATCATCATCATCATCATCATCATCATCATCATCATCATCATCATGTTTATTTGCGGTCATAGACCAAAATTAAAGCATACATAGTAATACACATATAATATAATAATAATATATTCAAAGATCCAATATTATCTCATCCTGATCAGCAGTTTCCAGTTTACATAATCTGGTTTACCATCTGACATTCTTAGCTGCCTCACAGAACTTAGCAGCTTTAATTGTTACTTCCTCCTTCTGATCTGAGAGCAGATACGTAGTTGACGTAGAATACATCTGTATGACCTGGGAAATCAACCAGTAATGGGAAAATATGACGAGATTGTAAGTCCCTATAAAAGAGGCAGCGGAGTAGAATATGAAAAATAGACTCCTGTTCTCCAGAACTGCTAGGGCATAATCTCTGCTCTTTTGGTATCCCTTTAAATTTACCTTCTAGTTCAGCTGAAGGTAGCACATTAAATCTGGCCAGTGTAAACATCCTGCGATACTTAGTAATCGTAATCTTCTCCCTGTACTTCTCATTCCTCTGGAGTTCTGATTCAGGGTCTAATATCAAGTAAGCCCTAAACAGCTTAGGCCCTGGGTATTTAAGAGAGCGTCTTCTTCACCATGAGCCCCATTGCCCGTTAAGATTGTCTGGAGAGGTTCGAGTGCGGCTGACACCAATTTGTTTGGCGGCTACTCGGGGACGGGCCTTCCCCTGGACTATGGAATGCGCTCCCTGTTGAAATAAGAGCCTCCCCATCTCTGGCAACTTTTTAAAAGGCACTGGATACACATGTATTCACCCAGGCCTGTAATTAGATTTATAGTTTTAATACTTATAATGTTGGGTTTTAATGTTTAACTGATTTTAATGTTTAAATTATTTCAATTGTAAACCACCCAGAGATGCAAGTTTTGGGTGGTATAGAAATATGTTAAATAATAATAATAAAGTATTATTATTATTTAATAGCCAGCATGGTGTATTGATTAGAGTGCTGGACTAGGAACAGGGAGACCCAAGTTCAAATCCCCATTCAGCCATGAGACTTGCTGGGTGACCACTTGCTGGTGGGCCACTGTGGGAAACAGGATGCTGGACTAGATGGGCCTTGGGCCTGATCCAGCAAGGCTGTTCTTATGTTCTTATGATTCCATTTAAATAAATTTGCATTAGTTGTTGGGAACTGAGCTGTAATTAAGTGGTAGTGCACATGCGTGGCATGCAGAAGCTTCCAGGGTCAATCCTTGGTATCTCCAGGTATGGCAGAGAAAGACCTCTGGAGAACTGCTACCTATCAGTGTAGGTAATACTGAGCTAGATGGATCAATAATCTGTCTCACTACAAGACAAGCTTAATATATACATGTACATCTGATCCCTTTCTGACTCATCTCTAAAACACAGGAAGCACCAAACCAAGAAATATTCTAGGCACAGCCATATAACACCCCACAGTACTCATGCCAGCTAACAAGAGAGAGAAATCCCCATGCTACAAAATGAGTTTTATATCTCACCATCAGAGATAGATTCCAGAGCATGATTCCCTGCTGTTTACCATGTACAAGGGGGGGGGGGACAATGTCTGTATTTGGAAGTACTAACTGTAGCAGCAAATCCCAGACTATGTTCTAGGGCACACTAGCATGCTGCAAAAGAATTCTTAGTGTGCCATCAAAACCCCAAATAATTAAAGCCTTTTCTTCCACAAACCCTAATACACCCAGTCACAGAGGCAGCTGCCTGCTGCATAATTCACTGCTGTGGCTTTGCCTCTTCCAGTCAGCTTCCAACAATGTTGGATTATTCTCTGGTTTGGTGTGACTAAAAGAAGCTGCCCTTTGCATCGCTGCCGGAGTCCTTGCTCTGGAGCAGGGATTCTCAACCTTGGGTCCCCAGATGTTATTGGACTTCAACTCCCATAACCCCCAGCCCCAATGGCCTTTGGTTGGGGATTATGGGAGTTGAAGTCCATCAACATCTGGGGACCCAAGGTTGAGAATCCCTGCTCTGGAGAGTGACTCATTTCAATCAAGAGGCATACCCAGAAAAATGACCATGAAGAAACACAAGGGAGAGTTTCTCCATGGCATGGGCGGGCCGGGGCTTATTTTACACACTATAAAACAAACATTGAATTTTAGTTCAGAAAAAAAGTGTGCCTCAAGCCAAACTGTACATTGAAGGCTGCCGTCATAAGTACACATCTGAAATTGTGTGGGGGTGGAAAGCCACTTGGGGAGGGGCATTTGCTGGGGGAATGATAGGCCAGGAAATGGTTGAGCTCCCCTCCCCACTGCCACTTCTTTACTCCTAGTTACCCCTTCTCAAAGAGGCCTTTCATGCAGAAAGGGCTGCTAAGCTATACATTATACACATTTATTCACATCTCTGCCCTCAGTGATCAGAAGATTAGAACACACTAGTCTGTCCTATCATACCACTTTACCTGGAAAACAAAGTTCTCATCAAACTGAGGGTTGAGGTTTTTGCGCTTGGTCCTGGACTGCAAATAACGCCTCTCGTCAGGCAGCAGGTAGATTTTCACAAAGGGGTTGCAGGAGCTGGTGGTTGGCTGCAGCTTCCGGGCTTTAATCAAGGAGACAAGGAGCCTTTCTGATTCCTGCTCATATTCCACTGAGAACCAAAGCCGGCCAATGTTGCCCTCGGGAAAGTCTGTCTCACTCTTGTCCTCAGGAAACCTGTACAGGTCTGGGTTGATTGTTCCTACAAGGTATGCTCCAGCTGCACAGTGGGAATGAAATCATGGAGACCAATTGAGTTACAGTAAGGATAACAGTTCGACAAAATGTACTTAACCCATTTTTAACAGTAACATCTCTAGGCTGTTCATAGACACAGCAACCATGGGAGGGACAATTGCTCTTCTGCTTCTAAATATCAGTGAGCCCCCACTTAAAAAAAATACTTTTGCCCAGTTAGCAGGGGTACAGTCCACTTGGGAATAATCTAACAGGGCATTTGCATGACCACACTCCTTTTCTTTCTTTCTATTAAAATGCATTGTCAATACAGTACTTTATATAACCAGTGCCCCACACTTTACTCACCCAAGTAGCATCAACATACCTAAAGAATGGAAAGAAGATCGTGGCCCAGAGTCAGGGGTCACATAGAGGTCACTGTCCTCCTGAATATGTTCTCCATTTGTCATATCAGTCCAGGCTTGTCTATGAAATTTTGGTGGAACGATAAAAGGCACACTTCTTGTTCTGCACAAAGACAACCACTGCTTTCACTTGGGTTTAGCAAACAAAAAGGTGTCAATAAACCATTGTGTACTTTGGGCTGAATCCAGCCACAGTTAAACACTTGTTTAACTACACGTGACACTCGGTGCATCTCTGGACCTGCTGTTCTTCTGTTTTCTTTGGTAAATAGCAACCAGCTCATTCCCTCATGTTTCAGGACCATGGTAGGAAGAGGGGCTTTAACCTGGCTGTCACCACTCTCCCCACCACATTCCCCTGCCCTGCACTGTCCAGTGAGGGACTGTAGCGACCAGCCATGCCTCCCCCTAAAGAGGTAACCGAAAGTGAACTCTGTCCTGACTGATAGGCTGGTGAACTCCAGAGCTCAGCCGATCAGCACACCAGGTGGGTGGGACCTAGAGAGCTGTTGGGAGGAAGAAGGCAGTTCTTTGTTACAAAAGGACGTGTGGCCAGGAAGAATGGCTACAGGAAAATGACTCTGCAGATCCTTGAAAGAAAGGAGGGCAGGAAGCTTGAACTCTCCTCTGGAGTTTGGTGAGTTCAAGAAAAGAAAGCCTGGGCTTGGGCTTCGGGAAGTTTAATCAAGGGAAAGGATTGTTTAGTCAGACTTTGCGTTAGAAGTTATATTCCTTTTCTGTGTTTGTGTTGCATATTCCTGATACTGTTCTATTATGGTTTTCCTACAATGGAATTGAAATAAGAAACACTAGCCATAGCCTACGCTCCATACACCTAGGGCATAGCAAAAGACTCTGTATGCATTTAAGTGTGTTTTTGCATTTTCCTACATACCGGTTCTTTGCAACTGGTAACCAAGTTTTTTAATGTGTGCCACCCCAACATCATTCGGGATGCTTTTGAAGTATTCTTGTAACCTACTGAGTATTTTTATCTGTAACTAAAAGCTGAGTAAGCCTCAGATGGAAGCAGTCTGTAGGACCTGAATAAAACTGTTTTTCTTTTTGTTCTTTTCTTTTACAAGCCTCTCTGAGTTGGTTTTTAACTCTGGAAAGGAGGTGGGGCTAAAGGGGGATTTATGTAGTGCAAACATGTCTCCTCAGGCATTCAGAAACTATCAGTTTTCTCACCATGTGTAGGCTTGCACATGGAAGATTTTTGTACTTGTTTAATAGTAAAATAAAGAGAGTTTTCCCTGGGATTCCACCCCAGCTCCAGGGAGGTTCAACCTCTGTAATAAAGAGGGGTGGCGGTGGCGGCAGCTGTTTTTGAACCTATCAAAAATACAGAAGAGTTTTAGGAGAAGCCTAGTCATGCTGCTCAGCAGGGATGGTTCAACATTTCTTTCCCTCATGTGAGCTTGCACTGAGACAAAGGCTTTAATCTGCTAGAGGGATAAATTATGAATTATCAAGTTCCTGTTTCAAATTTCTCCTTAGTCATAAAATCATCCAGTTGCTTCAGAGAAACCACAGTCTCTCAGCCTGCACCTGCACCTGCAATATAGGGATAAATCTGCAGTATATAGGGATAAATATAAATCAAATAAATAAATAAATACTGACCTACCTTTTAGGAAGGCATAAGTGATGCACACTGAAAACTTGGAAATGTCAAATAAAATAAATAAAGCACAGTTTTAAATTGTTTTAATGTTTTGATCTTTGTTTTGATTTGTTTTGTTGTAAACTACTCAGAGATGTAAAGTTTGAGGCAGTGTACAAATATAATACATGAATGGAAAAACATGACTTATTGGGGCCATAAGTGGAAATTATTTATCAGCACCAAAGATCAGTGATTCATGACATGATGGCATTTGTCATAATACCAAAAGATCAGGAAAAACTGTATTATGATCCAAGATTAAGCACCATACAGAAGAAAGATGTGCAATTGAGTGAGGAAGAGACTTTGAAAAGATTATGAAAATTCATTTGGACTAGAAGGAGTCTGATTGTTCTCGTGAGAACAATACATGGAATGTCTCTGAGGAAGACCAAAGGGTCAAAACACGTATAATTTCATAAGTAATCAAACTCACCTGGTACTACAAGATTACATTATTTTGACAGCATATGTCTGAGGACTTTTATGATACTACAACTAATTATCTAACAGGCATAGGTCTGAGGACTTTTAATATAACAAAAACTTCATTAAATACATGAAATGCAGGAAACCTGCCAGAGAGGCAGTTGAACCCTTAGACAATGAGGGAGTGAAAGGGATTGTTAAGGAGGATATGGAGGTTGTAGAGAAGCTAAATGAGTTTTTTTGCATGCATCTTCACAGCAGAGGATACTGAGCATATATCTGTTCCTGAACCAGGCTTTGGGGGATGGAAGCTAAAGAATGGAGTTAGATAGAAGTGACAAGAGATGATGTTCTAAACTGTCGGGAAAAATGGAAAACTAGCAAATCGCCAGGGCCGGATGGCATCTATCCAAGAGTCCTCAAAGAACTCAAATGTGAAATTGCCGACCTCCTTGCTAAAATATATAGCTTATCCCTGAAATTGGGCTCTTTGTAGAGTAGCAAATGTAACACCGATTTTCAAAAAGGGATCCAGGGGCAAACCGGGAAATTACAGGCCGGTTAGCCTAATGTCTGTTCCAGGCAAATTGATGGAAAGCATCCTCAAAGATAAAATTGTAAAGCACATAGAAAAACAGGCTCTGCTGGGAAAGAACCAGCATGGCTTCCGCAAGGGTAAATTTTGCCTCACCAACCTTTTGGAGTTCTTTGAGAGTGTCAACGAGTGTATGGATCAAGGTGATCCAGTTGACATAGTATACCTGGACTTCCAAAAAGCTTTTGACAAAGTTCCTCATCAAAGACTCCTGAGAAACGTAGCAGTCATGGGGTAAGAGGACAAGTACATGTGTGGATTGCTAACTGGTTGAAGGACAGGAAACAGAGGGTGGGGATAAATGGAGAATTTTTACAATGGAGGGAAGTAAGAAGTGGGGTCCCCCAGGGTTCTGTACTGGGACCGGTGCTTTTTAATTTATTCATAAATGAACTAGAAGTCGGAGTAAGCAGCAAGGTGGCCAAATTTGCAGAAAATACCAAACTCTTTCAGGCAGTGAAATCCAAAACTGATCGTGAGGAGCCCCAAAAGGATTTCTCCAAATTGGGTGAGTGGGCAACAAAATGGCAAATGCGGTTCAATGTTGGCAGTATAAAGTGATGTACATTGGGACGAAGAACCCCAACTTCAAGTATACGTTGATGGGATCTGAGCTGTCAGTGACTGACCAGGAGAGGGATCATGGGATCATGGTAGACAGCTCTTTGAAAGTGTCAACTCAATGTGCTGCAGCTGTGAAAAAGGCCAAATCCATGCTAGGGATCATTAGGAAGGAGATTGAAAATAAAACTGCTAATATTATAATGCCCTTATACAAAACTATGGTGTGGCCACACTTGAAATACTGCGTACAATTCTGGTCACCACATCTAAAAAAGGACATTGTAGAACTGGAAAAGGTGCAGAAGAGGGCAACCAAGATGATCAAGGGCCTAGAGCACCTTTCTTATGAAGCAAGGCTACAACACCTGAGGCTATTTAGTTTAGAAGAAAGCCAACTGCGGGGAGACATGATAGAGGTCTATAAAATCATGCATGGTGTGGAGAAAGTGGACAGAGAGAAATTCATCTCCCTCTCACATAATACTAGAATCAGGGGTCATCCCATGAAATTGATTGCTAGGAAATCTAGGACCAACAAACAGAAGTATTTTTTACACAACACATAATCCACTTGTGGAATTCTCTGCCACAAGATGTGGTGACAGCCAACAACCTGGATGGCTTTAAGAGGGGTTTGGATAACTTCATGGAGGAGAGGTCTATCATCGGTTACTAGTCGGAGGGCTGTAGGCTACCTCCAGCCGCAAAGGCACGATGCCTCTGAGTACCAGTTGCAGGGGAGTAACAGCAGGAGGGAGGGCATGCCCTCAACTCCTGCCTGTAGGCTTCCAGCGGCATCTGTTCGGCCACTGTGTGAAGCAGGATGCTGGACTAGATGGGCCTTGAGTCTGATCCAGCAGGGCTGTTCTTATGTTCTAATACATTATGACTTAAAAAAAACATTCCTATTATGGTTTAAGCATTCTTATGAAGCACTATTTCATAATCATTCTTTCATAAGCATTCTTATGAAGCACTATATATTTATTATTATTATTATTATTATTATTATTATTATTATTATTATTATTATTAATAAAATACTCTTTTGTATTCTTATTTCTTGTATATGTATTACTAATCTTGGAACATATTACAGTTTTTCCTGATCTTTGCATTGATTTGGTATACCTTTTGGATCAGGTTTATTCCCTGTATTGATCTGAAATATGACATCTCTGGAATGGACTAGTCAAGATTACAGAATCATAGAATTTTGTGGTTTCAAGGTGTTTCATTGGTCAGTATGTGTGCACCAAGAAAATGGCACCCACCATACTTTAAAGCCATGCTGTGATTTTCTTGTACACCTCTTACATTTTATGCCTTCTTTCAGATTCTGTCACATATTTTGTCCCATACTTTAGATGACTGACAGCAAACAAGTAAAGAGAATACTATTCACCCTGCATTTTGGGATGGAACTGAAGATGATTGGGTGATATCTGACTCCTGCAGACCAATTCGTGCATGAACTGGAGAAGTAGAATTGGTGAGTTCTTCATAAGAAGCCTGGAGATATATCTTCTTCCAAAAGAGGTACACTGCTATCCCAATAAGGACCAATAACAAAATTCCTCCTACCACACCTCCAGCCACAGTAGCTGCCTGTTCTGATGACACAAAAGCACACATGACAACTTGTCAGTGAACATTTATTAAAAGGTAGAGATATAATCATTTTATTTATTTATTTATTTATTTATTTACATTTAAAATTTTAATTAGATTTTCCAATAACTTTTACATTCAATTACATTCATTCCCTAACTTTACACATAAATAAATGTTGACTTGCTCACCTATCTGCACAGTTCACAATAACTATACATATAGTCCACTGCTATAATAATTCAAAATATTCAAACTGCATTCAATACTGCTCAATTTTTACCCACCCCAACCTGCTGCTATTACTATATTTCAAACCCTACAGAGAAGTCCATATTGGGAAAATAATTCTTTAAATAAAGCAAAAAAAGGTTCCCAATCTTCTTTAAAGCATTTGAAATTATCATCTCTTATAAATGTTGTAAGCTTTGCCATCTGAGCATATTCCAAAATTTTTATCAACCAGTCTTCTTTCGACGGCATTTTAGCATCTTTCCACTTCTGCGCATAAACTATCCTGGGTGCTGTGGGTGCATACATTAAAAATGTTAAATTTCTTCTTAGACGGCTAGACGCTCTTCTTGTATTATTCCCAGCAGGAAGGACTCTGGCCTTTTGAAAAATGTCATTTTGAGAATTTTCTTCAGTTCATTATATATCCTATCTCAAAAGGCCTTTGCCCTCCTGCATAACCACCACATATGCAGAAAATTTCCTTCACATTCTCCACATTTTCAACATTTGTTTGAAACATTTTTATACATCAACGCAAATTTTTTCAGTGTCAAATACCACCTATATATCATCTTATAATAACTTTCTTTTAAGGTATAACATGCAGTAAATCTTAAATCCGTTTTCCATAATTTTTCCCAAGCAGCCATCTCTATATTGTGACCTACATCTTGAGCCCATTTTATCATTGTCGTTTTGACCCCTTCATCTCTTGTCTCCTCCAAAAGCAACAACTTATACATCTTAGAGACTAATCTTTCATCGTTTTCACACATCTCCTTCTCAAAACTCAAAATTTGATCTACAAACCCAACCTTAAGATCCATTTTATAAATTTCATTTAGCAGATGATACTGAAACCAATTACTAACCATACTTTTTACGTCACTCAAATTTTTTAATTTACAGCCCTTCTCTTGAAAACATAACAGATCCCTATAAGTACCCCATTTAGATTGCATGTTTATCTCTTTACATGCCAAACTGCCAAAGCCTCAATTGGGGATACTCAAAATGGAGTTTTACACTCCAACCATTCTTTATATTTTACCCATACTCCCATCAGACTCCTTCTTACATAATGATTAAGAAAGTCTTTATGTACTTTGACTTTATCATACCACAAATATTAATGCCAGCCAAACCTTCTGTCAAATCCTTCCAGGTCAAGTATTCTGGTATTTCTTAATGTTATCCATTCCTTCAATCATGTCAACCAAACAGCATCAAAATACAACCTTAAATCTGGCAGGGTAAGACTACCTCTTTCTTTTGCATCTGTTAAATTCTTAAATTTAATTCTCAGTCTTTTCCCTTGCCAAACAAATTTAGTTATATCCTTTTGCCATTGCTTAAAGCAAGTTAACATATTAATTATAGGAATAGTCTGGAAAAGAAATAACATCTTAGGTAAGACATTCATCTTCACCACCAAAATTCTTCCTTAGTAAAGTGACACTGGTTATGATATATAGGTATTGCATGTGTACATTTCAAGGATCTCTGGATGACTGTGCATGTGTTAGAGCAAATATGCCCTTTGGAAAAAAGATATGCAGAGGGATCTCTGTCAGAGAGGACAAATTTTGCCCTCACCCCAAATGTAGCATTTTAAGAGAGAGAGAGAGAGAGAGAGAGAGAGAGAGAGAGAGAGAGAGAGGCACTTGGGAACATCACTGATGTAGGAGCCAAACTGTTCCCTGTCTTGGTGACTTCAGGCGTTTTCCTATGGCTATGAAGACAGCAACATTCTTGGTCGCACTAGAGTGGACAGAATGTTGGGAAAGAGCCTGTATATAGAGATTGCTACATATACTGAGTGAAGCATGGTGCTCCCGTGCACCTAACAGAAGTATTTTATCTTTCTTTTATTTCACATGAAGGCCTTTAATGCCCTGAGGATGAAATCTGAAGAATGAGTGGGATGCAGGACCTCCGTTTTGGGGCAGCAAGCCATGCCACTACTGTGACTCACTTCCTGCTTTCCTCTGTTTGAGACCAGAGGTTTCCCTGTGAAATACACACTACCGAAACAAAGCAGAATATGCTCAGAATTAAAAGGATACATATGTTTCCTGCTCCTGAAAGATTATCAACTCTTTAGCCACGCTGCAAGCAGGTCCCATGATCCACAGGGAATATTTGAATTGGGCCATCCTCCCATGGCCTTGCAAGGTCCCAATCCCAGCTCAAATGTGGACGGCCCACACATGGCACAGTGTGCTGTACAAATAATGTGATGGGGGCAGGGGCAGGGGCGTAGCTAGGGGAGAGGGGGCCCGTGTTCACCCCTCTCCCCAGTGGTCCCTCAGAGTGAGGGAGATAATGAAGAAAATAGGGAGGGTTGGAGCTTAGGGGCCCTCAGGAGCTGGGGACCTGGGTTCTTTAAACTCATTCGCTCAGTTATAGTTACACCTCTGGATGGGGGCTGAGCATGCAAACATGAGATGGGGCCAGCAAAAGCCTTTCATGCTGCTAAGGATCTGCAGATTCATGTTTCTTCATACAAAGAACACAAGTTCTTGTGAACTCAAGTTGGCAACTCCTTACCAAGAACACAGGCCAAGACCTCCTCCCCTTGTGGAATGTCTAGGTCATCTGTGCCCAACCTGAGGCTCTGCAGCTTTTGTTGGACTACAACTCCAATCATCCCCAGCCACAATAAACTGTAGTCCAACAGCAGCTGGAGAGGCTTAGGCTCATCACCCCCTGGTCTAGGCCCATTTATTCAAGTCTTGCGATCATTATGATGTGTATTTGCTAGCCTGTCCCTACCAGCAGAAGTCAGAGACCTGGAGCAGCAATGCATAATGAATGTGATGATACTAGATCATGGGGAAAGTTGGACTTGGCATCATGGAAGCAGAGTGGGGGACTCAGTACAAACTACCCCATATTCTTCAGTTTACTTTCACCTTGACATCCACTTGTCCACTACATATCTCTTGGCAAACACACACCTCTAGCATTTAAAGGGGAAAACATACATCTGTAAGACAACTGTGGCTCTCTGGCACACACCTATCTTCTGTTTGTTTTACAGGCACACTTATCTTCCCTTTGAACACTGTGTGTTCACTTGGAGACAAGCAGCAAACCTGAATGCCATATTAAATGTGAATTGGCCCTGAACTCATCATCGCCCCAAAGCAGTTGTCATTCCCTAGTACTAAGAGTGAATTACTACTACTGCTACTACTGGCTGATTGAGCAGGGTATCTTGCACATGTGCTGGATGCAGTTGCAGCTTAAACTATTGTTTGTCTGACAGCTGTAGAATCAAGCTAAACACCAAGCTCGATATTTGCGGTAACATTCACCTTTCCTCTCCCATGCATATATTTCCACGTCCCTTGATTCCCACAATCTGCCTGAGATTACGGCAAAAGTCCACTCGACTTTTGGTGCCCAAGCATCTGGTTTGCCAAAACACTTTTCTCACTGTGAGAAAAATGCCCAGAGTGACTGGTGCAAGGAAATGGTCACCCTCCTCTTCAGGACTGAAAACCTATATCAACAACTGTAGTTTTAACAGCAAATTTCCCAGCCATTTAATACTTCATCAGTACCAAGTATCACTGAGATCAACAAATAACATGGAAGTCAACTCGTCTCAACTACATGCAAGATCCCTCTAAAAATGATTTCCCAGGCTTATTAAATGGCCTGTTCGACCAGCATCCCATTGAGCAGCCACCTTTGCAGCTGTCTGAGTACTGAATTACTCTGTGTGGATGCTTAAAAATATTTCATACATAGTCTTTACTGTTGCATTAAGGTATAATACTTTGCATCACACATGCTTTTTTTTTACATGTCTTATGGTTTGTTGAATCTGAAAGAATATTTGAAATATATTCATTCATTTTCATGTCCATTGTTGCCTCCATTGTCCACCTGGAGGTGCTCTTCTCATGTGTTTTTCTATTGACTGCAATAGACTTCAAAGGCATCCTTAGTAACATATGTGTGTGCTTGAGCACACCCAACAAGGATCAAGACTTGTCATTTACACGTGTGTGATGTGATGAATTCTTCACCTACAGTTTAATCCCCACCGCCCCATTAAACACATTTGGCCCACCCCAGTAGCCCAAGGCCAAGCTCTACTTTCATTCACAATGGTGTAATTCCAGAGTGATTTTCCTGCGTTCAAACAGAACTGCTCAAGATCTACATCTGTGGGAATAAAAGCAGCTTTTGGTTCACTGGTTTTAAAGAGCAACTTTGCCCTATCTAATCTAAGAACAACAGTAAGCATGAGATTTTACAAATCAAGACATAAATCAGGAAGGCAGCCACTGAAATATGTGAGAACCTTTGCGTAGAAGGAAAAATAGTATGCATTTTCTTCCTACAAAAAGCAAGCAAGGAAGGGAGAGCATGTGGTTAAGAAGCAGGGATGTTGTTTTGTTATGTGCTCCCCGTTCCCCCGCAAAAGCAAGACTCAGCAGAGGCAGCACTACAGAGAGTTTCGTTCCTTTCTGAATGAGAGGGTTCTGCAAACACCTGTTTGTTTACAGATTTACATGTTAAGCAAGGGGGATCAGATGGGTACCCAGATAGTGCTAGCAATAGCACTTACATTTATATACCGCTCTATAGCTGGAAGCTCTCTAAGCGGTTTACAATGATTTAGCATATTGCCCCCAACATTCTGGGTACTCATTTTACCGACCTCGGAAGGATGGAAGGCTGAGTCGACCTTGAGCCCCTGGTCACGATCGAACTTGTAACCTTCTGGTTACAGGGCGGCAGTTTTACCACTGCGCCACCAGGGGCTCATGCTAGTCTCTAAAAAACCATCAGTTCCCCAAAGCAAACAGGATGCCTTTCAGGCCACCACCATCACCACCCCATTCCAATATCTGGTTTACTTCCTACAGTCAAACTAAAAAAAAAAGGTCAGTCTTCCATTTCTTACTGATGTATCTACTGACAGGAGCCAATGCTATAGATAGGTAAGCTCTGCCTCTTGTGATGGCAGACACGCCTCAGCCTGAAAATAATTTTCAGGCACTTTGCATATCTATCTTGTTGAAGTCCCCTGTGCTAACTGAGCAAAGAGGCACCTTTTTAAAGTGGTGGTTCTCTTTATTTAGCAGGAGGAGAGCAACTGGCCCTGTCCATCCCCAGCACAGCATCCCTCCAGTGGCTGTTGCTGGTGTCTTTCTTAGATTTTGAGCCCTATGTGGACAGGGAGCCATTTTATTTGTTTATGCAGTTTTCCACATTCAATTTCAACTCCAAACTGCTTCCTCGTCTTTTAACATTCTGCAGATGTCTGTTCTCATCACAACCCCACCCTGGCTGACAGTAATATTCAACTTTAATGGACATTTAAGAAACCACTTGCAGACATGAAGACCCATGGAGGAAAAAAGCATCAACAAGTAACCAGTCAATAAAATATGATCACTTAACAGCTATTAACAGTATTTGCTTCACAAATAGGATGATACATATTCAAAAAGTCTTAATGCTTCTTCTTTTTTTGTTTCCTTGTTCTGTTTTTCTCTTGTATTACTGCTCCATTTCTATCAGTTATTCTTTTTATTTAGGTTTTTATGTTTGCTTGTGTTTTTCTAGAATAAAAGGATATATATTCGTTTGTTTGTTTAGCATATTTATATACCGCCCAGACTTCATGTCTCTGGATGGTTTACATTAAAGCAACATAGATTAAAACAAAATTGAGACACTGAAGTCATTTAGAAACAATGATGGATTCTGTAAGTCTAATAAAGGCATGGAATGTGGCCCATTTTGATCATATGGTCACTTGCTCTGTTGCAATGACCCTTTAACGCACTTTGGACATATCTGCACTACAAACTTTTATCCGTTTATATGTTTTGGTTTTCTCTAAAGAATGGTGGGACTTGACATTTGATGAGGAAGAGTACTGAGAATACTCAGTTTATGACGTTTATATCCTGCCCTTCCTCCAAGGAACTCAGGACAATGTACATGGTTCTTCCTCCCCTCTTTTATCCTCACAACAATCCTGTGAGGTAGGTTAGGCTAAGAGAAAATTACTGCCTACGGTAACCTTCATTGTTGTGTGGTGAAGGATTTGAACTCAGAACTCTCCAGTCCTAGAAACCACCACACCAGCCAGGCTCTCAGTTGTTCTGTTGTGTGAGGTATTGACTGTAGAAGAAAAAGGAGATTCAAATTCCCATTTTGGCTGTGATTGCTGGAGGACTGCAATCACAGCCAATTTAGTTAATCATGTCCATTTTAGCATCTTGTTGATTTGGGCTGCAATTTTATCCACACTTACCTTGGATAATGATGCTTACTTCCAAGTAGACATGAACGGGGTTGCACTGTGTTATAAAAATAGAGACTTAAAACATAGATGCCTAATTTTTCTTGGGGAAGGGGTCATGATTGAGTTAATTATTGAAGGGGGCGGGCTGCGACCCTGAGGCAGCTCCTGTTGACCTGGATCTTTTAAATGCATAGCTCACCTGCCCATCCAAGCTTTGCTACACCCTATTTGCATCTAGTCACCATAAATCCCACATGTTTTATTCAATGCAGATAATAGCCGCTCAATAAGTTTGGAACATGAGAAACAAGCCAGTAGAAGAGGAGACCACCACCTCAAACAAAGGCAAAGAATGAAGCAGGTGTGAAGGGCAGGTCGTGAAAGAAAAACAATGTTCTTAAGGCTTTGCTGTCAGTGATGAGTGGAAAACCTGAAGCAGCTGTACACGTCGTCGTCGTCCGTATGCTTCTTAGGCTCTCTCCCCACTCCCTTCCCCTCCAGTCCAAGGTTTCCCTAAGTAAGATGCCTCAGTACCTAGGCAGGCATGGCAAGCATGTGTGTGTGTGAGGATGCAAAGTGATATGAGCCGGGGGTGGGGGTAGTGGTGGGGATATAGTTGCCAGGTCTCTCTGCACTCCCACAGATCTGGCTGAAGTTTGTGGATATGACAGCAGGGTCACCAGATCCAAAGGATGGTAAGACTCCAGCAGATGTATAGGAGTTTCAACAAGTGCAGGATGTCAGATGGAGAGGAGGTAGCGGGGAGAGAGAAATAGGACCTCCTCTCAGATACCTGCTTCTACACATCCATTAATGCTTATAGGAGCCCTGCCCTTTGCATCCACAATACAGAGATGAAAAGGAAGGGATTTATATTTGTTTTGGATGTGTATGCTACCTTTTTGCCACAGAGACCCTCCGAACGGCTCACAACCCTGCGTACAACTTGTTAAGAAGTCAATAACATTATCACCAAGTGCATGGCAACAAATCCATTACTGAATCATTGCGCAAGGAGAACCAGGTGAGCTGGAATTCTGTCCTTCAGGCATAAAAGAGATGTCTGCACCTCCAAAGAGATGAGGCTGGCAACCGTCCACCTACCCCCCCAAAATGTGAGTCCTGACTTTATCCAACATGCTAACCTCTTTCCAGTGGAGAAATGAGCAGCACTTGCTAAATACCTGAAAAGCCCATTACACAGGCAGCTATAGATCTCATTTTCTCTGTCTCCAAATCATTAGAACACCATTGCCCAAATCAAGAACACTTCAGATTTGCAGCCTACAGAATGCAAATCAAGGGATGGATGATGCACCCTCTCTTTCCACAGCCCACCATGTCCCTCTCCAAATGTGATCCACACATATGCTGCAGTTCCCATCCTTGCTACTTACCAGACATGGGTCCGAGAGATACAGAAAGTGTGCTATTATTCAAGTTCCAGCTGTGCAGTTCAGAGCCTCAGCCCCATATTTTCCCTATACCCAGCAAGAATTCAGCTCTTTGCCTCTTTTCTTTCCAGCAGCAGCACTGCTCTTCTCTGGGGCTATTGCATCTGGGCTGAGAGTGGGAGCAATGACCAACGTCTCTCCTTCCTTGACTTCAGGTGCCAGCTGGTAACTTTTTCCCACATGGGTCTTGTGCCCCTGACAATCTGTGATTAGGGAGAGGCAGGCAGCAGCAACCGGAGCTCCAAGGCTCATGCCCTCTATCTGCTCCACCTTACCTCCTCCTGGCTGTGGAACCAGCTCCTCCTCCTGGTCACAGATGAGTTCCTTCACTTTAGCATTTCAAGGACTGCTGGAGCTTGCCAACACATGCAGTCTAGGGAAGGAACAAATGGGCCCTGCCAGTAGCCACCCCTTCCTTCCTGAAAAGCACAGGGTTTGCTGCCTTGGCTTCAGAGCAAGTGCATCCTTCAACATAAACATACTGAGAATTTGTTGCAACGAAGGATTGGCCCTTATAGCCTGGGACACTGGCACTGAGGAGCAAACTGCCAACAGTGTTACTTGCCTTTACCTGTATTTTGAAATTAAATCTCCAAAAGCCCTTTCAAAAGATGTTGTTTTCCTTAAACAAGCTGAAAGGACAATATGTGATTGTTCAAGTAAAACTCATTGCTGTGATCCAGCTAAGGATTATAGGTGAGGTGAAGAAGGCATCTGTGTGCATGTCTCTAGTTAGCTAGATGGGAAATTGCATTACCACCTGCCTCTGACCTTCTGATCGATAAATGGATCTATTTATTGCTTGTTGGAATGTGTGTGTTTTCCTTTGAACAGGAACCTGTGTTTGTAATAATTAATGTATATTAAATAAAAGCACCAACAAAATGAACAAAATTAAAAGATAATACAATCATCATCATCATTATCATCATCATCAAAATGAGTTACTAGAAAGTAATCTAAAACTGGAAGAACACAGCAATAACATTAAAAGATGAGATCACAGCTTTAAAACTGACTGGAATAAAATGTTTTTCACCAGGAAAAGCTTTTCCTGGTGTGCAGATAAGATAACTTGCTATGCTGTCAATGTCGAAGCATTTCATAGCCATTTCTTAATGGCTGGATTAGGGTTCTTTGGAACACTAACAAGGCCTTGCCAGTGGGAAGATCAGTATTGGTGGACAAGCTTCTCTGAAAGACAAATTGCCCTTAATTACTAATCTCTCTCCTGCAAGGTGCTGCTGTTAGAGAACGTAAGGTGGGTTCTAGGATGCACTAACTTGACAGGGAAACAATGAGCATGAATAGGCTTGAATAACACTGCACGTGAATCAACTGTCACTAGGCTATGGATCACCAGCTATGAAGCCAAATCTGGCCATTGATGCGGGGCTGCTATCAGACCCTTCTTCAGAGACAAGAGAGATGTATGGATGTAACAAGACATGGCATCATTGCCCTGAGTGGAAGCAGAGGCCTTGGGCTCCAACCATGCCACACCCTCTCAAAGCAGCCCTCCACAACTGGTCAAAACTACTTGTTGTCCAGAACCTTAGAACAACCCCCAAGATTCACAGGTCAACATGGAAAGAGTTCCCTGGGTGCTTTCCAGATAGCAACTTAAAATTGCTTTGCTACATATAGGCTTGGTTTGCATTAATATGATCTGGGTGTTGACACCGTCTTGCGTATGGGAACAGCAAAGTGCCATTCACACAGCCACAGCCTGTATTAATCTTATCTTCATGTTCCAGGTTTAAAGTGTTGTATGTGCATGAGAAAATAGCTGCTGATTTTCCAAGTTTTGAAAACAGTTTTATGTATGTATGTATATATGTATGTATGTATTGCATTTCTATACGGCCTAGTATAGAATCTCTAGGCAGTGTACAGATTAAAATATAATATAAAATAAAACGTTTACAATTCATACAAACAGATAAAAATCACAATAGATAAAATGATTGGTGGTGGCCGGGATTTATTTATTTTTTGAAGCCATCTGCTCCATGGTGGCTCTGCCCTTGCTCTTTCTCTCAAAGGGAAGCGCCCTGTGTGCAGATCCAGGGGTGGTGGGTTGCTTCCTCTCCACTTTTCTCTCACTTTCTCCCCTCAGAGCTTCTGTGCAAGAGGAAGTGGTGTAAAATCTGATGGCTAACCATAATGAGCTTCAAAATGTGACACACTTTGAAGGCAGTTAGGGTTAGCTGTCCGATTTTACACCACTTTCTCCTGCCTGCAAGCTCACAGTCTGGAAAGCACCCTGGAGGCAGAAGGTTTCAAGGCTGCTGCCTTCTTTGGTTAAATGCTTACCGAAGATGTAACAATAGCACCACCTTGTGTCATCTAAAAATACTGCACAGCCAAAAACCAGAGGTGGGGAGTTCAAAACAAAAACATAGTCACTGAACACCAGTCTGAGAGACTGGTTTTCATTTTTGATTGAGGAATACCAATAACAAGAAACATCAGTCCTAGCATCTGTCCTATTTATGTGTTGGTTGTGGATTTACAGCTGTCTTTTATGCTTCCCCTCACTGTTTAAAACAAAGAAACAAACTCTGAGCATCTGTGCCTTTGCCATGCCCTCTCCTCCATAGTGCAGTGTGTTAATAATGCTTTGCTAATAATTGTGGCGGATAGCTCACTGAAAATGTCAACCCATTGTGTGGCAGGGCAGCTGTAAAGAAGGCTAATTCCATCTGGAAGTCATTCGGAAAAGGACTGAAAATAAAACTGCCAATATAGTAATGCTCTTATACAAACCTATGGTGCAACTGCGCTTGGAATACTGTGTACACATAGGCAGATTATGGCAGAGGCAATTGTCTACAGCGGCAAATCCTGGGGGAGTGGAAGATCTTGGGGCAGGGAAATAGTTTTCCCCTCCTCCCTCCCCTGAGCTAGGCGTGAACTCTTTTGGGAAAGAGGAGGGGAGCTGGAAGGAGCTCTCCCTTGCGGAAGCAGCAATGCCTTTTTTAAAAAGTAACTCATATATGAATCCCTTTTATGATCATAAGTTATATAAAACTGCTAGATTAAAGCAAGATTTGGTTGCATAGATGCTGTTATTGCACTGCAATCTGCTACAGAGGCGACCCTGCAGATGACCACAGGCAGGGATCAGCATGGAGTTCCAGATCACATCCTTCCTAATACGACTCTATCCATGGCAGGGTGAACACACTCCAATTACATCTCAGTGTTTCACCAGTAAATGTATGCTGAAAACCAGATACACTGCTTGTTGTGTGAGGAGGACAGCATCACAGAATGTAATATTCTGGAAGTGTTGGAGGGGAATTAAGTTGCAGGTGGGATATGTGATTGCAGCAATGTTTCTATTGTCATGCTCCATCAAGGATGGTTGCCACTGTATTTCCACTTTATCCTAGTTTCCAAGTGGTTTAATTGCCATCCTATGTTTCCGTTTGCAATGTTATGGGGCTAATGTTTTGTTTGTCTGCCGGTGCCCACCATGCTTTTGAGGTATATTATTATTATTATTTCTTGTTTACACAGTCAGACAGGTGTTATTGACCGGTTTGTTTTATCCAGACATCGAGTCCTTCCCAAGGACCTGGGATGGCTGAATTTTATTGTCAATTGTTATAGATATCATCGCAGAATATAGGCTGTTCCCAGTAAAGTTGCTTTTTGTTGTTGTTGTTGTTATTATTATTATTACATTTATATCCCGCTCTTCCTCAAAGAAACTCAGAGCGGTGTATTACATACTTAAGTTTCTCTTTCACAACAACCCTGTGAAGTAGGTTAGGTTGAGAGAGAAGTGACTGGCCCAGAGTCACCCAGCTTCAGCATGGCTGAATGGGGATTTGAACTCGGGTCTCCCTGGTCCTAGTCCGGCACTCTAACCACTACACCACGCTGGCTCATATATATTTGAGATATATTTGCTGTCCTGTTCTGTCTAGGGGACTTGTTTTGGAACAGTTGTGTGTCAGGGAGTTCTGTTTGTGAGGATTGTCTGTGGGGGTGTCAGGAGATCTCTTGGATGTGCATGTGCTTGTTGCATTTTTGTGTTTTTCATATTCATGCCATGTTTCTGTCTGTAGCCCTTTTATGTACACCATTTGTCTTATGGGCCTGTATCTTGCCACTCCCAAGTCCCATCACCCACCATATCTTGCCACCACACACACACACATACACCATACCCTGTTTCCTTGCTTTTAGTTTCCATGTAATGCCTTGGCCAGTTATGCTGTATCCATGTCGTTGCATGAGTGTTGCTAGGCTGCCTAAGCATAAATCTCTGCATTCTTTCTCAGAAGTAAGAAGTAAGTGGAACTGTACACACTGTAAATGTGTATAGCTTACAGTCCAACTTCCAAGCAGGGATGCAGGGAGTTTGACTTCCAGCTGTAGCAGTGCAAAGTAGAAACTAGCATATTAACTCCCCATCAGCCTACTCACACACACTCAGTAATTCGTGGCAGTAACTCAGGAGAAAGAGAGAAAGGGGCTGAAGAAAAGCTACCAGAGGGAAGTAAGGACTGAAGAAGAGATTAGGCTCTACTTGTGACATGAGAGGAGCAGTAGCTGCAAAGGAGTCATGGAACGTGTGTGTGTGTGTGTGTGTGTGTGTGTGTGTGTGTGTGTGTGTGTGTGTGTGTGTGACTACAAACCTAACTACCAGGGGCATAACTATAACAGGGCAAGGGGAGACAGTTGTCTGGGGGCCCACTGCCTTGGGGGGGGGCAGAGGCAAGTCACATGACTGACTCCCCCAGCCGCGCACCCACCCGGGCTTCTTTCAGTTGTATTCATCCTCCGAAATTGATGTGGGTGTTAAGACCTGGAGCTACCAGAACAGCATGTCTTTCTTTAGTACCATTAAATGACTTGCATCGTCCACAATTTACAAAACCCTTTGAAAAATAATTTAGGATGATGTTCTATTGTGGCACCTAGGAGATAGATATAGATATAGATATAGATATAGATATAGATATAGATATAGATATAGATATAGATATAGATATAGATATAGATATAGATATAGAGGTGTGTGTGTGTGTGTGTGTGTGTGTGTGTTTATTTATTTACTCTGCTTTTTGTTACCACTATTCAGCCTCATTTAAGATGTCTTTACTTTATGAGCTGAGCTTCAGTGAGGGTGGGGGGAGCTTTTAAAATCTTGTCTCTGGGCCCACTCCAACCTTGCTACACCCCTGCCAACTACCTCACTGAGGCCCTGGAATACTAACCCTGCAAAAGAACCAAGCTATGGATCTGGGGGGGTGACAGATAATAGGGGGGAAGTCAGAGTTGCTGCCTCCTCTTGAACAACAGATACAAAATGTAACAATTACTACCATTTATACATCTCCATCAATATGAATGGTAGAACTGTGCAACTTTTAAAAAATTACAGATTCAATCCAATCTGATCCAACCTCATAGAAAAATTGTCAGGAGGGCCACCATGACCTCCCCAAATTGTTGGGTCAGCTTGGATTGGAAACCCAACATTTCCCAACATTGCTCTTGGACCAAGTCAAATTGCTAGCAAGCCACCTCTCAGCTGAGGCATGAGGCTGGCCATTTAATTTTTAAGTGGCTCACTTGAAATATCTCACCTGAGAGGTACAGAGCTGGCGATTTCATTTTTTAATGACTTTCAGGGTTTCTCCTGCTGCAATGGAATGTTTTCTGATAATACCTGACAGAGGGCAATCAGGTTTGACAGGCCTCTTGGACCAACACAACTGCACAGCTCTAGTGAATGGCATTTCATTAAAAAATGTGCAAAGAGAATAGGTCCCTGCCCTGAGATTCTTACCGTCTACAATTCAAGAGAGGGGAGACAACAGAGGAAGGGGAGGGAAATGCAGTACACAAATGAAATGAAATACATTGGTTGTACATGTATACCCTGGGAGTAAATGACCCTTCGTTTTGATAATGAAAGTCAAGCTTTGAGCAGAAACTTAACAGAAAATAGTACAAAGGGGAACATTTTAGAAGCATTAGAATCAGTTTTCCCCCTAATTTGCATTGATTGATAAATTGATTGGTTGGCTGGTTGGTTGGTTGGTTAAATGCCATCAAGTCAGTGTCTGTCAACTCTTAGCGACCACATAGATAAATTCTCTCCAGGACGAGCTGTCTTCAACTTGGCCTTTAAGGTCTCTCAGTGGTGCATTCATTGCTGTCGTAATTGAGTCCATCCACCTTGCTGCTGGTTGTCCTCTTCTTCTCTTTCCTTCAACTTTCCCCAGCATTATGGACTTCTCTAGGAGTGGAGCCAGGCTGGTGGTGGCAGCCTGTGTGAGGCCTTCGTGGCCCCCTGGACCCACCCTCACGTCTGATGTCAGATGCACATGGCCAGCAGACGCGGGGGCATGGTCTCCCTTCCAAACAGGGCCACGTGGCCACGCTGCCAATGCAGTGCGGGCCGATCTCTTTCCTAAATGGGGCCGTGTTGCCCTGTTTGGGAGGGAGATTGATCGGCCCCGCTGCGTTGGCAGCTGGACCAGGAGTGGCTCTCCCTGCCTTTAAGGCAGGGAGAGTAGCCCCAGCTGCGCTGCCCACACAGTGAGTGCCATTTTCAGCTCCAAATGGGGCTGTGCGGCCCCATTTGGAACTGAAATAACACCCCCATGTCTGACATCAGATGCGGGGAGAGTGTCTGGAACTACGCTTGTGGCCCCTGATTGGGCGCGGCCCGGGTTCTTTGAACCCATTCACCCAATAATGGCTCCGCCCCTGGACTTCTCAAGGGAGCTGAGTTTTCACAAAATGTGTCTGAAGTATGATAGTTTGAGCCAGGTCATTTGTGCCTCAAGTGAAAATTCTGGGTTGATTTGTTCTATGATCCATTTGTTTGTTTTCCTGGCTGTCCATGGTATCCTCAAAACTCTTCTCCAGCACCAATTTGCATCATGAGGGGGGAAATCAGCCTCAATCATTAAATCCTTGACCTCTTCACCCCACGAGATTAACTTAATTCAACAGGCAGGCACCACCCCCTCCACAAAATACATCAGTAAAGCAACATAAGAACTAGACTGCTTAGATGAAAAAGCTGTTTTTAACCTTCCAAATGAGAAAGGAAGGAATGACATGGTTCAAAATACAAGCACTGTATTATCCAAAAGCTCATAAGTATTCAAGACAATTAATGCACTATAGTCACCCTACTTCTTAAAAAAGGTTGATTCTGAGAGTACTAAAATTATTATACTGACACAAATAGAATCCACTAGACTTGCAAAGAATTAGTTGTTCATGGCTTTATGAAACCCAAATAGGAGACAAGATCACATCCATCACCTCTCTTCTTTGCTGACTACTGTTGCTAGGACTGCTCTTCTGTGGGGGCTCCCAGAAGCCTCTCTGCTTATGCTTGAGACCACAGGCATGTGGATTCTCACTCTTGACATGCTCAGGAGCTTCACAGGAACCATTTGGGATTCCCCAGAACTACTCTTTTCGAGAAAGAAAAGCAGCTGGAATGTTGCCCCAGGACACAATTTGGGCTTTAATTGCCCCTGGTTCCTTGAGCCAGTGTGCTCCACGTGGCCTACCATGTGCTCCCTTGTATACTCCATTTGGATTCCAGTGTGAGACACTCACGCCTTGGATGCTAGCTTTGGTACCTGCCATTACATCTGGCAGTGTCTTGCTCTGTGTTCCAAGAGCGTTTCCAGCCTCCAGATCAGTCCTCTTGCTTGGCCTGATCTGCCCAGCCAGCCTTGCTACCACCAAAAGTTGGCTACTTGAGAACAGGCACTTTGGGGATCTATCTTCACTGCCTAACCTGCTGGGCTTCCCACTCCTGCCAGCTGCTTCCCAGTCCACCCCTGAGGAAAGAGGTCCTTCAGTTGCATCTGAGCCACAAGGACCCAATCACCGCTAAAAGGAAGGACGAGGTTGTATAGTAATCTCTGCGCCCTTCTAGGCTTCCTGTCCCTGCTCTTTTTCTTAAATCCAAAAGAACTGTTTCTCTCCAACTTCCTTTCTCTGGTCAGCCTGGAAGTTATTTAATTAGAACACTATGCTAAATTTCCTCTTTACAGTTATACGTTTAAGCTTGTAACATATTTTAAATAGTAATATTGCTTTAATTGACCCTCTTACTCCATTTTACCCCTTACCCTCAAGTAAAACCGTCTTTGTTTTTGAACTTCAGCATCTCTCTCTCAGTCCATTTTCCTGACACGAAAGCTTTGCACAAAAATTATTCTGACGTGGAACTGTTGCACTCTGAGCTAATTTCCCCACACAAAACCCAAACACAATTTTGGGGTGTTCACCAATCACCCTGGGGCAGTTCCATTAACACTACATATATAAGTGATAAAACTGATGCTTTATTGCCAGATATATTGATTTTAAAATCTCTGTATTATAACTTCTATTAATATAATAGTCAAACAAGAAAGCAATTACTTACCCCAAGCAAATTAAAATTATATTTTAAACTACAGATAATTCAAACAGCATTGCAAACTATTCAATAAGCAGTCATGTTCTCTCAACATGGAAGATGTTACAAATTAGGTTACCAGACAGTATAGCTTTAAAACTGCTGCTAAATAATTAAGCTCCTGTGATCATAGGCTTGTCCATATACTGCTGGCAAGGTAAAGTGTGCTGTTGAGTCGGAGTCGACTCCTAGCGACCACAGAGCCCTGTGGTTGTCTTTGGTAGAATACAGGAGGGGTTTACCATTGCCTCCTCCTGCACAGTATGAAATTATGCCTTTCAGCATCTTCCTGTATCGCTGCTGCCTGATATAGGTGTTTCACATACCAGTGGGGATTCGAACCAACAACCTCTGGCTTGATAATCATGTTATTTCCCCGCTGCGCCATTAGGCGGCTCCTATCTCCAAAGACCCAATGGACATAATCCAGCAAAATTTAGTCGTCACCAAGGCCCATGTCACATGTTACATACCAACACAAACAGTGTTGGTGCTTTGACAAGTATATCTGTATGATATGTGTGTTTGTCATATTCAGTGTAAGAGTCATTATGGTATAGTAGAATTATTGTTGGACTCTGTCCTAGAGACCTGGGTTCTTCTCTCAAATTCCTTATCAAACCATCTCTCTTTCATATAGCCTTTGGACTGAGGTCCCTGAGTTTTCATCTCCTGCTGAAACTTAGCCTCAGTAATATATATCTATATTTTTTAAAAAATTTATTACGGCCATTGGCCAGCAAAAATAGCAGCAACAAACATACTCAACACGTCAATAAAACAATGCTAAAACACAATATGAAAGATTACAATCAGTAATAATAAATTATTTAAAAACAACAGACAACTCTCGCAGTTAGGCACTTAATAGGGACCTCAACCTAATGGCAATATAGAAAAATTTAGCCACAACTGCTGTAGTCCCAGGGCTCGAATCCACGAGGCAGTAATAAGTATAAAAGAGATCACACCTTCCGGGAAACTTGAGTAACAGAGGGGAAATGAGTTCTTCTCTAGCATCCCGATACAAAGCGCAGTACAACAGCACATGGGAGACAGTTTCCAGAAGGCCAACGCCACAAGAGCAGAAAACCGCAACAGGGTTATCTTTTGCAAACCTCCGTTCCAACAGAATATATAACTATATTTGCATATATAGTATTATTTCTGTTGTAAGATCCTTGGGCCAGGGGCCTATTCTTTTGATTCTACTACTTATTAAGTGCTATGTTTTTCCTGTTGGAGCAAATAGCTTTGTGGAGAGTAGAAAATGCCAAGGGGAAAGTGCTTAAAAAATAATCTCTCACACTGTGGTTCTGATTCCTGGTTCCTTGTTACTGCAATTTGTAAAAGCTTTAAAGAGACAGAGATGTTTTCCTGTATCTCCATCACAATATCTTTGAACTGGTAAAAATGAAACCCTATTTCATTGCTTTCCATAGGGATTACTTGGAACTAGATTTTGATGGATTGCACCCTATATTTCCAGTGGGTGGCAGTGTTGTTCTAATGGTCTATGAAGATGTTTCTTAAGAATAATTTGTACATGATGTAAAGGTATAGGACAACAGCCGGACTAAATTAGCCATTACTAATGCGTCTCATTGATTTCAATGATGTTTAAGCATGACTGAGTCGTCTGGGTGCTGCTTATAGTGCTGGTTTTTTTAATAAATTTTTTTTCTTAATTTATCCTCACAATGTCCCTAGGAGTTAATGAACTATTTGTCTGATTTTACACATGGGAAAATGATGCTGAGATTAAGATTTCTTGTTTGAATTCATTCAATGAGCTCATGACTAAAGCAGGATTTGAAATAGAATAATGAAGCATGAATGTGCAGGAAACTCATTTAACACTTACAACAGCCTTGTAGAGTAGGCCAATATTGTTATCACCATGCGGTAGATGAATGGTGGGGTGGGGGGATGATGATGACTGGGGCTAAGAGAATGGCAGCTTGTTTATAACCATTTCATGAATTTCTGGCTGAAGCAAGAATTGAACCAGGCAGACACTTCCTCAGTTTGATGCTTGCCTAGAACCCTGAGAGAACTCTAGGTCTCCCCAATCCACCCTCTTTCCACTGGATCACATCCCATGAACCTGTTTTGGGAGGTGGGGCTGCTGTACACCCCACACAATCAGTTGCCTGGCCAATAACTTCAGTGCACACTTGAAAGGTGGCCAGAGCACAACTGATAAGAGACTGACAGTTACTAACCATCCAACAGTGACATTGACACATAGGCAATGCCCTAGTTCAATAGTTACCTCACCTGAGGCATTCATGTGGGAGTGGAGTGGAGTGGAGTGGACCCCACCTCTCTACAATGCATGATGGAACATGAGCTGGGGACTCCCTGTTCATATGGTTTCTCTCCTTCTAATCAATCAACCAACCAAAATGCGTGGATGCAGCATTTGTAGAGGTTCTAGCTCATGATAGAGGTTCTAGCTCATGTCTAACTTTTGTACTATATGGGAAAATAAACATGCATGTATGAATGTCAGATCTGATGTGTACAGATGTGCATTGTTCACCATTTGTCCCTTTAAACAAGCAGAGGAATCTTCTTTTCCATAGTCCCACTTGCATGTATTGCAAAAGGACAAAGGACCAAAGAAAAACCCAAATGAGTTATTGCTGATCCAGAGCTTTTATTTACATCAGTCACATCTGAGTATATAAATAACCTGTCTGGAGCAGCCCTTGCTGGTGTTACATGGAACAATATTTGGTTGGAAGTTGTGTGACCCTCTTGTAGTAGGGTGTGTCCAGATCGCAGCTTTGCCCAAGGCTGGTTTGATGCTCTAGGCAGGGATCCACACATTTAGGTTTAGATCACTAGCCAGCCATTATTGTGGTCACCACCAATCCCCCTCTCTTCCCTCAGATATATTTCCAACACAGAGAGAGCTTTGGAGAGAACTGGGTCTTCTGTCATTTGCACTGGAATATGGAGATGCAAAGAAACAGAGGGAGCCCTCTCCTACTGCTCAGAAAGGATTCCTGCTTTTTCTTACCTTCTAAAAAATAGCAGGAGAAATGAGACCTCTGGGGCGGAGATCTGTGCAATGCAGGGTGTCCAGCTTGCCAAATGGTTGGGGCGCTTACCACTGGCAAGCTGGCAAGTGGATTTGCAGACACCTGGTTGTAGCACTAATCCAGAAGAGGGGTGGAGTCATGGAGAGTTAAGGATGCCAGAGTGCAGCAATTCAGAAACTTGGGGATGGGGTGGGCAGGGCTTGGGCCCTGTGCCTTTAAATTTGCCACTGAATCAGTCACAACATTTCTCCTACTCTTTTGTCCGCCCCTCTCCCTTCATAGTGTCAGGTAGAGGCCTCCTCATTACAGCAGGTAGGGGAAGGGCACAGAAGACAAGAGGACAAGCCACAGCTGCCTTGTCTCCTGAGTCAGTGATGGATTCATTAATTGTTTGTTGGTTTTTCCAAAATACCATGACTGCAAAAGTTATATGAAACTCTGCACATGAAAAATAGTATATTATGACTGCATTCCCAGAAAAGTATATACAGACAACAGTGGCAGGTTTAAAATTATAAGGGAATAGCTTGGCAGCAAACTGGCAACCTTAAAGGTATCACAAGAATGAGGAACCAACTGGCACAGGATCTGTGTGCAACAATCACCATCTTGGACTGTGCCACTCACAACTAGTCTCCAGAATGTCAATTCGGTTTGCAAGGTTCAGCATGAGAATCAGCAGAATCTCCATGTGGGTTGTGGATGTCAAGTGTACTGATCCCATATGGTGGATGCTGGGGAAAACATCTGCTTTGGAACACCTTAATCTCTCTGTCAAAATGCCTCAAACTGTCCTTAAAAAAAAACCAAACCAACATATCCAATAATAAAATTTAAATGTCCTCCCTGTTCAATAGGAGTACCTAGGACTTGATTCAAATTTATTGTGGCAGATGGAGTTCAAGCAAATGTTGCCCTCAAAATGCAGCCTTCTGGAAGGTTGCATGATTTCCACATCATTCATCAGCTTTCTAAAAACACACAAAGTCTGCCTTTAGGCTACCATTAAGTGGTACAGGTGCAATTCCACTAGTTTTAAATGGGTTTGGGCACTACTAAGACAAACAATAGACACTTCCCAACACTCTTCAGACCACACAGCCTGGAGTCAGGATGAGCCAGCACACAAGGAGTTGCAACCAAAGCTGTGACCACTCTGGCCTCCCCAAGGGACAACTGGATGCCACCAGGCTTTCTGGTTCTCAAGGCCAATCTACATATTATGTGAAATGCATCACTGGGCCTACATTTGTAATATCTTTAAGTTGAACAGCAGATGTGGCGGGACAATTCAGATCAGGGCTGTGGTGCATTTGGGGCGGGAAGCATTTAATCCTTTCCCTTCACACTGCAGTCCTAAAGGCCTTCCAGGGTTTTTAATTAGTTTTAATTGTTTTAATGCTGTAACCTAGTTTTCGGGGTTTTTTAATTGTTCTGATTAATTGTTAATTGATGTTTTACATTGTTTATATTTCTGTTTTAACTGTTATTGGTTTTAATGGTTTTGTTTTAATTGTAAACCACCCTGAGCCACTTTGGAAGGGTGGTATAAAAATTGAATAAAGAAAGAAAGAAAGAAAATCATGTCCTTGAAGCTGCTATTAGCCCTGGGGAGGGAAGCTTCCATTCGTGCCAACAGAAGCTTGCTTTCTGAGAGAATAGCATCTTTGGAATGCAATTCTCATTGAGGAAGCAGGAGGAAGACATACCCCTTCCCTGCATACTATGGTCCCAGTTGCCACACACACACACACCACCCATAGCTATTATTGAACTTAAAAAGAAATAGGCGGAGCCAATGACACATTTCATATAACATATAAATCCTGTTCATAACACACATACAATAGTACACTTCCTTTCTGTACCCTGCATTTGAAGCGACCTGTGCCCAGGTCTTGTAGTAGCAAGCTGGTTTTGTGGTAAAAGGTAAAGTCGAGTCGGAGTCGACTCCTGGAGCCCACAGAGCCCTGTGGTTGTCTTTAGGTAGAATACAGGAGGGGTTTACCTTTGCCATCTCCTGCGCAGTATGAGATGATGCCTTTCAGAATCTTCTTATTTTGCTGCTGCCCGATATAGGTGTTTCCCATAGTCTGGTAGCAAGCATAAATTGTTCCTTTTGCTAAGCAGGGCCTGCCCTGGTTTGCATTTGAATGGGAGACTACATGTGAGCACTGTAAGATATTCCCTTTAAGGGATGGGGCTTCTCTGGGAACAGCACCTGCATGCTTGAATGCAGAAGGTTCCACTTTCCCTCCCTGGCATCTCCAAGATAGGGTTCAGAGAGACTCCTTCTTGTAACCTTGAAGCCACTGCCAGTCTGTGTTGACAATACTGAGCTAGATGGACCAATGGTCTGACTCAGTACATGACAGTTTCCTATGTTCCTCTTTGAACATAAACACATGCATACACATACATGTGTATAGACACCTGCACAATTTAATGTCTGGATAAGGCTATAGTTTGGCTCTCAGAGTGTGTATGCGCTAAGTACTTGGATGAGCAAGTACATTACCAAGGAAGCCATTCAATTCAAAGATCAGATGGCCATCAATAGGACAAAAAAAGTCCCTTTCACAGTTAGGCCACGATGTAAACCACAATAAAACCATCTACACATATAAAAGAAGTATATGGTGCAGTTGATCTTGCATTGGACCACAGAAGCACACCTAAACGTTATGGGAGGCGGGGTGTGAGTTAGATGTGTGACAGCTGCTTTGGCAGCAGCCACTCATTTATTATAAGCTCCTAGGCAAGGGATTTATCATGCCCTTGGCAGAACTCACTACATGGGTGTTGGGCTGTGTTTGGCTTGGTGGGCCAGAACTGGTGCAAGCCCAACAAAAAAGCCAATGATGCCATGTGTAGTCTCATCACGACAGAATCTCTCAGCATTAGCAAGAACTCTCACTGGCATCGAAAAAGGGCTGTTTCCTTTCTTCTGCTGTCAGACTCCTTTCTTGCTCCCAATATACTTTAAATCCATGCCAAAGGAACACGTTTATCGCTCTTGGAGACTTTAAAAGTTGTAGAGGCTCACAGCTGGATAGGAGGGCAAAAAAAACCTTGATACATTCTTTCCCTCATGCACCTAATCTGAAACTACAACACCCATTCACACAACTCTGAAACTGAGCAGAATTTCTGAATCTCCACATCACTATCTAATACATCTGTCATTAAAAGACAGGCTTAAAAGTGGAAATATCTTTCACCCCCAAAAAAGCAGCCATGAAAAGTGGGGGAGACCATCTGAACTCGGGTGATGATGTGTGGAGAGGGGAGAATGGCACTTCCCTCTACACTATTTTCCTGCTGAAAACCACTCCTTGAAATGGCTATTTGTTCCCAAAGTTGCTATCTGCAGAATTGAGAATCACTACTTGGGGCTGTTTTTTGTCAAAAAGATACCAAACGTTGCTTTTGAATTTTGACTTTGACGGACACTTTTATTTCTTTATTGCAAAATTATAATAACCAGGATCTTTCCTCAAATTCCGTTCAGATCGACTCCCCTCATCTCCGGACTCTTACTTAGGGCGACCAGTCACAAAGGAAGATAAAACTCCTGTGTAGGAAAGGGGAAAGCACCTGGGGCAGCTTTGCTTACCCCTGCATGAGAGACAACTCCACTGAAATGGCCTCTTCCACACAACTGCAAAAAAAAAAAAAAAGGTTCAAGGTTCCCCCTTTGCTTCTGATCATCTTAGCCTAGCTTTCTTTCCTGGTTCTCTGCTTTCCATTAAACCTATTTCCCACCCACCCCCGGGGGGGTATTTTTCGCCTCCTTCATCCCCTTTCTTTCTCCCCGGCTCCCTCCTCTCTCCTCCCCTTATTTCCCTGGGCTCTGCACAGGCCCAGTTTCTCTAATCAGATGAAGCTGCAGGATTATCTCTCTGTCCCTCGCTGCCAGTCTCCATTTTGTTTCCTCTCCGTCGGGGGGAGGCAGCACTCCAGTCCAGTGGTGTTGTGGGGTCACACCTGTGGGTGTAAAGTAAAACTCCGTGGCGGCTTCTGCTGCTTCTCGTCGTGCGTGGATGCTGGGCTGGCGTTCGCCCCCTGCTTTGTTGCCTAGTGGGAGCCCCCACGGGGAGGCTCCACTCTTATGGCTTCTTCCGGGTTCCCTTTTTGATTTCTGAGCATCTTTGGAAGGAGATCCACCCCCTCGAGGAGGCTTCCTGGCCTGGCAAGTCTGGATGTGTGAGCTCTCTCTCTCTGTGGAGGGAAGGTAAGGACTGCGGGCAGGCGCTGCGGACTCTCTTTTCTGCTGCAGTTACCACGGAATCTCGCTCTGGACGCGCGTCTTCGGGAACAACAAGGCAGGTCGTGTGGAGATCAGAAGAGCTGCAGAGACAAACCCTTGAGGGAGGATGGGTAGGAAGCCTAGTAGTGCCTGAAAGGGCTTGAAAAGTCCTGTTCTCCCCGCCCTCCTTTTCTGAACAAGGGAAGAGCTCTGGTCCTTGTGAGGATACTCGAAATGCACTTGATTCTGTGCTGAGAAAAAGCATTTTATTTCCCCCCTTTTAAGATGCTGGTTAGTTCTTGCTGAATATCCATCTATTGGATTCCTGTCTGAAATAGTGAAGAACTTTGTAAAAGGGTGGGGCTGACATTCGCTTGAAACTTGTATCTTCTGATCCTGGTAGTTCTGCCTCAGGGGCGTAGCTAGGGGAGGGGGGGCTGTGTTTGGCCCTCTGAGTGAGGGAGATCATGAAGAAAATAGGGAGGGGTGGAGCAGGGGGGGCACGGGAACTTTGAACCCATCCACTCAATTATAGTTACACCCGCCCTGTTCTGCCTCTTCATCTCATATAGGTGGGGTGACTTAGTGGCTATTAGGAGGGGAGGGAAATGTACTTTGTATACGCTCAGAGGTAACCTCCGTTGTTGTGTATGTTCTACAGGGGAAGATTCATGCTGGGAAGGGGTTCTAGGGCTGAGCCCTGAGGGCCCATGGATCAAGTTAAATCCCTGATTTTGTACTGATTTCTGATTTGTACTGATTTCTGTAGTTGCAGCCATCCTGTCATGTTGAGGGGGTTGGGCTATGTTTCTCATACGGTTTGTTTCTTGCAATTACATAAGATAGGTAGGGAAAGGGGGAGGGAACAAGCACACCCTTTTTTGTTAACTTACCCAAAGACAGCAAGCCTCTGTGATCAGATATATTCAGCTGTGGAAATATTACCTCTATTAATATTGTAATGTTGCCTTTTAAAATGTTGTAATGTTGCCTTTTTGGTGGCTACTCAGGGACTGGCCTTCTCCACTGCTGCCCCGAGGCTTCGGAATGTGCTCCCTGTTAAGATGAGATCCTCCGCATCTCTGATAACTTTTAAAAAGGCACTTAAGGCCCATTTGTTCACCCAGGCTTTTAATTAGCCTCATAGATTTTAACATTGTGTTAAATTTTTAAATTGTTTTAATGTTTTAATTTTGTTTTAATTTGTGCTGTTTTACTGTAAACCTCCCAGAGACATGATTTTTGGGTGGTAAATAAATATGTTAAACAAATAAATAAAAGAAAAGTGGGCACTTACATTTCTCCCTCCTTTTTAGCCAGAGCCCACTGTTTCCAGTACCCCCTTTTTAAAAAAAAAACCTGGGGCTGAATCTACTCTTAGGCTGAATTCAGATGTAACATGAAACCAGAGTTGAATGCGCTATGTCCAAATTTGTGAAACTGCGGTTTTGCGGCAAAAGTGACCTGCAGTTTGCCTCGCCAAACTTCAAACTGAAACTTCAGTTTTCACAAAGGTTCGATGCTGGCTGCCAAAGCGTTATGTCTGATCCTGGGCACCGCCATAACCACAGGTTTGTGCCAGTTTTCAAACCACAATCACAGAGGAGGAGGTGCAGACGTGCCCAGGGTCGTGGCTGCTCCATGGCTTCCCGTTGGCTGCCTCTCTGAGTACCAGCCCTGCCAGGATCCAGTTCCCAGGATCAGGTTTCAGAGCCAGCCCCAAGCAGGGGTTCTTGAGCAGCCAGGTTCTATTTTTTTCACAAAAAGGTTGGGGAAATGGGAGGCCAGCCCTTTCCCCCTCGCCGTCCCTGGGCTTATTCATGAGCAGAGCTGGTCACTAGGGTCAGCAGTGCTCCAGTCAAAGGAGAGAGACAGCAGCTGTGAAGGAGTATGCCAACCCAGGGTGGACTGCGCTCGCTCAAGAGAGTGCCAGGCCAGAGGGACACCCCCTAACAACTTATGAGAAGAACCTCAGAGGGGAGGGGAGGGGAGGGAATTGCTGAGCAAATCTCTAATAATGTGTGATGGCAAAACACCCCCCTTCTCCCATGGACTGCGCTCTCACAAGAGTGCCAGGCCACTGTGGCTCTCTTATTGAGGTTGCTCTATGGAGGAGAGCCGTGGGGACAGGTACCCTGGCAACTGCTCTCTCTGTCTTGGTGACTCCTGCCAAGAAGCTGTCAGAGCATGCCCCTTGCCCTTCCGTCTGCCCATGTGAGCATGTGCACCCTTGCTTGTGCCCCCAAACGGTGACCCCGCTCTCCTGGGCTCGCTGGAAACCAGGGCTTCCCTCTCCCGCAATTCCCCGTGCTGGCAGATCTGCATATGGTGCGACACCAGACCAAACCCAGGGATTTTGAATGGGTTTAAAGATCTGTTCACACACCTGGTGTCTCCCCATCCGGTACATGCACACGGCCGGGCTCTGACATATGGAGTGTCAAAACCTTTGGGTGTGCGCCAGTCTTCACAGGGAAGGGGGAGGCAGTTTTCAGCTATTCTGTTCTTTCCCCCCCCCATAGAGAATTGGAGGCTCCACTCAAGCAGGCCCCCCCTTTGTTGGGTTAGCTCAACTCCTGAGTGTGCAGTCTGAAGGGAGACCTGGGGCTCACACTCCTTGGTCCTCCCCAGTAGACTGGCCCTCTCATGAGAGGGCGAGCCCATCAGCAGCAAGCTGCCAGCGGAGCAAGACTTTGGTTTGGTTTGCATAGAAGGCTTTGACAGGGTGATTCCTTGCAACAGCATCCTAGATCACAGCAGGACAAACCTCTCTCATATACATATCGCCTCCTAGGAAGTCTCCATGTTCCCTTCCCTTTCAAGAGTAACAGGGAAATAGTGCTCAGTGTGCACACATCGCTCACGAGCACATCACGCTCTCATGTGCACGTTGTGCGCACACACGCACACCAGGCACTTCCGTTTCAATGTGCGCCAGGGTGGCAAGGAGGTATGCTGATGCCCCATGGGACAGTTTTTAAGCACAGTGCCAGTGGGGGAAACGTGGCGGGGTGTCTGTGTAAAAGAAAATCTGTTTCTCCTTATCATCATCATCTTCATCATCAGGAAATGGCATTCACTCCCTAAATGCCTTCCTACAGGCAGTAATGGGCTGGATGAGGGATAACAAATTGAAGCTGAATCCAAGCAAGATGGAGGTGCTCATTGTGGGGGATTGGAATTTAAGGGATGAGTTAGATCTTCCTGTGCTGGATGGGGTTACTCTCCCCCAGAAGGAACAGGTACACAGCTTGGGAGTGCTCTTGAATCCAGACTTCACCATTGTATCTCAGGTGGAGGCTATGGCCAGGAGCCCTTTCTGTCAGCTTTGGCTGATTCCACAGCTGTGTCCATTCCTTGAAAAGAACGATCTCAAAACATCAGCTGGTAACCTCCAGGCTTGACTACTGCAATGCGCTCTCTGTGGGGCTGCCTTTGTACATAGTTCAGAAACTTCAGTTAGTTCAAAATGTGGCAGCCAGATTGGTCTCTGGGGTAACCCAGAGTGACCATATTATGCCTGTCTTGAAACAGCTGCACTGGCTGCCAATATGTTTCTGGGTGAAATACAAAGTGCTGGTTGTTACCTTTAAAGCTTTGAATGGCTTGGGTCCGGGCTACCTTAGAGAGCGCCTTCTTCGGTATGATCCCCATCGCTCGTTAAGGTCATCTGGAGAGGTCCGTCTCCAGTTACCAACACTACATCTGATGGTGACTCGGAACTGGGCCTTTTCTGTAGCTGCTCCTGGTCTATGGAATGCACTCCCGGCAGATATCTCCAGTTTAGGCTCACTGTCGGCCTTTAAGAGAGCCCTAAAAACCTATTTGTTTGGCCTGGCCTTCCAAGGCTTGTAAAGTGTTGTTGTTTTTAAAAGTATTTTAATTGGTTTTAAATAGTTTTAATCATTTTTGAATTGTTTTTATATTGTTTTTAGCATTGTGTTTGAATTGTGGGTCTTATGTCTTTTTAAAAAGTTGTTGTACACCGCCCAGAGCCTCTGGATGGGGCAGTTTATAAATGTAATAAATAAATACATAATAAATAATAAAAGCACCCTCCCTGCTAAAGGTAACCCCCCCCCGCCCACTGTTGAACCGGCCATCGCCGGTTCTGTGCACATCCCTAATGCAAACGTTTACGTGCTTTTCAGATGCAGCCATACACAAAGGCAGTAGAATGGGTACCTTTGCTACCTAATCCAATGTATACTTACTCAGAAGTAAAACTCATGCGTTCTGTGGGACTTAGTCCCAGCTTTCATTGTGAAATGTTCAAAGATACTGTAATAACAGAGAAGGGCTGAAAAAACAGTGTAGATTTTTTCCAGATTTAATTGTAGCTTTTTTTAAGAGCTCTAGTTTCTACATGTGGTCTTCTGACAATTCTTATTTCTAGGACACTTTTTATTATGGTTTTGGTGGGGGTTAGAGGGGCCAGATACAAAGGAGGACAGAGGTACTGTAATCTTAATAGCTAACTATATAGTTTTCCAGCAGATTGATGCAGTTTAATGTGTTGAAGTGCAGAAATCTTCAACTGCCAAAATGCCTCCAAGGAGATCTGGGCAGCATAGAGGGTTCTTCTCCCTGCACCTCAATTTCTTTCCTCCTCACAACAGCCCTGTGAGGTAAGCTAAACTAAGAGATGGCAACTAATCTAAGGTCACCCAGTGAACTACATGGCTGAGTGAGGATTTGAACTAGCCTCTCCCCAGTTCCAGTCTAATATTCCTACCACTCTACCAGTCTAATATTCCTACCACTCTACCACCTGGCTCTCTTATATTTATTAAGTCAACCTAATTGATTTCTGAAGAGCGTTTTTTAGCCTACTTTCCAGTAGGCTTATGAAATCACCCAGCATTCTGTGTGTGTCTCCATCTGTGTGTCCCCCCCCAACCCATCAACTTCGCAACACCTGAACCAATATGAACCAAATTGGGTACAGTTGTAGGGACACATAGGGACGCCTCAGTGGTGTAGTTTGTGATGATGTCGTCCACCCCGATTCAAGATGGTGGTCGTTTGAACATCTGAGGCACAAGCCGGCTAATTTGTGGACTGTCTTTGAACCAAATTAGGTACAGTTGTAGTGAGTGACACATAGGGACACCTCAATGGCATTGTTTGTGTTGATGTCATCCACCATGATCCAAGATGGTGGACGCGTAAACTTTTGAGGCTCAAGTGAGCTAACTTGTGAAACGCTTAACCAATTTGATTCAAATTTGCTACAGCTGTATGGGCACATAGGGATGCCCCAATGGAGTAGTTTGCGATGATGTCATCCACCCCAATCCAAGATGGTTGACGTGTGAACCTTTGAGGTGCAAGTGCACTAACTTGAGGACTGTCTAACCATTTTGAACCAAATTTGATACAGTTATAGTGAGTGACATACAGGGACACCTCAGTGGTGTAGTTTGTAATGATGTCACCCACCCTTACCCAAGATGGCAGACACATGAACATTTGAGGTGCAAAAGATCTAACTTGTGGACCTCAACCAGGTTTAGTCCAGTTGTAGAGACAGTGAAAGGAAAGTAGGCTGATTAGTTCTTACTAGAACAACTTGTTTAAATGTAAATTTGCTCAGGATCACAATCTTTGGGATTATACACTCAGGCACCAGGTGAAAGCATCGTTTATCAGTCTTCATTTGGCAGTCTAGAAAACGTGAACAACCTAATCCTGCCATGCTTTTGCTTGTTCTACTAAATGAGAAATTGACTTTTTTTGTTGCTAAAAACTATGCAAAGAAGAGGTACAGCCAGATAAAACTTTAATATATACAAATGGCTAGAGGCATTTGCTTTGTTATTGTTAGAAGGTTACATCACATATAGCTACCACATCAGTTGATACTCCTTTATATCTGTCATCTCCAGCACCCCTTTGGTCTAGGGCTGTCATTCACCATCTGTAGGGCTTAACAATCTTGGTGCATCCAAATGGGAGGCTTGCTTTTAATGTTAACAATCACTGGTATGGGAGCAGCACCAGGTTGGATTGAAGGCTGAAGGCAATTAATTTAAATTGTTAATTTTAAATCAGGTTACCCATTTAAATCTGGAAATTATACATTTCCAGATCAAACAAGCTCGCTAACTGGTTGCTACAGCAATCAAAATATATTGGCTTGCTACTCAATAAGAGTCCTTGTATGGCTTAGTAACATGATATTAAAATTGTTGGAATTGCAGCACATGTGATGTGTCTTTTGCTTAAACTAATGATATCTCAATGGAGGCAATTGTGAAAGTAATCTTTCTGTTTGGCTCTCTCTCTACATATGCAACAACCCTAAGCAAATTACTAATGTGAAGATAAAAGCCAGAATCCAAGAAATCCTAAAACTAAGTCCATGAGCCCCAGGAGACTTTAGATTTGGTTGTGGTCACCCCGCCCCACCTGCAACTAGCACTAACCTCCCGATGACCCTTTCACTGAGGGGAGATTCCAAAGCAGTTTATTGCATCAAGACGCATCAGCTGTTCAAAGAGGGGGAAAGGGTCAAATATTGCACTGGGCTAGCACTGGGCTAGCGCAAGCAATCTCTTTCCTCTAGCCTTGGCAGTTTTTTGAATCCCTACCTAAGACAACCACATAGCTCTGGGGTCGCCAGGAGTCGACACCGACTTGAGGGCACAACTCTACTTTCCCTAAGTGCCCACTGCTTCCCTTTTCCCAGATGATAATTTTGGGGCTGAAGAGCATTTGTTTCTGTATGATATGGAAAGTAAATGTCCAGGGCATTTTGCTGATGAGCCATATTCGTAATCTGCCACAACAATAAATGCAAATGCATGATTTGCTGTGTCAGATTTATAATGCTTAACCATTTCCTCCCATAGTTGAGTCTTTTGCCTAGAAAAACAGGCTTTGCCTCTGACTCCTTGGGGGCTGGTTCAGATGATCTTTGCCCAGTCTGCCCCCCAACATAAGAAAAGCCCTGCTGGATCAGGCCAAGGCCCATCCAGGCCAACGTCCTGCCTCATGCAGCAGCCAACTAGGTGCATTTGGGGAGCCTGCAAGAAGAGAAAAGAGGGCAACTGCTACTCCCATTGGTGTTCCCTAGCACCTGGTTCAGGGGCATGCCCCTCTGATCCTGCTGGATGTATATTGTTATCAAGGCTAGTCGCTGTTGATAGCTCTATCCTCCATGAATTCGTCTAATCTCTTTTCCAGACTGTCTAGATTCATGGCCATCACCACATTTGACAGCAGTGCATTCCATAGTTTACACGCTCTGTAAAAAAACCCTTTTTGTCTGTCCTGAATCTCCCAGCATATAGCTTCAGTGGATGACCCTGGAGAGTTCTAATATGAGATAGAGAGAAAAACTTGTCTCTATTCACTTTCTCCACACCGTGCATAATTTTATACACCTCTATCATGACCCCCCTTACCAGCCTTCTTTCTAAACCAAAAAGGCCCAAACATTGTAGTCTTTCCTCATGGGGCAGTTCTCCAACCCCAAGATCATTTTGGTTGCCCTTCTCTGCACCTTTCCCAATTCTACAATATTCTTCTGAAGGTGCAAAGAACAGAACTGTATACAGTATTCCAAGCGCAGTTACCCCATAGGTTTGTATAAGGGCATTACTATATTGGCAGTTTTATTTTCAGTCCTTTTCCGCATGATCTCTAGATGGAATTATGCTTCTTTACAGCTGCCCTGCCACACAATTGATTGACATTTTCAGCAAGCTATCTGCCACAATCTCAAGATCCTTTTCTTGATTGGTCACTGCCAGCTCAGACCCTCAACTTACTGAACACCTTAACATTTCATGTGTCTACTGTTCTCAACCACAAACTTTACTGATAGATTCAGACAGCCTGTCCAACCTCTGGCTCCTTTAAATTGCTTTTCCTTTCCCCTGAGGTGGGTGTGAGAATGGCCCATAGAAAACAATGGAGAAATGCAGGATTTAGTCTAGCTCTGATTGGATCACAGTAGTGATCCCCACAAACAAAAGTTAGACACAAAGAGAGGAGTTTCCCCTCTCCAGAGAATAAGGTGAGTTGCAATATTTTCTTATCTCTATGCTTTCACCATTCTGTAAGATGCTGACAGAGGCATTTTGTGTTCTTTAAAAGTTGTCTTTTTCTTTTAATTTACAAACTTCTGCATACTTTAAAGGCTTCTGATTATGTAAGAATTATGGCCTTATTTTGGGGTAGCCTTTTGCTTTGAAACTGATAGTTTCTCAGCTTCCTGAATTCAGGATATGAACCTCCTGTGAATTCACCAGTGAATTCAGTGAACCTCCTGAATTCACTATTAATATGAATCAGAATAATGATAAAATCAGTAAGATACTTTGATTTGTGTTTTTTTAAAACTGTTACCTAGCAATGGGTAAGTTCAGTGCCTTCCAAAACAAAAATATTTTTCTCTCTTTCTGAAGGCCAACAAGGTTGCTGTCTTTAAGCCTCAATAGGCAGACACCTTTCCCATGGGCTCCCTCCATGGTGACAGCAGGAAGCTGATTGTGAGAACCATACAGCTGAATGGGGCTTCTTCAGCTGTGTGAATGGATGGGAAATCAGTGTATGCTGAAGCCCATGATACATGTCGATTGCAGGAATCAGATAATAGTTCATGAGTGCATCCAGCCCTCCACCTGAAAACACATGTTTAGGAAGTCTCATTAAGTATTTGTGCTTGTATGTTTGAAAGAGTTTGATCTTGTGTTCTTTAAAGTTGGTGCTTCTGTTTCCTTTGATAGCTATTGAGGATCATGGCTTGGACATTCAAAGTTGCCTTATATTAAGCAAGAATATCGGTCCACCTAATCCATGACTGCTATTTTGACTGGCAGTGGCTCTCCAAGATCTCAGGCAAAAGGCTTTCCTGTTGTCTGAAGATGCCGGAGATTGAACCAGAGACCTCTTGTGTGCAAAGTAGTTCCTTGACTACCTAGCTATTGACACAGAGGGAGTGCCAACTGGGTCTTGATCATATTGTAGTTGGCCAGTTCCATTATGTTCCATGTTAAAAATCATATAAATCCCAATTTATTTGTGATCAGTCAGAATGCCAACCATCTAGCTTCTCATTACTGTTTTTGCCTACTTTCCAGTAGGCTTATGAGATCACCCAGTATTCCGTAGTACATATTTAGTGCTTAAACCAAGCACTAAATATGTATGGTACATAATTTGTTAGCTCTTCTCAGTAGCTCCACTGTATGTTGATACCCTTTTTAATAACTTTTCAGTTATTAAAATCTGCATGGTGTAGTAACTCTGTTCTGTCTCAGACAAATAGAGCAGACTCTTTCCCTCTTACCTTTTAAAAGTTCTGAAAATGATCTCTGGCTCCTTACTATAGGACTTTGCCTGAGCAATGGTGTGTGATCATGGAGGGACACAGAGCTGCTATCATGGGCAACAGGCAGGTCTTGAGGCACTGACATGTGCTCCCCTTAACATTCTGCACCAAGTTAATTCAAGTTGCCTGTGAGGAAAGGATAATTCTACAATCCATATAAATTAAGCAATTTTCCATTTGTTAGCTTACTTGTTTGTTGTGTATTCTGCTTGTGCTAGTGCAGGAAAAGGATAAGGAGCCATGCGTGACAAGCAAATCCTGCCTCACTCCTCCTTACTGGAAATCTGACTGAGCCTTTCCTTCTAGCTTCTGAGATTGCATAGATGTGTTTCACATGGAGCCTCATCTCACAGTTGGTGAGAAGGGCTCCAGAGCGGGCTGCGGGGAAGGCAGGTTAGACTAACCTTCTCAGCAGATGTCCGCTCTTCCTGTGCTGAGCACACTCCCCACATGACCAGGCGATTCCCTGTGCGCCAAGGCAGTAGGGAGGGTCGGGGGCTAGGATGTGTTGCTCCAGCCCCCAGAAATACTGTGATATACCATGCCAGTGCATGGTGCATCACGGGGATCTCCCCTCCCCTTCCCTCCCTGGACTTCCTGCAGTCTGGCAGCCGCCATGGCTGACAGATGAGCAGAAAAACAGGTAGCACTCCCTCTCCTAACCCCATTTTGTGGAGAAGCTACTTAGGCAGGTTTGCCACTGTGGTGCTGCCGGGATCGGGCATAATCCCTGTGGTTCACACTTGTGTGCAAAACTGGGCTGGGCTTCCATAGCCCGGTTTTGCACGTGCATGTGAATAGCCTCATGGTTTTTCAAGTTCATCCCCATACAGCACAGTATGGGGTAGAAATTTGCCTTTGAATGAAATTCTCAGGATGCTGGATTTGGTGCCAGATGATAAATTCTAGACTATTTCTGCATGTGCATCATGCCATATGCATTATCCTGTATACAGTATATGTAGCTGAACCGATCATGAAAGGGCTTCTCTGGAGTGCTGGTGCAGCTATCCTGATGGCTGGTGTTGCCCCGGTACAGAGGACGGGGCCAGCTTCTAGTGCCAGGCCAAGGGAACAAACTGCCACCTTGCACTAGCTCTGGAATAATAGCATCCACTTCCTTGCTTCATAGAGCACAGCAGAAGTATGTAAGTATGTAAGTACAGGCTGTTTTAGAGATTTCAAGCAACAACTTCAGGATTTTCAGTTGCTCCATTCAAGAACATGACTGCCCTTAATGACAAGCAAAAAGAGAAACTACTATGTCTTCCATTCCTTATAATCTTGGGGGACTGTAAATCTTGACTTGGTATAGACATAACAATTGAATCAGCAATTCAGCTTTGGGGGAAATGGGGGTGGGTAGGAAAATTGAATGGAATTGCTTGGATGGTAGTGAAAAAGGTGATAAATTTTCTTCATCTATTCATACAGTACTATTGCTTATGAACAATTAAAACTGATTGAAAGGGAACACAAAAGGAGAAACCACAGATAAAAAGAGATTTGGCACTGCTTAAGAAAGAACCATCAAGTCTAAATGTGCACTTTCTATTGTCCCTTCATTTTTTTAAAAAAGGTTGCTAAAAGAGTTCTATTCAAGAGAAACACCTGCAGCAACATGAAATAGCTATTCATCAAACTGCAGTCTCTTTGTGAACTTGTCTAGGTAATCCCTTGTGCAATTAGGAAAGTGGAACAGGAATAGGCTGAGCATAAATGAGATTGACACCGGCTGCCATCCAAGGCACATTAAGTGTGCTCCTTAACTCCTAGGAAGCATCCCTTCAGTGAAAAGGGATTGTGATGACTGCATCCATGCAAAAGGTCTCTGCTCACAATTCCTGGGATGGATTAACAATAGTACCTAAGGTACCATTAAGGTATGTTGAGCTGTATAATTTCTCTGCATTTCTTTCTTTTCTTGTCTAAAATAATCACTAGACTTGGTGACTTAAGTCTAGTGATTAAGTCTATTACTAGACTTAAGCCATTTTGTTGTCTATTAAGCAGAGTTGGTGATTTTCAGAGAACTTCAAAGGAATTTATAAGAATAGGTACTTCCTTCTTATTTGAGGAAGAAACAATCAGGGACCCACTCTTAATGAAGGGCATAGCTGTACTAAGCTCAAAACTGATTTAATAGTTCTTCCTCTTCCCAGCAGGGTGGATTTGATTTAAATCAAACTGATTTAAATCACGATTTAAATCACTAGCAGGGTGGATAAAAATAAAAAAAATCCAATTTAAATCAAAAAATCCGATTTAAATCAAAAAATCCGATTTAAATCAAAAAAATTGGATTTTTTTTATTTAAATTGGATTTTTTGATTTAAATCGGATTTTTTTTATTTTTATCCACCCTGCTAGTGATTTAAATCATGATTTAAATCGTGATTTAAATCAGTTTGATTTAAATCAAATCCACCCTGCTTCCCAGGGAACCTTGTGAGCTGTAGTGCGGTTGGGCAGGGGTGAGGAGCATTACCAGTTTACTGTTCTGAAGATTTCTTTTTGGGATGCCATGACAGTTATACTTGTATAAAACCATTACTTATTTGAATTAGACATTCCCAAAGCATGTTTATTTTCAAAATACTGTGTTGGACAGAACCTCTGATGGGAGAACTGATCCATTCTTATCCTTTTCTTGACTCTTCCCATCTCCCCTCTGATATACATTTATACCAAATACCAGAAGTTTGGGAAATATCCTTAATGTATGTGTCAATTGTGTTGAAGTTTTAAAAATCATTAATTGCAATGCCCACCCAACTCAAAGAACCAACATTGGCATTGGTCAATTCATGGTTACCAGTTCAAGCCTTGTGTCAAACAAGTATTGTCAGACTCCCGGGGGACGAGGTGGGCTCCTAGCCCTTCTTGAACTCCAGAATGACCAGAGCACCCCCAAAAGGTCAGGAACAGCCAGGGGAGGAGGTTCGTTTGTCACCTGAGTCCTCCTCCTGGCTTGCTGCATTCAGCCAATTCCCCCTGCTGGAGAACTCTTGGCTCCCATATGCAGAAGCAGCTCCTCCTCCTCAGCTGCCTTGTCACAGCCAGCGTGGTGTAGTGGTTAGAGTGCTGGACTAGGACCGGGGAGACCAGAGTTCAAATCCCCATTCAGCCATGATACTAGCTGGGTGACTCTGGGCCAGTCACTTCTCTCTCAGCCTAACCTACTTCACAGGGTTGTTGTGAAAGAGAAACTTAAGTATGTAGTACACAGCTCTGGGCTCCTTGGAGGAAGAGCGGGATATAAATGTAATAATAATAATAATAATAATTAGAACTGCATGGCTTTTGGCTTAAACACCTAACAAGCCTTCATAAACAACTTTCAAAACAGTTCAATCACATTTTGCAAGGAGGTGATATTGAACAACGGCTAACAACTGGGAAAACTCATCTCATCATGAAAGACCCAGCAAAAAGTGCAGTTCCAAGTAATTATAGACCGATAACCTGCCTGCCAACCATGTTCAAATTATTAACTGGAATAATAGCAGATGAAGTGATGCAACACTTATTAACTAACAAACAGCTTCCAGTTGAACAGAAAGGAAATTGCCCGAACACCAGAGGCACAAAAGACCAGCTGCTGATTGACAAAATGATTTTAGAAAATTGCAAGAGAAGAAAAACCAATCTAAGTGTTGCATGGATTGACTACAGGAAAACCTTCGATTCATTGCTTCACACATGGATACTAAAATGTTTAGAAACAACTGGTGTCAGCAAAAACATTCAGATATTTATTAAAAAAGCAATGAGCATGTGGAGTACACAGTTAACAATCAATGGCGATACACTTGGACAGGTTAGCATTAGAAGAGGCATTTTCCAAGGGGACTCACTATCCCCTCTGTTGTTTGTAATCGCCATGACCCCACTTTCACAAATACTAAACAAAACAGGCCTCGGATACCAAACATCTAAAACATCAAGTAAAATCAACCTTCTGCTGTACATGGACGATCTGAAGTTGTATGGAAAGTCCCAGTCAGAAATCGAATCACTGCTAAGCACTGTCCGTATATTCAGTAGCAATATAGCAATGGAGTTTGGACTAGACAAGTGTGCTGCATTAATAATGAACAGAGGGAAAATAACACAAACAGAAGGAATAGAACTGCCCAATGGAAGCAAGATCAAGAACCTGGAAGAGAAAGAACATTACAAATACTTGGGCATTCTCCGGGCTGATAACATCGCACACACTGAAGTTAAAAGAAAAATTGGAAGTGAATACATCAGGAGAGTTAGAAAAATCCTCAAGTCCAGACTCAATGGCGGGAACACCATACAAGACATAAACACCTGGCTATACCTGTTATCAGATACACTGCAGGAATAATAGACTGGACCCAGGCTGAGCTAGAGACGCTGGATCGTAAGACCAGGAAAATCATGACCATCAATCATGCTCTGCACCCCCGCAGTGATGTCGATAGGCTATACCTTCCTCGCAGCTCAGGTGGAAGAGGAATGCTGCAAATCCATCAAACAGTAGAGGAGGAGAAAAGAGGCCTTGAAGAATATATCAAGGACAGTGAAGAAGATGCACTTCAAATGGTCAATAACGCAAAACTATTCAACACCAATGAAAAAAAGCAGGCCTACAAGAAAGAACAAGTCAAGAACCGATCAGAAAAATGGAGAAATAAGCCCCTGCATGGTCAATATTTGCACAATATAAGTGGAAAATCAGACATCACCAAGACCTGGCAATGGCTTAAGAATGGCAACTTGAAGAAAGAAACAGAGGGTTTAATACTGACTGCACAAGAACAGGCACTAAGAACAAATGCAATAAGAGCAAAAGTCGAAAAGTCAACAACAAACAGCAAGTGGCGCTTTTGTAAAGAAGCAGATGAAACAGTGGACCACCTAATCAGCTGTTGTAAAAAGATCGCACAGACTGACTACAAACAAAGGCATGACAAGGTAGCAGGGATGATACACTGGAACCTCTGCAAAAAATACAAGCTACCTGTAGCCAAAGATTGGTGGGAACATAAAATTGAAAAAGTTGAAGAAAATGAAGATGTAAAAATATTATGGGACTTCTGACTACAAACAGACAAACATCTACCACACAATACACCAGATATAACTGTAGTCGAGAAGAAAGAAAAACAAGTGACAATAATCGAAATAGCAATTCCAGGGGATAGCAGAACAGAAGAAAAAGAAATAGAAAAAATCACCCAATACAAAGATCTACAAATTGAAATTGAAAGGCTGTGGCAGAAAAAGACCAAAATAATCCCAGTGGTAATTGGCGCCCTGGGTGCAGTTCCAAAAGACCTTGAAGAGCACCTCAACACCATAGGGGCCACAGAAATCACCATCAGCCAGTTACAAAAAGCAACTTTACTGGGAATAGCCTATATTCTGCGACGATATCTATAACAACTGATAATAAGATTCAGCCATCCCAGGTCCTTGGGAAGGACTCGATGTCTGGATAAAACAAACCAGTCAATAACACCTGTCTGACTGTGTAAACAAGAAATAATAATAAAATACCCCAGTGCAGAGCTGACAGGTCTTAAAGCCTACTTCCAGCATTGCCCCCTTCCTGACCTTGCTTCCTGTTTCCTGCCACACCCAACCTAGCTGTCTCCCTAGAGCTGCAGTTCTCCCTACCTTGCCCTCTCAACCCCACTGGGATCTAACCAGCCTGGGCCCTTCTTATCCCCACTACCCCCTAAAGGGAACGAAAGCCTCAGAGGAGGGATGCCATGCCCTTCTCCAGACTCCACAGGGCCACCCAAGCGACCAGGTAACATGACATCTCAACAAGTAACATGACATCTCAACAATCAATATGATCATTATAAATTTAACAAAGCATTTATTAAAATAATACATCATTATATTTTCAGGAGATGTTGAATACAGGGAAGCCATACAAAGAGAACCATATCGGTTCCTATGGACATGATTTTCATGCAATTGCTTGCTACATTTATATACCACATTTCTGTCAGTATTCAAGGTGGTTTGCGTTTGAAGTACTGTATACTACACCACCACCAGTTAACAGCACTATGAAGTTACAAGTGATTCAACAGAGTTGCAGGGGCGTAACTATAATAGAGCAAGGGGAGACAGTTGTCTGGGGGCCCACTGCCTTGGGGGGGGCCCCAGAGGCAAGTCACATGACTAACTCCCCCAGCCGCGCACCCACCTGGGCTTCCTTCAGTTGTATTCATCCTACGAAATTGATGTGAGTGTTAAGACCTGGAGCAACCAGAACAGCATGTCTTTCTCTAGTACCATTAAATGACTTGCATCGTCCACAATTTACAAAACCTTTAAAAAAATAATTTAGGATGATGTTCTGTTGTGGCACATAGGTTATAAATTTTACTATGCTTTTTGTTACCACTATTCAGCCTCATTTAAGATTTCTTTACTTTATGAGCTGAGCTTCAGTGAGGGGGTGGACATTTTAAAATCTTGTCTCTGGGCCCACTCCAACCTTGCTACCCCCCTGTAGAATTGGTAGTCCTTTCAGAAGCTGATGGTCTGAGCTCCCTCGCCTGGACTCTTCTGCTTTTCCCTTGCATTTCTACACACAAATCTTCAGGTAGTCCCTGAGAAAGTGAAAGAATAGCTACCTACTTCTATTTTAGCTTCTGTGTAAATTCTGCAACTCTATATGTGAGGCTGCCTAAACCTGTGTCAAGCAGGGCAGCAAGGCAGCCTGGAAGCACGAGCTCTAAAAAGGAGCTGTTGAATTAGCAAAAAGCTGGTGTCAAATATGGATATATGTCACTGGTGAGAGCCCTGCCTCTTCCTGGATCCTCAGGTCAACCCCACTCCTAAGGAAGCACCTGAGCTGACCTCCCCCTCTTTCCAAGTAGGCCCATCATGAGGGATGCCCCAGGAGCACTCCCCTACTGGAGCTTCACCCTGGCATGGCATTGATGCCACTTCTGGGGACTTGGGGGCAATGAAGGGGGCATTTGGCTCCAGCTGCTCCAGTTCCAAAAGATCTGAGGGGCTGACATTGAGATCAACGATCCAGGCTCCTCTTGGGTTGCTGCTCCTCTGTGATTGAATTTGTTCACTGGAGTCATGCCCTCCAGGAGTATGGCTTCATGGTGGAGCATACCCAGGGGAAGACCAACATTGTGGCAGGTGCCTTGTCACAGGGACCCACTGAAGACCCCACTGGAATGTAAGGAACTCTGGGTGGGGGCCACAGGACAAGAGATTCCAAATGTTATTTTGAAATGTTATTGTTTAATACTGTTCTGTATATAGATAGGTTAGTTAGTAAGTAAGTTTTGTATTCCCATCACTTTGAGACAGGAACTGTCAATCCCAGTCTCCACCTCCTGTCTCAGTTTAAAGAGGTGTGGTGACCCAGCTTCACCAGACACAAGAGAATTAATAGGAAGTGAACCCCTGTCTTGGCTGACAGGCTGGTGATCCTCAGTCTCAACCAATCAGTCCACCAGGTGGGTGGGACATGAGGGCTACTGATGGGGCTTCTGGGATGAAGAAAGAGGAAGTGGAGGGAGAGTGCGGAGAAGCAGGGAATCCAGCATGGAGTTTGTTCTCGCAGTATGACTCTGAAGATCCTTGAAAGACAGGATTGCAGGAAGCTTGGTTCTCATCAGGAGTTTGGGTGAGTTTTCAAAGGAAAGGAAGCCAGGGATTTTTGGCTTCAGGAATCCAGCATAGGGAACAGTTTGTTTAGTCAGACTTTGCATTAGGAATTTATTTTGTTTCTGTGTGTTCTTTGCATTTCCAAATATCTGTATCTGTGCAACTGAGTAACTAAGATTTCATTGTGTGCCGCCTAAGAAAGAACTGGGCATTTTGAAATATTCTTGTAACCAAGCTAAGCAATTTCAAGTGCATCTAAAAAGCTAAAGCCTCAGACGGACCAGTCTGTAGGGATGTGCACGGACCTCTTCAGCGTTCTGTTCTTAGAATGCCGAACAGGTTCGGAACCCCTGTGTTTGAACCGGTTCAGGCGTGAGGGCAGGGGTCTCTTTAAGGCGTGGGGAGGGTGCTCTTACCTCCCTTGCTGTGCTTTCCCCTCCGGCGCTGCATTAAAAATCGATGGTGCAGGGCAGTTGTATTCCCTCTTGCTACCCCAGTCAGAGTAATACTGGAAGTGGTGAACACACATGCACACCCCTACCAGTCTGTAGTAACTGAATAAAAGGGGTTTTCTCTCTTCTTTTATTTTTACAGACCTCCCAGAGTTGGTTATTAACTCAGCAGGAGAAAGTGGGGGCAGAAGGGGGAGTTTCTAGTGCAGAGTGTCTCCAAGAGCTCAGCAGACTATCATTGTTTTCTCATCCCGTTTAGGCATACACATGGTAGGTTTTTATATTTGCCCAATAGCAAGATAAAGAGAGATGTCTAGGATGTGGCACTCCAGGCCAGGCTGTCCAGTCTCTGATAAAAGAGTATCTGGTGGCAGCATTTTATTCTACCAAAGGTCTAAAGTAAAAAGTTTTTAAAGGGAAGCCTACTTGGGTAGCTCAGCAGGGGTGACTCAGCACTCTTTCCCCTCATATGGGCTGTCTCTGAGTCAATTGTGAGCTGTCTCCGAGTTAATTCCTTACAGAGATCACTTCCTTAATCCTTATCCAATGAGCCATAACCCCCAGTGGACATATTAATGGTACTGATACTGGCCCAAATCCAGAGAAAAACCTGGTTAGCTCTCGGCATAGCAAATTGATTTTTAAAATTATTTTCCTTCCAATGGAATTCATTCCTTCTTTGCACCACACCCACAAGGAAAGCCACTAATACAATTATGTGAAAAGCATGTTGGATTCGAAAATCCATGCATTTGCCCTAAAAGAACTTTCTGGCTTCTTATGCCAGTTTCTAATCTAATTAGTCCAGTCTTATAGTTTGCTGTTCCTTCTGATGTTTTATTGCATGTCACTTTGGTAATGAGCCATAATGCATTGCATACAGATCAGATTAGAGAGCAAGGGAGACAAAGCAGATGTTGCATTCCTCCCCTCCAAACAAACACAAACAAAGAAGCCAGCAAAAGATCAGGCTTACCAACAGCCAGCCTACCTGCTCTCTAACCAGAATGGTGATTGGATTCTTCTGAGTAGCTAAAAGAAAAATACTTCTTTACCCTCTTGTCACCCTGATTGGCTGCCTGAGGAGTTAATCATCCTAGTCCCTCTCTCATTGGTTTATAGGGCCCGTGGCCATTCTCCCCATTGGAAGCCTCTGGCACTGGCCCCGCTGCTGCTGCCACCACCAACCACTGCTCCCCAAATCTGGAGGGCTCTGGCACCACTGCTTCTCTACAGCACCAAAGAACTTCTGCCTAATAGGGGGGAAGGAGGGAGGCCATTTTTAAAAGGCAAGCACCATATTTGGCACTTACTTCTTTAGGAGGTAATCTAAAGAGGATCACCCTTAGATTGTAGGTTCCTTAGAGGTCGCTTACCTTTTAAAAATGGCCTTTCCCCCACCCCCGCTTCCCCTTTGCAGGCAGAAGCCTTTGGTGCTGCAGAAGAGGCAGCAGAGCCCTCCTGGCTTGGGAAGCAGCAGTTGGTGGCAGCAGCAGCAGGGTCAGTGCCAGAGGCTTCTGATGGAGACCTAGCGGCATGGCTGGGGAGAACAGCCATTGGGCTGGTGGCAGCAACAAGGCCAGCACTGGAGGTGCAGTGTGGCTGGGAAGAGTGACCAATGGCTGGCAGCAGCAACAGGCCAGCAAGGGAGGCCTCCTAGGGGCGGCAGTGACCCGGAGTGTGGCAGCGACTTTAAACTCAAAAGGTATGGGTGCGCCTGCCCCCACCCCCACAGCAGCAAATAGATATATTGGAATTTATGTTAGATCTTGCATCAGTAGGAGGGAGTGCAGTCAAAGTTCCGACTCTTGGAGGTCCTTACCTATCAGTTGCGGAACTACTGCTGATAATACTGATGGAGAGGATATGCCTGTCTGACTGCACAGGCCTGGCAGACAGAATAGGCCGTTTCAGAATAGGCTGTTCTGCAATCTCTGCAGCCTGCATAAGGGTCATAAAGGAGCCCAACCCTTTATTTTAATCTTAATTTTACAGGAAATTTTGAAATGGAATTGATCCAAACCAATAAGTTCCACCATCATTCCAAAAGTATCCATCTTTGCTCCTTTCACCCACTTCCACAATGCATCTTTTGCCTTAGCTGCAAATTCCACCATTGATTTTGTGTTTTGGAATTCCACTTTTTGAACACCTCTCTCTCTCTCTCACGTAATCAGAACCCATTTGAAACCTTTGCAATAGCATCTCTTTAAAAGCCCTATAGGCAGGGCCGGTGCTAGGGTTTTTTGCGCCCTAGGCGAGATCACCTTCTGGCGCCCCCCCCTGCCAATCATATTTCAAACACAGAGGCCGTATTTCAAAGAGTAACGGGGCACTGGAAACCAGCTGCCCCCCACCCGCCGCGAGCAGATTTGGGTAAAAACTACTGCTACCACTCCGCCGCCCGCCAGCCCTCCCTCCCTCCCAGCCGCCCACCCTCCCACCCGCCCGCCCGAGTCCTCACCTGATGATCTTGTAAACAAAGAGAGGAGCTACCGAACAGAGCTTCTCTCTCTTTGAAGTCCTGCAAGTTACTGAGGCTTTGCGCGCGTGCATGCGCGCTCCACAAAGGACGGCGATCGCCGGAGGCCCGGTCTACCTGCCGGGAAAAGGCCGGGTAGACCGGGCCTCCGATCACTGGGTAGACCGGGCCTCCGGTGATCGCCGTCCTTTGCGGAGTGCACATGCGCGTGCGCAAAGCCTCAGTAACTTGCAGGACTTCAAAGAGAGAGGAGCTCTGTTCGGTAGCTCCTCTCTTTGTTTACAAGATCATCGGGTGAGGACTCGGGCGGGCGGCTGGGAGGGAGGGAGGGAGGGCTGGCGGGCGGCGGCAGTGGTAGCGGTAGTTTTTACCCAAATCTGCTCGCGGCGGCGGGGGGCGGGGGGGCGGCAGGCTGGCCAGCGCGGTGCCCCCTCCATTTTGGCGCCCTAGGCGACTGCCTAGTTCGCCTTAATGGACGCGCCGGCACTG